>NW_027327569.1:0-300000 GCF_047675955.1 Chlorocebus sabaeus
TTGGTGATGGAAGATTGGTTGGTGTTCAGCAAACTCCATATATTTGGTGTTAGAATAAAGATATCAGATCGGGTGCTGTGATTCACACCTGTAGTCCTAACACTTTGGGAGGCCACAGAGGGCAGATCGCTTGAGCTCAGGGGTTCAACACCAGCCTGGGCAATATGGTGAAATCTTATGTCTACCAAAAATTTTTTTAAAAATTAGCTTGGCAAGGTGGTGCACACCTGTAGTCCCAGCTGGGGCTGAGGCAGGAGGATCACTTGAAGACTGGAATGTTGAGGCTCGCCAGATTTATGATGTATCCTGGAGAATGTTTGAGAAGAATATAAGTATACTGTTGGGTGAAAGGTTATCTATGTATGTCTTTTAGGTGTAGTTCTTTAGTACTACGCAAGTACATTATTTTCTTTCTGTCTGAATGATGTGTTGTATTAAGTAGGGCAATAAAGTCCCCTAGTATTATCATATTTGTCTGTTTTTCTACATCTGTTAATATATGTTCATATTTTTGAAACAGGTCTCAGTTAATTTAGAAAGTTTATTTTGCCAAGGTCAAGGACACGCACACCTGTGACAGGAAGTCCTGGAGACATGTGCCCCAGGTGGCCGGGGAACAACTTAATTTTATACATTTTAAGGAGACATAAGACAGCAGACAATATATGTAAGAAGTACATTGATTCAGTCTGGAAAGGTGGGACAACTTGAAGCAAAGGTGGGAAGACTCAAAGTGAGGAGGGGGCTTCCAGGTCATAGGTAGATAAGAGACAAATGATTGTATTCTTTTGAGTTTCTGATTAGCCTCTCCAAAGGAGGCAGTCAGATACACATCTGTGTCAGTGGCAGAGAGGTGAGTGAATAGAATGGGAGGTAGGTTGGAACTAAGCAGTTCCTAGCTTGACTTTTCCCTTTAGCTTAGTGATTTGGAGGCCCCAAAATTTATTTTCCTTTTACAATATATTTATGTGCTCCTATATTGGATATGTATTTATTTTTAATTGTTATATTATTTTGACAAATTAGCCTTTTATTACCATATAGTAAAGTTCTTTTTGTAGTGACAGATTTTTTTTTCCTAAAAATCTCTTTTGTCTGAGAGTCTGAAAGATACACTCTTTTAGTTATTATTAACATGGAATATTCTTTTTCATCCTTGAACCATTAACATATGTGTGTCTTTAAGTCTCTTGTGTGCAGCATATTGTTGATTTTATTAATCTATTCAGACATTTTGTGAATGCTTTATTTTTTGCTTCAATAACAATATCCTAGAGTTGGTAATTTATAAAGAATAAAAGTTTGCTTAGCACACAATCCTGGATGCCAAGAAGTCCAAGAGCATGCCATTCCCATCTGATAAGAATCATACTTCCACATCACAACATGACTAAAGGCTTGAGGATGACAGAATGTGTGTGCACCAGAGCTCACTTTGATAATAGACCCACTCTCATGGTGACTAACCCACTGTGGAAATACTGATACCAATCCTTTCATGAGAGTAGAGCACTCATGACCTAATAACTTCTTAAGGGCCTCATTCCCACAATGGCAGTTAAATTTTAACATGAATTTTGGAGAGGACTTTCAAACCATAGCAATGTGTTTTCGTTGGATAATTAAATCTTTATATATTTAAAAGAATTACTGATTGGTAAGAACTTATTACTGCCATTTTGTTCATTGTTTTCTGACCATTTAGTAGTTTCTGTTTTGTAGTTCTTACATGCTGTCTTCCCCTATATTTTCTTGAGTTTTGTTTTGTTTTCGTTGTTGGATGCTTTCATTCTTTTTCTTTTGTACGTATCTACTACAGTGTTGTTTTTTGTTTTTTAATTTCCAAGAGACTTACATAAAACATCTCATAGTTATAAAGTCTAGTTTAAGATAACAATTTAACTTTCTGTTTTATACAGATAGGGTCTTGCTTTATCCCAGGCTGTAGTGCAATGGTGCATTCACAGCTCAGTGCAGCCTTTACCTCCCCAGGCTCAAGCAATTCTCCCATCACAGCCTCCTGAGTAGCTAGGATTACAAGTACATGCCCCCATGTCCGGCTAATTTTGTCAGTATTTTTTGTAGAGACAGGGTTTTGCCATGTTGCTTAGGCTGGTCTTGAACTTCTAGGCTCAAACGATTCACCTACTTTGGCCTCCCAAAGTGCTGGGATTACCAGCATGAGCCATCAGACCCAGCCACTTGTTTTAAGTAAATAACTTTCTGAAATCTGTATTTTATTTTATGTATTTATTTTAGAGACAGGGTCCTGCTATATCGAGCCAGGCTGGTTTTGACCTCCTGGCCACAAGCAAGAGTTAACTTCTGTATGTAGAAAAACCAAACAGTTGTACTCCTTACAACACATTATTTATGTCATACAATTTTTTATATTGTATACCCACTAACAAATTATCAAGGTTATGTATTTTAATACTTTTTTTGTAACTTAGTACCAGAGTTAAAAGTGACTTATGTACCATAATTACAGTTCTATAACCATCTACATTTGACTATATGTATATATATTTTCCAGTAAGATTTATACTTTTATATGTTTTCTTGTTGTAAATTAGGAGTCCATTACAACTTGAAAAATTCTTATTAGGGTTTCCTGTAAGGTCAAATGATTACACATTTCCTCAACTTATTTGTTTAATCTGAGAATATCTTGATTGCTATTTCATTTCTAAAGAACAGTTTTGTCAGGTATAGTCTTCTTCGTTGTCAAAGTTTTTTCTTTTTCTCTCTCCATCTTCACTTTAAATATATGATCTCACACCTGTCTGGCTTGCATGGTTTCTGCTGAACCATCTGCTGATAACCTTATAGGGTTCCCTTGTATGAGAAAAATTTCTTTTCTTTTAGGAATTTCTCTTTGTCTTTGAATTTTGGCAGTTTAATTATGTGTTCTCGGCAGTTTTTATTAGTTCCTTTTGCTATAGACATTTTAAGCTTCATAAAACTGAATGTATTCCTTCTAAGATTGGAAAAATTTAAGACATATATTTAAACAAATTTTTAAGATTTTTCTCTCTTTACCCTAAACATGCTAAAATATGTACGTTTTTACAGTTTATTATGCACTATGTGGCCCAAATGCTTTATTCACTCTTTCATTCTTTTTTTTTAATTAGGAACTTTCAAATGACTTAATTTTAACTTTGCTGATTTTTTTTTCTGTATAACTGTCTGTCTCCCATTAAAAACTTTTTGTTATGTTTTACGTTCTTCAGCTCCAGCATATCCATTTGGTTCTCTTTCCTTGCTATAATTGTAATTTTGTTCATGCATTCTTTCAAAAAAAATTAGTGTTTTTTTCATCTCATTGAGATTCTTTAAGATAATTATTTTGAATTCTTAGCCATTTTTTAGATCTGTGTTTTGTCGTAAGTGGTTACTGGAAAATTTTCAGTTTCTTTTGGTGGTGTTATGTTTACCTGATCCTTTATTATCCATGAAGCCTTGTTTTGAAGTCCTTGCATCTGAAGGAGCAAATATCTCTTTCAGTCATTATAGATTTGTTGGGAGGTAAATACTTCTGTTTGATCTCTGGGCTGATGATATTTCCGCTGAGATTGCAATTAAATCCTTTGGAGCCAGGCACATAACTACTACTGTGTCTGCAGTGAAGTTCATGTTTGGCAGACCTGTTATCAGGCCATCAGATTCTATTTTCTGGGAAGACTAGACTTTCTTCAGGAACTTTATCAATATGACCGGCACTGAGAAAAAAAATCTCCGGTTGTATGTGCAGATGGGGGTGCTGATACAATAAATGTGAGCAGGTGTGGTTCCTGATGTGTGGTTCTTGCTGGATGTTTCAAAATGCTCTAACCTGGTCATTGGACAGGTTCCTAGATGAGTAGTACTGACCCTTGAACACAGCTGAGAAGGTGTGAAACTCATTCTTAGGGCTGCTTCAGGATACATAGCTGGAACCAAAGTCTTGGGGTTTGTTTCTGGGCTCATGGCATTTCTCCCTCTAGATTCCTGAGGGGGCAGTACTTCTCCCAGACTCTAGGTGACAGAGACTGGAGCTGGGTTATAGGGCTGTTTCCCAATTCACAGTGGGAATAAAGTTAACCACCATGCCTACAGTGGCACATACAGGTGTCTTTTTTGGCAGGTCCCAGGTTGGGAAAAACTGCTCCTGGACTTTGGTTGCATGGACTTGGAGCCAGGTTATAGTGCCACATCAGGATCCATCATCAAATAAATACTGGCAAACCTACATCCAAGGGCCCAAATGGAAGTTTCTCTCTGTGGGTCCCTGTGTGTTTGGGATTTCTTCCACACCATGACTGACTTGTGCAAGGGGAGGATTTTAGGCTAATTCAGAGATCACAGACAGAACCAACAGACTTTTCACCTGAGACACAGGACATTATGAATTCTTCTAGGTGTCTTGGCAAATGGTGCTAGTGGCAGAAACAAAACCAAATGTTCTACAGCTAATTCTACAATGAGAATTGGACATATTTTTTATTCTGTAGCTGGGACTATGATGGGCAAGCATACTCATGCCACTCAAGGGCATGCCCTCTCAATACAACCTTCCTCAGTCTTGGATTCTTCTGTTTTTATGATACATCTATATTACATTCAATATTTTATAGGTAAAAATTTTCTATTTTTTTCAACTCCATTTTACTGGGGAATTTTTTTCATGTAGGTTGTCCTCAATTATTTTATTTATTTATTTATTTATTTATTTATTTATTTATTTATTTATTTATTTTTTGAGGCAGAGTCTCCCTCTGTTACCCAGGCTGGAGTGCAGTGGCGCCATCTCACTGCACTCTCTGCCTCCCAAGTTCACGCCATTCTCCTCCTGCCTCAGCCCCCTGAGTAGCTGGGACTACAGGCAATCTCAGATGATCCACTTGCCTCGGCCTCCCAAAGTGCTGGGATTACAGGCATGAGCCACCGCCCCTGGCCAATACTTTCAAGTATACGGTCTAGTGGTGTTAAGTACATTTACTTTATTTTGCAATGGATCTCTATGAATTTTACCTTACAAAAGTAAAATTTAATACCCTATAAACACTAAGCTGCCCTTTTTTTCTCTCTGCAGCTCCTGAAGAACACCATTTTACTTACTCTCTATAATTTTATAATTCTCAGTGTAATTACATAATGTCTGTTTCTGTTTGACTCTCATTTTATTTAAGGTAATGTTCTAAGCTTTTGTTTTGTAAGATGTGTCAGAATATCTTTGTTTTAAAATGAAATAATATTTAACTCTATGTATATGTCACATTTTAAAAATCTGATACTGATCTCTAAAAGGACATTTGTGTTGTTTCTAGGAATTGTCTTTTGTAAATAACAACATGCATGTATAAATATCTATTTAAAGTCCTGCTTTATCATGTGGATAACTAATATTTCTAGTACCATTTATTGAAAAGACTGTCTTTTTCCAGCTGTGTGTTCTGGACATCTTTGTTAAAAATCACTGGGCTGTAGGTTCATGAATTTGTTACTGGGCTCACTGGATACTTTGATCTCTCTGTTTTTATGCCAATATTTTGCTGTCTTGCTTATTATAGCTTTATAGTATATTTTGGAGTCAGTTAGTGCAATATCTCCAGCTTTGGTTTTGTTGTTGTTGTTTGTTTGTTTGTTTGTTTCGCTCAGGATTACTTTGGCTATTTGGGGGTCTTTGGTTGTTCCCTATAAATTTTAAGCTAGTTTTTTTTTTTTCATTTCTTTGAAAAAAGCCATTGGTATTTTGATAGAGATTTTATTGATCCTGTAGGTCACCTTGGGTAGTATAGCCACACTTTTAATATTATTTCAATTCATGAGCAAAGAAATATTTTTTCAAATTTTCATGTCTTTTTCAGTTTCTTACCAATGTTTTCTAATTTTCAGTTTAGAATGTTCACCTTTTTAAGTTTCCTGCTAGACATCTTTATTTTTTAGTGTGGATGATGTGGATACGGAAGCAGCTTTGGGAAAAATTGAACATGTTTTTTTTTTTTTTTTGAGACAGTTTAACTCTTGTTGCCCAGGCTGGAGTGCAATGGCGTGATCTCAGCTCACTGCAACCACCGCGTCCCAGGTTCAAGCAGTTCTCCTGCCTCAGCCTCCGGAGTAGCTGGGATTACAGGCATACACCACCCAGCTAATTTTGTATTTTTAGTAGAGATGGGGTTTCTCCATGTTTAGGCTGGTCTCGAACTCCTGACCCCAGGTGATCCGCCCGCCTCGGCTCCCCATAGTGCTGGGATTACAGGCGTGAGCCACCGCACCCAGCCTGGACATGTCTTGGTGACTTAAAAAACTCAACAAATTAGATATAGATGGTATATACCCTCAACACAATAAAGGCCGAATGTGACAAGTCAATGGCTCATATCATACTGGACAGGAAAGGGAAAACTTTATTTTTCATTTTGTTATTTTTGTCATGCGCATCTGTGTAAAGAGACCACCAAAGGGCTTTGTGTGAGCAATAAAGATTTTTAATCACCTGGGTGCAGGCGGGCTGAGTCCGAAAAGAGAGTCAGCAAAGGGAGATAGGGGTGGGGCAATTTTACAGGTTTGGGTAGGTAATGGAAAATTACAGTCAAAGGGGTTGTTTTCTGGTGGGTAGGGGCGGGGTCACAAGGTGCTCTGTCGGGGAGCTTCTGAGCCAGGAGAAGGAATTTCTCCAGGTAGTGTCATCACTTAAGGCAGGAACCAGCCATTTTTAATTCTTTTGTGATTTCTTCAGTTGCCTCAGGCCATCTGGATGTATATGTTCAGGCTTGGGCTCAGAGGCCTGACAATTTTACTTTTAAGTTCTGGGATACATGTGCAGAACGTGCAGGTTTGTTACGTAAGTATACATTTGCCATGGTGGTTTGCTGCACCTATCAACCCATCATCTAGGTTTTAAGCCCTGCACTTATTAGGTATTTGTCCTAATGCTCTCCCTCCTGTTGCCCCCCACCCCTCAACAGGCCACTGTGTGTGATGTTCCCTCCCTGTGTCCGTGTGTTCTCATTGTTCAACTCCCACTTATGAATGAGAACATGTGGTGTTTGATTTTCTGTTCCTGTGTTTGTTTGCTGAGAATGATGGTTTCCAGCTTCATGCATGTCCCTGCAAAGGACGTGAACTCATTCTTTTTTATGGCTGCAATAGCAGAAAACTTAGGATGTTTTCATTTTATATTATAATTGCGTATGACAATATTTCACTGTGTACACTAAGTGTGGGACACAAATCAAATATAGGTCAGTGATGTGTCTGTTTCCACTATAAGAGTCTGTTTATCTGTATGTATATTGTTTCTTATTATGAGTTGTATACTTGTTCTGTTTGTATGCAATGGTGATTTTACCCTGCCTAGGTGAGTAGTCATTGAAATTCTTCTACTTTTACCCTCCATTTATTTATAAATCTATGTTTTTCTATGTGTCAGAGAAACACTTTTGTGATTTGAAGATAATTTCAAAAACCGTCTTATCACTGTATCTGTTTTAGATATTATTTTTGATTGTCAACATGTAAACTTTACAATCTTAAATATTTTTTAATATTCAGCTTAGTCATATTATATTGATATTGTTACTCACTATATCTTTAGCATATGTTTATTTTGCAAAGCTAGCACTTAGTACTCATTAAACAAGTAACTACCTTTTCTGTTTTCTGGCCCTTTACAAAAATAATTCGGTTTTCTGTTTTAGAGTCAAACTGCTTTAGGTGTCTCATGTGAGTTGATTCATACAGTTTCTCTTCATGGCTGACTTCATGTTGCACAATGTCATCAAGATTTATCTTTATTATACTTGTTATTGTAGCAGGACGAGCCACAGGCAAAACCTCTCAGATACGGAGTTGTAGAAGGAAGGGCTTTATTCAGCTGGGAGCATCGGCAAGTTACTGCCTTAAAATCCAAGCTCCCTGAGTGCACAATTTCTGTCACTTTTAAGGGCTCACAACACTAAAGATTTTACATAAAAGGGTCGTGATTGATTTGAGTAAGCAGGGGATACGTGACAGGGGCTGCATGCACCGGTGGTCAGAGTGAAACCGAACAGGGCAGGGAGTTTCACAATGTTCTTCTATACAATGTCTGAAATCTATGAATAACATTGGTTTCTAAGTTATGAGTTGATTTTTAACTACTGGGTGTAGGCCAGGCAGGCCCAGGCCTGATTTTGGGTCTGGCATCAGGCTGCCTGTCTTTGGTTTTACTTCCTTGTTTTTTCTTAAAACATATACTGAGTATAAAACAATATGAGAGGGTCTCTCTCTTTCCTCATTATGATACTTTTTGCTTTTTACAAGCTGGAGTAATATTGTAATATTTTTTATTTATTTATTTGGTGAGAGAAATTTGCATTGCTTTCATTTATTTGCTTTCAGTAACAATGCTACAATAATTATGAGGGTAGAAATTACTCTTCATGTGACCGTATGTGTGTGAGTGTGTATTTTTGCTGGATTTTTTATTTTATTGATATAGCTGTTCACCTGTATGCCCATACCAGATTTTTTTAGTTCTTTAACTTTGTATATGTTTTGATATCATGAACTGTGGTGCATTTGTTTCTCTTTTTGAAGATTGTGGGGTGCTTCATTGTCCCTTGAAATTCCCTATAATTGGGGGGTTGCTATTTCTGTTTCTGCAAAAATTTAATTAAAAATTTGACAGATTGCATTTAATCTGTAGATTACATCGAACAGTCTAGATATCTCATATTATTTGAAACTTTGAACAATAGCATGCTAAAGTTTATGTTGTTTAATTTCTATAAATGTCCTTTTATGTGTGTGTGTGTGTGTGTGTGTGATGGAGTTTCATTCTTGTTGCCCAGGCTGGAGTGCAATGGTGTGATCTCAGTGTGATCTTCAGCTCACCGCAACCTCTGCCTCCCAGGTTCAAGTAATTCTCCTGCCTCAGCCTCCTGAGTAGCTGGGATTACAGGCGTGCACCACCACACCTGGCTAATTTTGTATTCTTAGTAGAGATGGGGTTTCTCCATGTTGGTCTGGCTAGTCTCAAACTCCTGACCTCAAGTGGTCCGCTTGCCTTGGCCTCCCAAAGTGCTTGGATTATAGGCCTGAGTTACCGCGCCCAGCCAGTTTTCTTTTTTTAATTAGTTTCTACTCTCATTCCAGTTTGGTCATTAAAAGTAAGCTATAAAGTTTCTATTTTAAAACATTTGTTAAGACTTTTTGGTAGCCTAACAGGTGGTCTATCAAGGAGAATATTTTATGAGCTATTCAGAAGGGTATGTATTCTGCTTTTGTTTAAGAGTGTTCTCTACAATTCTATTAGACATAATTGTTTTATACTGCTTTGAAGTCTTCTATTTCCTTATGAGTATTCTTTTCTGATTATTCATTTCAGAAGTTGAGGTATTGAAATATCCTGCTATAACTATATTGCTCTCTATGTCTTGCGTTACTTCTGTCAGTATTTGCTCTATGTATTTGGAACCCTAATATAAGACACACACACAAATATATGTATATACACACGTTTTTCAGGGGTTCCTATTAAATGAACATTTCTAATATAATGTTCTTCTTTGTCTCTTATGAGCTTTTAGTTAAAATAAGTTTTATGAAATAGGACAGTTTTTTATTTTAGATGTACTTTGGGTAATATAATTTTGACCTCTTCAATTTGGTTCTTTGCATAAAGTTTTTTCTTTCCTCTTGCCTTTTTCAGTCTCCTTTAATCATTAGATCTCAAGTGACTCTTGTAGAAAAGCAAGTTGTGGCCAGGCACGGTGGCTCACACCTGTAATCCCAGCACATTGGGAGGCCAAGGCAGGTGGATCACAAGGTCAGGAGATCGAGACCATCCTGGCTAACACGGTGAAACCCCGTCTCTACTAAAAATACAAAAACAAAATTAGCTGGGCGTGGTGGCAGGCGCCTGTAGTCCCAGCTACTCGGGAGGTGGAGGCGGGAGAATGGCATAAACCCGGCAGGGGGAGCTTGCAGTGAGCCGAGATCATGCCACTGCACTCCAGCCTGGTTGACAGAGTGAGACTCTGTCTCAAAACAAAAAGAAAGAAAGAAAGAAAGAAAGAAAGAGAGAGAGAGAGAGAGAGAGAGAGAGAGAGAAAGAAAGTTGTATCTTGTTTATTGATTTCTTAAATAAATTTATTTGGTGCATGTATTTCCAATGGAAAGCTTACTTCATAAATATTTAAATAATTTACTGAAATGGAAAGGCTTATTCGTGTTATTTTATTGTTTTGGTTATTGTATTTTTGTTTCTTATTTTCTTTTTCTGTCTTTGCATCCTTTTGACTTTTGTATTGATAGATTTTTACTTCTTATTTTTTTATGTATCTGTACAGGTACTTTGTGGTATCTTGGAAATTACATAAAATTTCTTAAAGTTAAAATAATACATTTTAAACTGGTAATTTCAGTTGCTTTTGAAAATTTTTCCTCATTACATCTGCCCTCGACTTTGTTACTAATGTCACTAATTATATTTTTATGTTGTATTTTTATTAACAGATTGTGATGAAAAGTTTATGATCATTTTTATGGTCTTTAAAATTTTAGAGAATAATTAAAATGTTTTCTGCACTATCATGATAATGGTACAGAACCTTACATTTGTATATGTTCATGTCTTTCCCAAAAAGTTACTTATTTTCATATGTTTTGTTTTCTTGCATCATGCTATTTTCAGTGGAAGATGCTTTCTTCAGCATTTCTTTTGTAAGGCAGGTGTTGTGCTAATATACTTTTTAACATTTGGTTATCTTGAAAGAGCACTACTTTTTCTTCATTTTTAGGACAGTTTTGTATGTCATATTATTCCTACTTACAAGCTATCTTTCTTTCAGCATTTTAACTATATCACAATTCCCTCTTGTCTAAAAAAATTTTGTTGACAGATTCGCTGGTTATCTAAGACCACCCTTATAAATGACACATCACTTTTGTCTTGCAGCTCCTAAGATTCTCTGTCTTTGACTTCTGAAAACTTTGCTTATATATGTGCCTTTTTATAAATCTGTGTGTATGTATCCTAGTTGAAGTTCATTGAGCTTCTTCATTTTTTACATCCTTCTTTTACTTTTGGAAATTTCTCACTCATTAGTTTTGTATTTTTCACCTCTGTAATTTTTTTTTTTATATTTTAACATTTTCATCGATAATCTCATTTGTCTTATTATATTTTAGTTGTATGTGTTCCCCTTTAGCTCATTGAGGATTATTCAGGTTAAATTTTTTAAATTTCTGCATCTTCGTTGTTTTATGGTGGTTTTCTGAAAAGTTTTAAATTTTTTAATTGGGCCATGTTGCCCTGATATTTTGTATATATTGTAACGTTTGTTATTTGAACATTAACAAAAAGGTATTTGTCACAATCATTTCAGTGTTGCTTTGTCCTGACATGGTCTGAAACCAATTGTCTTTGACAGAGATAATGGGAGCCTCTCATACATGTTCTAAGGATGTATCTTGTCTGGAATTTTGTGTTTGTTTTTCAGTTAAAATGGATTGTTCATGTTTCTTCTTATGGTCTCTAATCACTCTTCTACCTATTCCCTGTATTTAACACTGCAGCCTGCTCCTGAAACATTTGCATTTGGTCTTAGCTGACCCATAGCACCATTTCTCTCAGCTCTCTGTGTTGTTGGAGACAGAAACCAGATTTTGTAAAGACCCCAAAAAGCCAGAAGTAAGGATATGTGTATCAGTATTTTTCTTCTAAGTAAGAAGCCAGGAGTTAACAGTTTACTCCTATAGGCACAATGCTATATTGGGGAGGAGGAAAGCTGTGGTGAGTAAATGTAACAAACTTTCCTTTCTGTTCCATGTGGTTCTTAGTATTGTGCTTACCTGTGGCATTGCATACAATTAACTCATTTACAGATTTTGCAGGAAGGCATTTTGGTCAGTATATTTTTGTTACATGTTTGTGAAGAAATTATGGCCTGTGATATTTTGTTATGCTATCTTACTAATGTAGTTTGTATACATTTTCTATATTGTAAAGTATATTCATATGAATCTAGTAGGATAATTTGTTATTTTTATTTCTTTCAGCTATGTGTTCTCCTTTCAGCCAAGACCTTTCACCAGTGCAGGGGATAGAAGATTCATTCCAAAAACTTGTACTGAGAAGATACGAGAAATGTGGATATGAGAATTTACAATTAAGAAAGGGCTGTAAACATGTGAATGAGTGTAAGGTGCAGAAAGGAGTTAATAGTGGAGTTTATCAATGCTTGTCAACTACCCAAAGTAAAATATTTCAATGTAATACATGTGTTAAAGTTTTTAGTAAACTTTCAAATTCAAACAAACATAAGACAAGACATACTGGAGAGAAACCCTTTAAATGTACAGAATGTGGCAGATCATTTTACATGTCACACCTAATTCAACATACAGGAATTCATGCTGGAGAGAAACCCTACAAATGTGAAAAATGCAGCAAAGCCTTTAATAGGTCAACATCACTTACTAAACATAAGAGAATTCATACTGGAGAGAAACCCTACACATGTGAAGAATGTGGGAAAGCCTTTAGACGGTCCACAGTTCTGAATGAACATAAGAAAATTCATACTGGAGAGAAACCCTACAAATGTAAAGAATGTGGCAAAACCTTTAGATGGTCCACAAGCCTGAACGAACATAAGAATATTCATACTGGAGAGAAACCCTACAAATGTGAAGAATGTGGCAAAGCCTTTAGACAGTCCAGGAGTCTGAATGAACATAAAAATATTCATACCGGAGAAAAACCCTACACATGTGAAAAATGTGGCAAAGCCTTTAACCAGTCCTCAAGTCTTATTATACACAGGAGCATTCATTCTGAACAAAAACTTTACAAATGTGAAGAATGTGGCAAAGCCTTTACTTGGTCCTCATCCCTTAATAAACATAAGAGAATTCATACTGGAGAGAAACCCTACACATGTGAAGAATGTGGCAAAGCCTTTTATCGGTCCTCACACCTTGCTAAACATAAGAGAATTCATACTGGGGAGAAACCCTACCCGTGTGAAGAATGTGGCAAAGCTTTCAACCAATCCTCGACCCTTATATTACACAAGAGAATTCATTCTGGACAAAAACCTTACAAATGTGAAGAATGTGGCAAAGCCTTTACACGGTCCACAACACTGAATGAACATAAGAAAATTCATACTGGTGAGAAACCCTACAAATGTGAAGAATGTGGCAAAGCTTTCGTATGGTCCGCAAGCCTGAGTGAACATAAGAATATTCATACTGGAGAGAAACCCTACAAATGTAAAGAATGTGGCAAAGCTTTTAACCAGTCCTCAGGCCTTATTATACACAGGAGCATTCATTCTGAACAAAAGCTTTACAAATGTGAAGAATGCAGCAAAGCCTTTACTCGGTCCACAGCCCTGAATGAACACAAGAAAATTCATTCTGGAGAGAAACCCTACAAATGTAAAGAATGTGGCAAAGCCTATAACTTATCCTCAACCCTTACTAAACATAGGAGAATTCATACCGGAGAGAAACCCTTCACATGTGAAGAATGTGTCAAAGCCTTCAATTGGTCTTCATCCCTTACTAAACATAAGATAATTCATACTGGAGAGAAATTCTACAAATGTGAACAATGTGGCATCGGCCCTCAACCCTTACTGTACACAAGCGAATTCACACTGGTGAGGAACATAGTTGAATGATATTTCTAGTTCTCTCTTCTAGTGTCTTTAAACAGCAAATAAATTGAAGAATATTGTTCCTATATAAACTTTTATTATTTTTCTTATTTTAAATTTTTAAAAATTTCTGTAGGTACATAGTATGTGTATATATTTATGGCTTATTTGGGTTATTTTGATACAGGCATGTGACATGTAATTATCATATCAGAGTAAATGAGTTGTTCATCACAAGCATTTATTCTTTGTGTTACACACAGTCCAGTTAATACACTTTATTTATTTTTTTATTTTTTATTTTATTTTTTTATTTTTTTTATTTTTTATTTATTTTATCTTATTTTATTTTATATTTATTTTATTTTATTTTATGACAGAGTCTTGCTCTGTCACCCAGGCTGGAGTGCAATGGTGCAATCTTGGCTCACTGCAACCTCCATCTGCCAGGTTCAAACAATTCTCCTGCCTCAGCCTCATGAGTAGCTGTGACTACAGGCACGTGCCACCATGCCTAGCTAATTTTTGTATTTTTAGTAGAGATGAGGTTTCACAATGCTGGCCAGGATATTCTCGAACTCCTGACCTCATGATCTGCCCACCTTGGCCTCCCAAAGTGCTGGGATTACAGGCGTGAGCCATCGCACCCGGCCACTTTAATTATTTTTAAATGTACAATTTTTTTTTTTTTTTTTTTACTACAGGTTGTTTTATGATTATAATAACTATATAAGTATAATTATAATTCACACATTTATAAGTCATTAATGATTTTTTAAAAGTTCCATATTTATCTTTAAACATGCAGCATCTCTTTCTGCAAATAAACACAGACTTTGGTTTTGATTGACATGGAGTTAAATATGTAAATATATTGCTCTAAAGATAAAATTTAGGTGTAAGAAAATTATGGGACCAGCAGTTGTGTTTGTGTGAGAGTTTGTATCTATTTTCCAAAGAAAATTGCAATATTGGAACAAAGATTATTTTAATAAGGTGGATAATTTACTAGGAATCTAGAAACCTAAAATATTCTGAAACCAGATCTATATTGTATTACTGTAAAATTTAATGGACCATTGTTGAGACTGTCCCCATGCAAATTCTGTTATTTGTCTGTTACTCATGCTAGAAGCTATAATTGACTTCTTTCTTACGTTTTTTAAATTTTTATGAAGTATTATGTGAGCTGGTCAGAAATTACAGTTTTATAAAATTTAGTAGTGCACACAAAATTTTTAGATGCAAGTTCACAATTTATGTATTAAGTTATATTTTAGTTAGAACATTTCATTTTATTGCTTTAATTGGATAACCCTATATGAGCTGTTTAATTATGCCTTTCACTATTTATAATTGACATAAATGAGTTTATTGTGCCAATTTGTTCAGGTAAGTACTGGGAAAACTTTATAATTCATGGGATGTTTTGATGAATATAGTAAACATAAGAAAGTACTGGGTGTGTAATAAATGCTCCATAATTAGCCATAAATAATCTTTCTGGAGTGAGTTTGTAGCTCCAAGTGAGAGAATGAAAATGTATATAGTGAAGAAATGGCAGTCTGCATTTGGAGAGAACATCTGTTCCCGGGCTGCAAAACTGACTCATTCTGAATTTAAAGAGTATCTCTGATTTTATTTTCTAATTATCTTCAGTTTTGGGATAGCTGTGTTTATTCCCAGCTATGTATGCCTCACAGCCCTTCTTCTTTGTATTATGGCTACAGTCTTCTCACTGTTCTCTTTTTGCCATGTAATTTCATAGACTTTCTACGTTCTGATTAGAAGTTTGAAATTTTTTAATGTGGTAAATTGTTTTTAACTGAAGTGTTTGAGGTTATTTATAGCTTATCAATGCAATGTTTAGATCACTTAATTGAGATAAGTCATTTACTGTCCACAGGGGCATTGGTGGAACATGAAGTGAAACACCAGGACCTGGTTCTGGAATTATGGAGGGCAACTCCAGTCCCCAGTGTGGGCCCCAGACTCTGGCACACTGGTGCATGCCAAATGTACTCAGACCACCACTACTCTGATCAGGGCCCTTGCTGCTGTCACTGTTGTCATCTGTGCTTGCAGTCCTCTGGTGCCTGGAAGTTCTGTTCTCCAGGTAGCAGATGACTTTGCTCCAAGCATTCACATCTTTTTATTCCATCTGTACAGGAGTACTTTATAATTCTGAATGTCTTCTAAACATCATTCTTCTTAAGATAGCTCATATAAATGGGATTGTACACTCTTTGTCACTATGTTTGTGGTATATTTCACTGAATATGATGTCTTAAAGTTTTATGCTTGTTGTAGCATGTGCATAATTTGCTGTTTGAAGATACAGCCATATTCCATTGCCTACTTATGCCATATGTTATCATTTATCAAGAAACTTAAGTAGCTATCACCTTCTTGTGGGGGGAGGGTTGGAAAATGCTCTTAAAAATGTGTATGCAAATATCTATTCCAGGTCCTGCTTTGAATACATAGATTCCCAGAAGTATACCTGGATGGTATAATTTCTCTTTTCTTTCTCTTTTTCTTTTTTTTTTTTTTTTTTTTTTTTTTTTTTTTTTTTTTTTTTTTTTTTTTTTTTGAGATTGGATTTCACTTTGTAACCCAGGCTAGAGTGCAGTGGTGCAATAATGGCTCACTGCAGCCTTGACATCCCAGGCTCAAATGATCCTTCCACCTCAGTCACCCAAGTAGCTGGGACTACAGGCACATGCCAGCATACCTGGCTAATTTTTGTATTTTTTCGAGAGATAGGGTCTCACTGTGTTGCCCAGGCTGAACTCAAAATTCTGAGCCTAAGTAATTCTGCCACTTCAGCCTCCTAAAGTGTTGAAATTACAGGCATGAGCCACAGTTCATTTTTAATATTTTGGAAAACCTGCATCCTACTTTTATTGAGGGCTGCATTATTCTTTTCCACCAGCAGTGCATAGAGGTTCCAAATCCTACATACTTGACAACATTGATTACTTTTTATTTGTTGAATAGTGGCCATGCTAATGGATGAGACTTCAAGATTTTACTTTGCATTCTTCTCATAAGTGATTTTGATTGTCTTTTCAAATTCCTCTTGGTCATTTGCATAACTTCTTTTAGGAAATGTCTTTGAAGACACTGGTCCATTTAAAAAAAGTTATTCACCCTTGGTGGTGGTTATGTTTCAGAAGTCAAATGGTGAATGGCATTTGTACTCCACTTAGTGTTTCCCTTGATGTGTGGATGTGCAGAAGGTTTTGAAAGTTTGATATAGTACCTTTTCTAATTATCTTATTGCTTCTGCTTTTAATGTGATACTCCAAAAGCCATCCAAAACCAATGTTACTAAGCTTTTCCCTATATTTTCTTCTAAGTGTTCAAGAGTTATGTCTTTTTAAGCTTTATGTTTAGTGTATGTAAAATGTTTTGTTTGCATTGAAGAGAAAGGTCCAAGTTCATTATCTTTCTTTTTTTTTTTTTTTTTTTCATTCATTTAGACGTTGAGTTTTCTCACACCATTGGTTGGCGAGTCTGACCTTTTCTTCACTATTTGGTCATAGTAACCTAGTAGAAGATTATTTGATAATATTTGCACAGGCTTGTTTCTGGGTTCTTTGTTCTGTCATGTGTTTGTTTGTTTGTTTCTTTATGCCATTACCACATTGGTTTTATTTTTGTAGCTTTGGAATCTGTTTTGACATCATGAGATGTGGTACTTCTTTGTTCTTTTCTAAAGCTGTTGGCTATTCATGTTCCCTTGAGACTACACATGAATTTTAGAATTATATAAAATATCTCTGCCAAATAAGTAACATTGGAATTTTAATAAGGATGACATTGAATTTGTGCAATACTCAGAAGTATTGACAGCATAACAATATTACATCTCCTGACGGAGAAACATGCATTTGTGTCTGTGGTGTGTTTGTGAGTGTGTGGATTGGCATCAGAGATAGTGCCGAGATGCAAGAGAAAGAGTTCAAAGTGTTTCCTTGGCCTTTTTCTGGTCTCCTGCACAACTCGTATCCACTGGTTAGCCTACCTTCAACTGGTTTATCTTCTTAGATATATCATTGTCAAGTTGGTAGGACAATAAAAATTCCTTTCACAAGTTGAAGACATTTGTCTACTTTTGGCCCAATCTCACACCCAAAGACCCAGAATGTTGGAAGTTAGGGAAGATAAATTCTCCGTGGTAGATTTGTAAGTTAATTTGCTTTATTGAATTGTGTTTTTATTTTATAATTTTTTGGCATTGTGTCATTTAATCAGAACAAGACACCATGTATATTTTATCCTTGCCTATATTTTCATGTCCACATAAAATGGAAAGAGAACAAAAGAAAGAGACATAAAAAACAAAGGAAATAATGTAAAAAAAAGAGAGGATAAAGGAAGCAAAAAAGAGGAAAATGCAATTTTAAAAGTGCTAGAAATTAGAACTAAGAAAGCATCTGGGCTGTGTAATCACCATTTTGTTGTGCAAGGCCCAAACCAACAGGTCCTCCTGAAACAGAGATATCAGACTGCAAATAACCCCTGAACATTTTCTATTTTTATGGTATTTTATTCTTTCCCTAAGTTACCTCACTTTGTTTTGTCAGCTGAAACTAAACCCAGATATATTCATTTGTATTTACACTGCTACGAAGAAATACCTGAGAATGGGTAACTTATAAAGGAAAGAGATGGCTGGGTGTGGTGTCTCACGCCTGTAATCCCAACATTTTTCAGAGGCTGAGTTGGGCGGGTCACAAGGTCAGGAGTTTGAGACCAGCTTGGCCAACATGGTGAAACCCCATCTCAACTAAAAATACAAAAATTAGCCAGGTATGGTGGCTGGCGCTGTAATCCCAGCTACTCAGGAGGCTGAGGCAGGAAAATCCCTTGGATCCGGGAGGCGGAGGTTGCAGTGAGCCAAGATCATGCCAGAACAGCGTAGGGGAACCACGCCCACAATCTAATAAGCACCCGTGAGTTCCCTCCCCAAATGTAGGGATTACAGTTCAGATTACAATTCAAGATCAAATTTGGGTAGATACACAAAGCCAGACCTTATTATTCCACCTTTGGTCACTCCCAAATCACATATTTCTCACATTCCAAAACCCAATTATGCCTTCCCAACATATCCCCAAAGTCTTATTTCAGCATTAACCCAAAAAGTCTAAGTCCATAGTCTCATCTGAGACAAGGCAAGTCCCTTCCTATGAGCCTGTGAAATCAAAAGCAAGTTAGCTACTTCCAAGATATAATGGGGGTACAGGCATTGGGTAAATATACCCATTTCAAATGGAGAAATTGGCCAAAATAAAGGGGCCGCAGGCCCCACCCAAGTCCAAAATTCAGTAGGGCAGTCATTAAACCTTAAAGTGATCTTGTTTGACTCCATGTCTCACATTTAATTCACACTGATGCAAGAGGTGAGCTTTCACAGCCTTGGGCAGCTTCACCTCTGTGGCTTTGCAGGGTAGTCTCCCTCCCTGCTGCTTCACAGTCTGGTGTTGGGTGTCTGTGACTTTCAGGCCCACAATGCAAGCTGAGGGTGGATCTACCATTCTTGGGTCTGGAGGACTTTGCCCTCTGCTCAAACAGCTTCAGTAGGCAATGCCCCAGTGGGGACTCTGTGTGTAGGCCTCAACTCGACATTTTTTTCTGCACTGCCCTAGCAGAGATTCTCCATGAGGGTTTAGCCCCTGCAGCAAACTTCTGCCTGGACATCCAGGCATTTCCACACATTCTCTGAAATCTAAACTGAGGGTTCTAAACTTCAATTCTGTGTGCCTACAGGACCAACACCATGAGGAAGATGCCAAGGCTTGGAGCTTACATCTTTGAAATAATGGCTCAAGCTGTACCTTGGCCCCTTTTAGCCTTGGCTGGAGTGACTGGAATCCAGGGAACCAAGTCCTGAGACCACACAGCAAGGTTTCCTGGGCCCAGCCAATGAAATTTTTTTTGTCTTCTAGGCCTCCAGGCCTGTGATAGGAGGGGATGCCACAAAGGTCTCTAACATGCCCTGAAGGCATTTTCCCCATTGTCTTGGTGATGAACATTTGCTCCTCACTTCTACAGCCAGCTTCACTTTCTTCTGAGAAAATGGGTCTTTTCTACCACATCATTAAGCTGTGAATTGTCTAAACTTTTATGCTCTGTCAACTTTTGGATGTTTTGCTGCTTAATTTCTTTTGCCATATACCATAAATTATCTCTCAAGTTCAACCTTCCACAGATCTCTAGGACAGGAGCAAAATGCCACCAGTCTCTTTGCTAAAGCATAGCATGGGTCACCTTTATTCCAGTTCCCAACAAGTTCCTCACCTCCACCTGAGACCATCTCAGCCTGGACTTCATTGTCCATCACTACCAGCTTTTTGGTCAAAGCGATTCAACAAGTCTCCAGGAAGTCCAAACTTTGCTACATCTTTCCTTCTTATAAGTCCTCCAAAATTCCAGCCTCTGCCTGTTACTCAGTTCCAAAGTCACTTCCACATTTTTGGGTATCCTTATAGCAGTGCCCCACTGCGTCAGTACCAACTTACTGATAAGTTTATTTTCATGCTGCTGTGAAGAAATACTTGAGACTAATTTGGAAGAAAAGAGGTTGCATTGACTTAGCGTTTTGCATAGCTGCTAAGACCTCAGGAATCTTACAGTCATGGTGGAAAGGGAACCACACACATCCTACTTTACATGGTGGCAGGAGAGAAGTGTTGTGCAAAGGAAAGAAAAGCTTCTTACAAAACCATCAGATCTCGTGGGAACTCACTATCATGAGAACAGCATAAGGGAATTACCCACATGATCTAATCACCTATGATACCTCTCCCTGAAAATGTGGGGATTACAATTTGAATTAAAATTGAAAATGAGATTTGGGTGGGGACACAGAGCCAGACCATATCATCAGATCTTTAACAATATTTTACTTTGTTACTATAATCCAGGTCCAAATAATAAAAATAAAAATGTTTTCTAGTCATGGTTGCTTGTTTAAAGTAGCCTGGGCAGATTGATCAATTGTTATATGAAGTTGGGACAGAAATCATTTATTAACATTCTGAACTGGGATCCTGGCCAAGAAGAGAAATTCTCTAGAAAGGAGCCAAGGGGTACATACATAAGAAAAATTCTTGGCCAGGTTCAGTGAAAATCACAAGCTCTCATGAGACAGAATTCTGGCTGGCTGTGTGGACAAAAAGCCCAACTTTGGGGGATTCAATCCAGGACCTATCTACCTTCAATCTTTTGCTGACCTTTGGATGGGGTTGTTGTGGGTTTTTTTGTTTTGTTTTGTTTTGTTTTTTTGTTTTTTTTACAATCTGGCCACTATTTTGTAGGGTGACTGTGGTTTGCTGGGGCTCCACTCCAGGCCCTAGTCACCTTGGATTTTCCAGTACCTGGAAGTATCATCAGGGAAGGCTGAAAACCAGCAAAGATAGCAGCCTGCCCCTTCCTCTGGGATCTCCATCCTAGGAGGATACTGACCTGTTCCCTGCCTGAATGCATCTGTAGGAGGTGGCTGGAGGCCATGGTTTGGAAGAAAAAGTCTGGCTGTGTTTTGGTAGAGCATCTGTGCTGTTGATAGATGCAGGAGGCAGATGAGGGAACCTGCCCAGGTCTTGTCTGCACAAGCCCACAATAAACTGGAGACCCACCAGTGCACTGGGAGAATGGGATGGAGCCAATGGAAAGTTCACGCTTTGTGCATCCCTCTCACTTTGCTCTTTGCTGAGAGGTTGGTTTTTTTTGTTTGTTTGTTTGACTGTTTGTTTGTTTTCTTTTCCTTTTTACCCAATAAATTCTGCTCCTCACCCTTTAGGGTGACTGGGAGCCTAATCTTTCCTTAGTATGATAAGAACTCAGTTTTAGCTGAGCTAAGGAGAAAATTCTAAAATATGGTGGTGCCCAGACATGGGCCTTGAGGAAGGGCAAGATGCAAACCCAGAATCTTTTCCCCTTTTGCTTCTAAGCCTTTTCATCCTTGTACTTCTGAGAATAGAGGAAACAGCACACCAACCCACCCCAACAGTCGCAGGTGCACATGAGATGGACCAGTGAATGGTCACTCCCCTGCACCCTCTGGGTTGGAGCCAGAGTGCATGGCTTGGGCAGTGAGTTCTTTGCCACTTATCCGCAGTTTCTCCCCCTCCTCTGACCAAGGACTCCAGCTCTGTTCGAGCCCTGGAGAAAATAATCCATTTGCATAAGAAGCTTCCCTGTCCTACCCTTAACCTTTTTTATTCATTTTCTCCACGCCATTAGCAGTTAACTTTTAAGTGAGAGGGTTTCCCCCCCTTTTAAAGAACATGTTACTAGGCCAGTACACCAAGTATCACTGTGTATATTCTCTGTAAAGTTTTAATTATTAAAAAAAAAATTGTGAAGTTGGTCTTAAGCTGTATACAATCTGGTGCCCTTTGCATGTCTTCCTGTTTGGTCAGTAGGAATCTTTGCTGCAGGCCTCCATTTTATTTTATGTCCTTGGGAGCATGACCTGTAACCACATGGCAATATTTTGCTTTAGCCTCTGCAGCCTGGGTTCAGTCCTGGGTAAAGGAATGAGTACTTGTGAGTTGGTATCTGTGTGACTTTTGCCATTTGGTGATTATCTTCTCTTCATGAACAACTCTTGAGTTTTATCTTAAACCTTCCTTTTTCTGGGTTGCCTTTAAAGGTTTTAGATTTTGTGGCCAGGCACGATGGTTCACGTCTGTAATTCCAGCACTTTGGGAGGCAGAGGTAGCTGGATCACGAGGTCAGGAGTTCGAAACCAGCCTGGCCAAGATGGTGAAACCCCATCTCTACTAAAAATACAAAAATTAGCTAGGCGTGGTGGTGGGCACCTGTAATCCCAGTTACTCAGAGGCTGAGACAGGAGAATTGCTTGAACTCAGGAGGCAGAGGTTACAGTGAGCCAAGATTGCTGCACTCTAGCCTGGGCAACAGAGCAAGACTCTATCTCAGAAAAATAATAATAAAATAGATTTTGTGAGAACTGCTAACCCCTTTGAAACTCACAGTTAAATCATAACCTTAATTGGTGCTTGTTGGTTTCACCTGTACAGTTACTTTTAGGAAAGTCTGAAAGCCAGAAATATTGGCTGCTTGGCACAGCTAAAGCAGGTAATGGGGAATTTAAAAGAATTTTCTTAAAGGACATTCAGCTTAATTAAAAGTGCATATCCAAATTTCATATATATATATACACACACACTTATATATGTATATATATATGCACACACACACACATACACACACACACACACACATATTTTGTTTATTTTTTTTGAGACTGATCTCACTCTGTAGCCAAGCTGGAGTGCAGGGGTGTGATCTCGGCTCACTGCAACTTCTGCTTCCTGGGTCCAAGTGATTCTCCAGCCTCAGCCTCCCGAGTAGCTGGTACTACAGATGCACACCACCACACCCAGCTAATTTTTGTATTTTTAGTAGAGATAGGGTTTCACCATGTTGGCCAGGATGATCTCAATCTCTTGACCTTGTGTTCCACCTGCCTCAGCCTCCCAAAGTGCTGGGATTACAGGCATGAGCCACCGTGCCTGGCCCAAGTTATAGGTATATTTAAAGGCATTTTTTTTTTTTTTTATTGGACCTTGTTTTGCTGAATTCTCAGTTTTCTCCATTTTCTCCATTTTGTTTTTCCACTCTTAATACATGCATGAGAGGCCAATAATCTAATTAGGAGATTGGAAAACAAAACATCTTATAGCTACTGGATTCTTTTTTGCCTATCTGTGTAGTTACATATGTGCTATATCTATGTAATGTCTATTTTTATAAAGCTGTAATTGACCTAGAGAAAAACGAGTTCTTGGGTCAGATATTTTTTGAAGGGAAGGTAAAAGCTGTGGTACATTGAAGTTCACAAGACTTTAATCATTGAGAACTAAAAACAGACTTAGCAATTATTGGTAAAAAGCAGAAGTCGTCAAAATACACATTTTTGTTTAGGGTTAAAGGATTGTTCTGAATTAGATAAGACAAAGCTAAAAGTTTAAACGAGTTATAAAAAGTTTCTATAAAATTCATTCTTGCCAAAGAAATTTTGTCTATGAACATTAAATTACAAAGGGTATTATATGTTTTTTTGGTAAATTAAGCATTTAAATAATAGCACAACAAGGTACTCTTAAGGCACTAATCTGCTCTTTAGAAAAATTTGTGAAGTGTTATAAAAGGGCTTTACTTTTGTAAATTTTTTAAAACAATTGTGACAAAATAAATAACATGGTAATCTGGAATTATTTCATAACATCAAGTGTTTTAAACCTCTAACATTTCTTCCCAAAATCAAGCTTCAGTTTCAAAATTGTCTTTCCTCATGCCTGACTTTTGAATGCTACAGAGCACCACTGGAGTATCCAAAAGAGATAAACCAGATTATTTGACATATTTAGTTACGTAGGATTGCCAAAATGGTGTTCAGTTTTCTTTAGGTTATATTTTGGTAAATGATACTAATCTATGTTCCAAAATTGTATAGGATTTCTAATATTCTAATGTCTTGAGTATATGCTATCAAAATTAAGGTTTTTATGTTAAGTTATTGTAAACCAGAGAGATTATCAAACTTCTTTGTCAATTGTGTTTCTGACTATAACTACCCTGGACATTTTGTTATTCAAAGACGATCGTTGTCTTGTTTAGATCCTTTTCAAGAGATGGTTTATAAGAAGCTACAGAACTGTTACAGGTGCTCTCAAATGCAGGTTTCCAAATAACTTTGGAGATCATGACATTGAAATAAAGTTCACAAGTATCAAGCAGAACAAGAGTTAGCTAAATGAACTAATAGAAAACTGAAATTATTATTATTATTTACTTATGCTTGGACCATTGCTAATTCTTATTTTGTTTTTCAGAGTCAAGGAAACTTATTTTGAACTATTTATAACCGTTAATAATTGAGTAAGGTATACTCCTATGAAGAAAATTTGGGCACATTTATCTTTTTCTCTCTGCCTGGCTTCTCTAGAACTTCAAAACTAGTTGTGAGTATTCTTAACTTATGACAATATAGTTGTTTGCATCAGTGCAATAAGAATTCATTTTTCTTTTTCAACAGGATACAACTGGAGAAACTGGTTGTTTCACCAAGGCTTTGACTGGAAGGGTACATTTCCCTTTAAGGAGTTAAGCTTGACTTGTAGAGACGATAAAAGCCTCTTGGAAAAATGGGCCTTATACTTTGTTACACAGTCCCCATACAAGGTTCCTAACCTGCAGTGAGTAAAGAATGTCACTTTCCAACAGGCCTAGGAACCACATGCTCTTGGGACCTCAAGAAGAGAGGAGTTTACCCAAGTCACAGGTATTTGAGAATATAAACCCATGGTTGGGCTTAGCTTTGGAAAGTCCTGTCTGAGATTCTTTGTGGTACAGAGTTCCATCAAAGCCAATCTAAAAGGCCTATATAGAAATAATTATTCTTGCTGTATTTTATGCAAATAATCAGGCCAAGTATATGACTGAAGACTATTTTGCAAACAACACTGTCCTATCATAGTTTTTGTTTGTTTACCTTTTGTTTTAGATGGAGTCTCATTCTGTCACCCAGGCTGGATGGCAGTGGCACGATCTCGGCTCACTACAACCTCCACCTGCCAGTTTCAAGTGATTCTCCTGACTCAGCCTCCCAAGTAGTTGGGATTACAGGCACACATCACCATGCCCAGCTAGTTTTTCTTTTCTTTTTTTTTTTTAAATAGAGATGGTGTTTCACTATGTTGGTCAGGCTGGTCTCAAGCTCCTGACCTCATGATTCACCTGCCTCAGCCTCCCAAAGTGCTGGGATTACAGTTGTGAGCCACCACACCCAGCCCATGGTTTTTTAATACAAATGAGAGAAAAATTCTTTTTTTTTTTTTTTGAGACAGAGTCTCACTCTTTCACCCAGGCTGGAGAGCAGTGGCATGATCTTGGCTCACTGCACACTTCACCTCCCAGGTTCACGCCATTCTCCTGCCCTAGCCTCCCAAGTAGCTGGGACTACAGGTGCCCACCACCACACCCAGCCAATTTTTTGTATTTTTAGCATAGATGGGGCTTCACAGTTTTAGCCAGGATGGTCTGGATCTCCTGACCTCGTGATCTGCCCGCCTTGGCCTCCCAAGAGAGAGAAATTCAGTTTCAATACTTATCATCATTGAATTCTAGACTCATTGGTTGTCTTTAAGTTTTTGCCTACATTTTAGATTAAACCTGCTTATTCCTATAAACCAACCATCAATCTCTGGCTACAGCTCAGAAGGAACAAAAGGGATGGGTAATGTAAAAACCTGGATCGATATTCTAGTTCTGGACAATTATTATGCAAATCCTGTCAGGTGGTAGGAATAAATAGGGTGCCCACCTAAATCTTAGCAAGCATAACTATAGCCACTAGTTATCTGGGTATGTCATAAGACATCCTTTTCTCTCCCTTGTTAAAGGAGGACTCTGTTCCACAGTTTCACCTTAGCATTTCGCTTATGACAGTCTATGCAACCACTCGGAGACACATTTTTGTCCCAATCTCAATTCCAATTTTCGGGTCAACGCCCTGGGAAAGAAAACTGGATCTGTGGGATTAGGAGGCAGATGATAATGGAGATTAGAAGGCACAGTGTAGGTGAGCACGACTAATTCCTGCTGATTAAGACAAACTTCCAGTTTCATAGATAAAGGTAATCTCTTGTACCCATGGCATAAATGAGGTTTAGGGAACTCCAAACTCCTGAGAGCAGAGCATATAGAGTGTATGGGGGTAAGAGTGGATATTCCACCCCCTAGGCCTCACTGTTAATGTGGGTAAAAGCCACATTGACACCCATGGGCAGCACCCTGTTGCAGTCACCAGGACTTAGGGATACAAGGATGGAAAAGGTAATGAAGATGCTCTTCCTTTCCTCCCTCACATACTCTGAGTATTTTCTAGGAAGAGAAGAGAACCAGGGATGCCTGCTCCCCTCTTTCTAGATGAGTAGCCATTCATCTTCAGTCTGAACCTATTTTGATTGCATTCTGAATCCCTGGGACTCCCTTGAGAAAAAAATACCTTTTTTCCTTTCTCCTCCTCTGTCCTCTTCACTGACAGGTAATTGTGTCTCTGTAATATGGGACACTCACTTCAGATGCATCCTCCAAACTAGGAAAAGTTAATTTTCAAAACCTTAAACTGGTTGGCTTAGGACTGCGCTCACAAAAGGGTTTGCCAGAAGACTGACATGCTGACAAAAGCATGCAAGTTGTTTTGCCAGCTGGGCTTTTGGCCTCCCTCTCCCTGAGCAAACTGGTAAAAGGCTTTGGGATTTTTAAGCTGTCCTTACCCCCACCACTGCTTTGTTTTAATACATGTTTTCTAATAACCTGGTTTGTCTCTTCAGCTTCAGGCCATCAAAGTCCAAAACATCATGCAAACAGACTGGAGCCTCAAACAATAACCTTTTCTTGCCAGGAACCCTTAGATAAGCCCCTGAGGGAGATCAGACTGCTGTTTTCTGAAAACAGTACCCCCTGTCAGCAGGAAGCAGTTAAGATTGGTCTTCATCCTTATCTTTATTCTAACGGAAGTTAGATGTACTTCTTTAGGGTGGAAGATGATAGATGCAGGAGGCAGTTGAGGGAACCTGCCCAGGGCGTTGTATGAGTATGCCTGCAATGGACTAGTTACCCACCTGCACGCTGGAAGAGTGGAGTGGAGCCACGGAACGTTTACACCTTTTGCAGAAGGGAGGAGCCTGGCATCTTTAGTTCCTGTGTGGTTGCCTGATGTTCAAGATTCCCTCTTGGTTTGCTGAGAGTTGTTTTTCCTTTTTCCTTTTCACCCAATAAATTCTGCTGCTTATCCATCAGTGTGTTGGTGAGCCTAATCTTTCCTGGTCATGTGACAAGAACCCAGTTTTAGCTAAGGAGAAAATTCTGAAACACTGTGTTGGGGATTCCTTCATCCCCTGATTGGTTTGGGCACTCCAAGTCCCACAGGCTTCATTGGCTGAGATGCACAAACAGCAAAAGTGATAGCCCACCATGCCCTCCTGGGCATTCCTTCTCAAAGAAATTAGAACTCTGATGGACTTAGAACATAAACAGGGGTGATAGGAATCTCTGGTTGGGAGGACACTCCCAGTAAGGAGGAATGAATTGGGGTCCCATTTAAAGAAAAAGTCAACCCATGCCTCAACAAAACAGCAATGCCAATGGTGAGGCACCACCTCTACCCTGGTCAGCTTGGACTCTCCAAAGCCTGCTGGCTGGAATGACTGAGTCACCCAAAAGACAAAGATGGCAGCCTGGCCCCTCTCCCTGGGCACTCCATCCCAGACAAAAATCAGAATTCTGACATAGAATATGGGTGGGGGTGCCTGGAGGCCTCTGCTGGGAGGAGTCACCCAGTGAGTGGAATGAATTGGAGTCCCATTTAAAGAAGTTGGCCACATGTTGGTAAAGCAGCTGTGCTGTGCTATGGGGTTTCTTCCTCATTTGGATCATTAGGACTCTTCAAAGCCCACAGGCTGCAATGGCTGCATTATCCAAAGAGCAAAAATGGCGGCTCACCTCTCCTATCAGGGAGTCTCACCCATCTCAAGCAGGTGCTACTCTGTTGCCAGTGGCTGTCTGGAATTCTGAGCCAGTGGGTTTTATCTTATGAGGTGCCATGGAAGTGAGACCAACAGGAATTTCTTAAGCATGTACTTCAAGAAAAAAATATTTTTGTGTCTGAAGTTAAAAATGAAAGAGGAAGAAACTTGATTTGAGAGCTGGCATGTCCTTTCCTCAGGGTTGTCAGTCCCTGGCAGGCTTTCACTCACAACACTCTAGAGTTCACAAAATGTTCCTATATCCCATCTCCTCTCTGATCTTTATACCCTGAGGCTGTGCAGAATAGGGGCTTGAGTCCCATTTTGCAGATGAAAAAGCTGAGGCTTGGAAAGAAAAAGATAATACACAAAGTTTAAGGCAGAGCTGGAACTAGAGCACAAGATTCTCAAACCAATGCTTTTCCCATCATTAAATCATTCCTAGGGCTAGGAATCCATTAAGACTCCAAAACATAGAGCACTATTCAATGCATCCCATCAACATTAGACCTTACCCACCCAGAAAACTAAGCAGCTCTGGGACCCTGAGGTGGAGAACTCAAAGAGAATGATGCCTACATTTGCACATCTGATCGCCAATCCAAACTGCCACTCAGCTACAGAACCTCACTTTCTCAGCCTCAGCCTTTTCTGCTGTAAAATGGAACTACAGAAGGCATCAAAAACCTAAGGATAAGGGCAGAACTCTACTCTGAATGCAGGAGTGACTGTAAGGTGGATAGCACTCCTTGACTTTTGGTTTAAACACATGGATAATATGTTGTGAGTAGATGAAAAGATAGATATAGAAAGACGGATGGATGTGTGGATCCTCAGGGGAAGCAGAAAGAAGTAAACAGGAAGTCAAAGAATGAGGTGATGATTGACGGATGGAGAGTCCATGCATGAAATAGAGGCATAGTCTCCAGACCTCATAACTCCACCCAGCCCCAGCACAACCTACCTTGGGATAGCAGTGACATGCTTCAAATGATGCCCTCAGTCACCATGACAGCTTCAGAAGGTGCCATAGATCTGGAGCCAATCATAGCTCATAAGAAAGGCGCAGACAGCCAGCAGAAAAAACCCCAGCATGATAAAGTGCATTTTGAAGCTCTTCTCATCTGCTATGGCTTCTTGATCAGGCCCTAGTCTATTCAATCCTGGCCGAGGGGGTGCATGTCATCCAGGATACACACCGAGACAGGCTCACAGGTGGGGGACAAAGCTCCAGGATAAGCAAATTGAGGCTTAAAATTAAAGGCAGAGTAAGACCCCTTCAGGTCCAGACACAGTCCCTGGACCCACAAGTTCAGCACAGCAAGAGGCAGCACAATTGAGTGGACAAGTGCACCCACCCACCCACTCACCTTCTCTCCTCACCCTCCTCTCTTTTCTGCAGGCTAACCAGTCCTGTAGGGTATGTATGAATATGAGTGAGAGAGTATGCAGGAAAGAGAGAAGGGAAGGTTACCAGGGCTGGACCCAGGCAAGGCTTTGACATCACCTTATTTGCCTACTATAGGGATGAACTAGGTGGACACATGGCCGTATTATTACACTATATTAATACAAATACACCTTCCAGCCCTAGGAAGCAGCATACAATTCTGTAGCCAAGAGATGTTAGAATGCTGCTGGAGGATTCCAGGATCTCACAGGCTAGATTTCAGAGTTCTGAACTTTAGACTTTTCAAGGACATGTGCCCATCTGGGGTTCAGGCATAATAGGCTATATTTACTGATGGTGACTGTGTGCATGCCACCATAACATGTTATACCATTAACTCACTTAAGGGACTCCATGAGGCAGGTACTACTATCTTGACTTTACAGAGGACACTGATCACAGGCAAGTAACTTCCCCATGGTCACACAGATGGAAATAGCAGAGCAGCTGGAATGTGAACCCAGAGTCTGTGTGCTTAACCACAGTGCAATCCTGCATAACTACAGAACAAGCTTATATATGTGAGCTCTGATGACAAGGCAAGCTGACTGGGTTTAGATCCTGGCTCCTCGACTCTGGGCAGTGTGGTCTTGACCTGGCTGTGCTTCAGTTTCCTCCTCTGTAAAATGAGCATAATAACAGTGCCTTCTAGGTTTGGAGCTGTCCCCAGGTTTAGCCTCTCTGTGTTTTTCTGTCCCCTTCACACTCTGGCCACCATCCAGTCCTGCTCATAATGAGCTCCTCCCATTCCACACCAAGGCTCTGGTAAATTAATGTCTGTGCAGGGTATGAATGACTGACAGTAACTAACTCAATTTCCTAGCAGCCTAATCCAGAAGGATGCCTTACTAAAAATAATATTCTAATTTGGGATAAATTTTCATTGTAATTAATTCCTGGGGACAGGCTGGTGAAAAAATTTCCTGGGGACAGTCTAATGTAAAAAATCCATTTCCTTTACAGGATTACAAGAAAATAAGAACTATCACTATCTCTAAAAGACAATGTTCACTTGCAGTGTTTATGAGGTTAAATGTCTGATGCAGGATAAAAGACTTTCATTTGGCTGCTTGACTTTCTGGGTTTTTGGATTTTCCTGTTTTTGGTCATCACTTTCTCTCTCCTCCTCAGCATGTCTGTGCTTGTTCCCTAACCCCACACCTGTGCTCACACCAGGCCTTCTGCCTGGTAGTCCAACCCACAAACCCTTTTTCATTTTTTTTCTAGACAATTAAGTTGAGCTCATGGTGACTTTTAATATGCCAGTCAATATTAATAAAACACAAGTCAAAGACAAATGCAAACATTTTACGTCAAAATCAGTGAGAAAAAAATGGACAAATTCTTTTTTTTTTTTTTTGCAAAATACATTAGCCAGTATTAGTAGTCAAATGGCTAATCACAGACAAAAAAATCTATTTTGTAAGAAACTTGGAATGTCAGAAATAATTCTGGCATTACAAACAGCTGTGTAGAGGATCACCAAGATGAGTTTATAAACACATACACATGAGAGAAACCAGGCAAAACATTGAACAACAGACTAACAATACGATCAAATACAAAACTGGGAAGGAGGGAAGAGGTATTTTTCTACAAGTCAGGGAAGTATATCACCAGAACAAAATTAGAAAACTCAGTAATTATTGTACTGGATTAATACAAAATTCCAAAGCTTTAAAGTTCAAAGAAAAAAAAAAAAGGCCAATAGCTGCTTTTCATCAGGACCAGCTGTACACTTTACATATTTGTTTCAAAAAGAAGCCTATTAACAACAGTGATTGTTTAATGCTACAAGTTTACAGCAAAGACAAAACTGAAATAGCAAATTCATAAGGCTTTAGAATTATCCCATGTCTCATGCAATGCCTACAAACTGCTCCCAGTTGGATATACAAGTATAATTCACTTATATATATATATAATATATATATATATGAGTGTGTGTTTGTGTGTGTATAGAGAGAGAAAGAGAGAGAAATTTCATACACAGATACATTGAAGGCTGAGTAGGAATGAGTGGTTTTAGCATTTGCCTTATTGAGAGAATATGTTTGTCATCATTCCCTTGAGTCCTTTCTTCAGGTCACCAAGGGAAAAGATACCTTCATTACAGTGCGACAGCATACTGAGAGCAACACACCACCACAGCGGTTAATTTTGGAAAGGCTGCGTTAATATCCACCAGTGACTGACATTTTACAGAAGACAGACTGGTAAGACTATAGAAAAGCCTGAAAAAGTTATGGTCAAAATACGGTTTTCAACTGTAATTCAAAATAAAAGTCCTAATCAGTAAAACCACTGACACCAATAGAAAGAGTAATTGCAAATTCGATTCTAGCAGTGATTTCGACCTAGCTTGCTTTTCTCATAGTGTTTTTTGCGGGATGAGTAGGTGGGAAATGAGTAGTTTAGTATACTGGAAGGCTGACAGAGCACTTTGTTTTCTTTCTAATAAGATGTTCTGTTCCTCTGCGTGGTGGACCTAGTGGCCTCTTGTCAGTGAAGAGTGCTCCTTCCTCAGCTGCAGCTTTTACCATCTATGCTCTCATGAGTTATTTTTGTAAAAGTGTATTTTTGAACGTTTCAACATTCAATCCTATACATAGTGGTTCTCTACTCTTCCTAGAAGTGGACAGCAGCAGTGAATGCTTTATGACTGCCATTGCTGAAGGTCTTCTCTCTGAATCTGGATGAATCATAACTTTGAACAACTCTGTAAATTCTTGGGAAAGCACTTGTGGTATCCGAGGTAATCTATTCTCTCTGATTCCATGGCACTGGTCTCCATTCCTGCGAAGAGCACAGACCAGCAGCACAGACAACTGTGAGGGCAAGTGCAAGATATCTGCCTTTGGTAGATGGTATAATTCACCTGTAAAACTTCATTTGCAAAAAGAAAAGAAAAGAAAAGACCATCAGTCTCTTCAACTTGTGGGTTAGGGATCCTGGTTACATGCCTACAATCACGAATTATGCCCAGTCATCTTGATCTCCTTCAGAGGCAGCACTGGGGATTGAGGTTTGAGACATGGAAATACTACAAGGTTCCTTAGCCATAAGAATCAAAGACATTGAATGAATATACCTCAAGCCCCAGCCAACATGCAGAAGGAGATCCTTCAACTCTCCTTCTTTAAAGTAACTCATGATTCGGTAATTTTCACTTATAGCATCAACTAACCTTCCACCATCACGATATCCATTCTGTGGAAGCATACGAGCATCTGCCCAAGCAGACGAGTGTCAAACTACCCACACACACCAAGATTTGGGGGTAGAGAACCTAAGATCAGTTAAGGTCAACTTCCAACAGCTAAACCAAAAGAGAAAGAACCCATCCCCCCACACTGGAGTGGCAAAGGATCAAAGGCTACTCTCCCTACAACACTCCCCATTCCACCACTCCTCAGATGTAAAGGGAGAGTGCCTTGGAGTGGCCATGGCTAAGCACAGGCCATCCCTTCATCTGCATAGAATGTCAATTCCTCTCAGTTTTTAATTAGCCACAGACCAAATCTTCATCCAGATAAGGGGTAGCCAATAGGGACCCCAAAAACTGTACTTAAAACCCAGAAAACTTTGTAACCAGGTCCTTGAGCCATTTGCTCAAGCCAACACCCACCCGGTGAGTGCTTTCTCGCTTTAATAGATTTCTACTTTTGCTGCTTCCTCCTGTGTTTTGTTCCTTTGTTACTTTTTGCATTTTGTTCAATTCTTTGTTCAAAATGTCAAGAATCTGGACAACTCACACTCACCACCTTCCTTCTGGGAACAGAAGTGCAGGAAGATGCGGATGCATGTGATTGGTGCTTAAACTCACACAGTGCCCCCCACCACGGGAGAAAAACACACAGTTTCAGTCTGACAATTAGGTCCAAAGATAAATAGGAAAACAAGAAGTTTGCCTTTAATCTACTCCCTCTACATCTAATCTTTGGAGGTCAAGGCTGTGAAGAGACCTGAAGACATTGTGTTCTCTCCTACTGGAGCCCCATCATTCTTTGTTTACTGTCTGATATTTAAAAGGAAAACAAACCTCTGAGAGAGGAGGAAGTCAGAGGCAGATAGAGAGGGAGGGTTTTGGGAGAGAAAAAACACCCACAGGACCGCACCAGCACTTCCCCTGTAAGTAGCAGGAAGAAATGTGGTTAAGAACTTCCTTATGCCAGGATGTTGTTCAGAAGGGATTTTTTCAACTTAGATGCAGGCACAATAAATCAACCCAAATGTCCTAAACTTGACCCAGCTTATTAGAATGTCATACACATGACATTAGCATTGTTGTTTTAGCACTCCCCTACCCCCGTCTCCCAAGTTTTTGCTTAGGCACTCATGGGTAATAACCAACATGGAGTCACTGTGGCCAACCCCAGGCATGCACAGATGCAGCACCTTTAGTGGGGAACTTACCCCTCCTATTTGGGCAGAACCCACAGAAGACTTCCTTTTTCTTGCCCCATAAAAGACCCATAACTCGGATGGGTGAGGTGGCTTATGCCTGTAATCCCAGCACTTTGAGAGGTAGAGGCAGGCAGATCACCTGAGGTCAGGAATTGAAAACCAGCCTGGCCAACAACATGGTGAAACCCCATCTCTACAAAAATACAAAATATTAGCTGGGCATATGGTGGGTGCCTGTAATCCTGGCTACTCAGGAGGCTGAGTCACTAGGCCCAGGCCCAGGTCTCTCGGCCCAGGTCACTAGGAAACAGGGCTGCCGGATGAGACACTAAGCCCGTCCACCGGAAAGGAAATCTGGCTGGGCAGTGGAGGGAAATTCACACAGCCCAAGGACAGCAACAGCATGAACAAAACAAGAAATACCTGACTGGAAAGCCATAGCCTGGCTAGCAAATTCGAAACAGAGCCACGGTCCTAGCAGCACACATCACTGCAACACAGAGCTTCAGTCAGTGTGCGCACACTGTAAGTAGAAATGTAAAATGTCCATGTTTTTGGAACAAGTGGGCTATTTTTGTGTGTGTGTGTGTGTGTGTGTATCTGTGTGTGTGTGTGTGTGTGTATGTGTGTGGGGGTGTGTGTGTGTGTGTGTGTGTGTATCTGTGTGTGTGTATGTGTGTGTATGTGTGTGGGTGTATGTGTGTGGGTGTGTGTGTGTGTGTGTGTGTGTGTGTGTGTGTATGTGTGTGTATGTGTGTGGGTGTATGTGTGTGGGTGTATGTGTGTGGGTGTATGTGTGTGTATGTGTGTGTGTGTATGTGTGTGGGTGTGTGTGTGTGTGTGTGTGTATGTGTGTGTATCTGTGTGTGTGTGTGTGTGTGTGTATCTGTGTGTGTGTATGTGTGTGTATGTGTGTGTGTGTGTGTGTGTGTGTGTGTGTGATGTCAAAGAAAACAGCTGAGAGGAAACTGTTGGCAAGGAAATAGAAACAGGCGCCCTTACACATTGACAGTGAGATAACGGTATGGCCCTAACGGAAGGGAATCCGGCAACATCCATCAATATTTAAAATGTGCAGAACCCTGGATACCACAATTCCATTTCTAGCAATGCATCCTATGAACATATTCACGCAAATATGCAAGAATTATGTACAACTCAGCATTGATTAATCCAAACGGTTGGGAACAACCTAAATACCTACCAGTGGGGAACTGGTGGAGAAACGTGTTTATCTTATGCCAACATCTGTGTTTTTAAAAACAAGACACATAGGCTGGGCATGGTGGCTCATGCATGTAATCCCAGCACTTTGAGAGGCTGAGGCAGGTGGATCACGAGGCCAAGACATCCAAACCATCCTGGCCAACATGGTGAAACCTCGTCTATACTGAAAATACAAAAATTATCTGGGCATGGTGGAGCACATCTGTAGTCCCAGCTACACAGGAGGTTGAGGCAGGAGAATCGCTTGAACCCGGGAAGCAGAGGTTGAAGTGAGCCGAGATCACGCCAGCCTAGTGATAGAGCAAGACTCTGCCTTGGAAAAACAAACAAACAAAAACTGGCAACAGTGGTCACAGGGCAGTGATGGGAGTAGGACTGCCTTTCACCTTCCAGTACGTTTTGAATGTCACTCATATTACATATTCAAAATATATGACTACAGCAAATATTTTCAAAGTAACTATGAAAAACTGGGAAAATAATATCTAACACACAGAACTGCTGTATAATTAAAGGATGAAAAACAGGCACTATCAGAGTTCAAAGGAAGCAAGATTAATTCTAGCTTGGATGTCAGAGCGGGGATCGTGTAAAGGAAGTGAGTATTTCAAGTCCTGAAGGATGGAGAAGATTTAAAGAGGCAGAAGTGTGGCGATGATGTCCCAGATGGAGATAAGAACATAGGCAAAGACGATATCCCAGATGGAGATAAGAATATAGGCGAAGACGATGGCCCAGATGGAGATAAGAACATAGGCGAAGACGATATCCCAGATGGAGATAAGAACATAGGCGAAGACCATGACCCAGATGGAGATAAGAACATAGGAAAAGACGATGAAGAGATGAGAAGGTATAAATTCTAAGTGCAGCTCTCAGGCTGGGCTTCAGAACAGGGCTTAGGCAACAAGCTGGAGTGCAAGGCTGATGGCGGGAATGGAAACACTGAAACTCAAACTTGCATATCACGCCCTGATCATGAGCCTTGAATGCCAAGCCACGGAACCCGTCCTTGATCTTAACAATGAAAAATCACTGGGCCAGGTGTGGCAGCTCATGCCTGTAATCCAGTGCTTTGAGAGGCTGAGGCGAGAGGACTGCTTGACGCCAGGAGTTTGAAACCACTCTGGACAACACGGCAAGACTCTGTCCTTACAAAAAATTTAAAAATTAGCTAGGCAGGATAGCACACCCGTAGTCCCAGCTACTCAGGAGGCTGAGGCGGGAGGATCACCTGAGCCCAGGAATTTAGGGTTACAGTGAGCTGTCATGGCACGCCTGCATTCCAGCCTGAGCAACAGAGCAAGGGCAAGTCTCAAAAATCAAATCAAATGAAATAAAATCACTACAAGTTTGTATAGACATAAAGTATAAAATCATACCATATATGATTTAATCCAGCTATATAATATAAATTAGAAGGGGAAAAGAGAAATTAGGAAGCTATTATAAGAAAACAAGACTCAACTAAGACATGAGCAAAGGCCCTCGGCTCACAGCGCTATCTTTATATAAAGGAATGAACTACCACATTTATTTTCATGGCATCACCAATTCAGATACAGGCTACAGTATTCTGGAACCATCTCTGTATCAGTCAAATCAGATGGCCATAATACCGTAGGCAAATACCATCAAAAAACCATAGGCTGTGTGGTTTAAACATTAGTTTATTTCTCACAGCTCGGGAGGCTGGAAGTCCAAGATCAAAGTGTCGGCCAACTCAGTTCCAGGACAGGGACCTCTTCCTGGCTTGCAGACAGCCATCTTTCTTCTTGTTTCCTCACACCAGGACAGTGCGAGCTCTCTGCTTTCGCTTTTTATTTTTGAGAAACTGTCTCACTCTGTCACCAGGCTGGAGTGCAGTGGCACAATCTCAGCTCACTGCAACCTCCGACTCCCTGGTTCGAGCAACTCTCCTGCCTCAGCCTCCCGAGTAGCTGGGATTACAGGCACATGCCACCACACCCAACTAATTTTTGTATTTTTAGTAGAAACAGGATTTCAGGATGGTCTCAATCTCCTGACCTCGTGATCTGCCCACCTCGGACTCCCAACGTGCTGAGATTACAGGTGTGAGCCACCACACCCGGCCTGGTTTCTCTTCTTCTAAGGGCACCAATCCTGTCAGACCAGGGCCCACGCTCATGACCTCATCTAACCCTAATCACCTCCCAAAGGTCCTACCCCCTAATACCATCACACAGGCAGTTAGAGCTCCAGTACAAGAATCTGGGGGAGACATAAACATTCAGTTTATAACAATGTCTTTTCAATCCTGTTGAAAAAAACAACCAAATGAGTAGGCGACAAAGTACCTTATATGTAAACAAGTCAGGACTTTTCATATTTCTGCTAACACATTTAGGTCAATTTAAAATGTCTGATAGCAAGAGTCAGAAGCAGAGATAAATGAAAGTTAGTTACTCTGCATTTTAGGCCCACATTGAGCTGTCTTCCAATGACATTGTGGCACAAAGAACACTGCTTTCTATTCCTGGTTTTCCCTGTATTTCCCTGTATTTTTCTGTATTTTAACTGGAAAATTTCGCTGTATTTCCATTTATCTCTAAAATCACTTGGTTGACTTAGCAGGCCTCCAAGGTCCCTTCCATTCACAAATTCCACAAATAACTTCCTACCAACAGAGGCTACACAAATAAACTACACTGACGAAGGGGAAAGCTAACACTAGCAAACAATGAGATACACACAAGGTAAGACGTATAGAGAACTGGATCAACCACAAACTGGTGGACGATGAGCCGGCGGTGCATAAAAACACATTCCCTAACGATGGACAGAGAGGCAATGGCGCCGAGGTAGTATTGTTGAAGATTTCCTCTTTTAAATCTTCAAGATAAATGGCCCCATTGTTTATATTCATTCTGATTCAATGTGAATGTGAAAACTTCCTCCAAGGGACACAGACATCTAAAATCTTCCCAATGTATCCAATTTGTCACTTGATATTTTTACTGACAAGAAAAATGAGGGGCTGAATATACAAACAGACCTTGCCTGATCATATGTAGAAAGACAGAACTCAGATCACAACCTGTAGCTGCCCACCCAGGAAACCAATCCCCTATCTACAGTCAACAGCCAGGAGGCCAGCCAGGCTAGCACATCAGACAGGAAGCCAGACGGCTCTCTCTCCACAACCCAGAGACTAAACCACAACTCTGTCCCAGGTGACCAGGACTTGACTCAAAACTGACAGCCACCCTAATTTTGGCCCAGTGTTTCCAGTTAGGATCATTCAGAGAAAGCCAAATATGCCCCTAACCAATCACATAGGACACCCCACTTCTGCACAGCCGCCTCCAGCCCCCACAACAGCCTCCACTGGGAGCCGTTCTTTCCATCCTGAAGCTTCCCCACTCCTCATCCACCACTCACTTGCATGTCAGTCTCTGCCACACGCAAGTGACGGTGCCGACTCTCTTGCCACAGCAGCTCTGAGAAAGTCGCCACTGCCTGTCTCATGTGGACGGCTTTCCTTCATTTTCCTCAAAGAATAAGTCTTAAATGAGGGGCTTCTCTATATGGTCAAGCTACACAATTCAGAAGCCCAGCATGGCAAATTCCAAGCCTGGAAAGACCATACACCCCTCAGGTCCTCTTTCCACAAAACACAGCTTCCTTGAGTTCTTCAGTCACTCCGACCAACCAGGGAAGGAACCACGTGTTATGGAAAGATCAAGGGCCTTGAAGTCAAACTTCTGAGTTCATCCAGTACTTCATCTTTCAACTTAAGAAATTACATGGTCTTGGCCAGGCTAGTGGCTCGCATCTGTAATCCCAGCACTTGGGGAGGCTGAGTTGGGTGGATCACCCAAAGTTGAGAGTTCAAGGCCAGCGTAACCAACACGGAAAAACCCCATCCCTACTCAAAATACAAAATCAGCCCGGCGTGGTGGCGCATACCTGTCATCCCAGCTACTCGGGAGGCTGAGGCAGGAGAATCACTTGAACCTGGGAAGCAGAGGTTGTGGTGAGCCGAGATCGCATCATTGCACTCCAGCCTGGGCAAGAAGAGCAAAACTGTCTCAAAAACAAAACGAAACAAAACAAATGATGTGACCTTGAACAATTTTCTTAACTTCTCTAAGCCTCTATCTTCATCTTCAATAACATAATTTTACCTCCAAGATTGCATTAAATGGAATCCCACATGTAAACCAGCTGACAAATATTAGGGGCCCTACAGCTGTGCGCTGCTACTGCCGCCCCATTTTACCCCAAGGGAGAAGCGCAAGATGTCCAGAAAAAGCCTGTTGATCCCTGCACCTCAGCATCCTGTGTTCACACAAGGCGCAGTGGCATCCAGACTTACCGGGGTCACCCAAATACAAGACATGGTTTGATTTTTCAACTTAGGTACACATGGCTTCTAACGTTCACCATATGTGATCCATAATTTAGAAGAGATTTTCCTACACTACCCTGTGGTTCTATTTTAGTAGACTTAGATGTGCCATAATAGCTCACTCTCTTAAGCCCTCTTCAGTATCAAAAACAAAACTTCAATCTGTAACACAGTTATCAGCAGTGAAAGTGGAAAAGGCACCTATGAGTCAAAATGACCCTCTGCCCCGCCCTGCCCCACCCTACAAAAAGCTGTTCAGGAGGATTTGGGCTGCTTATGAGAACGCTGTCTGTATTCCCAGGGACAGACAAACGCCTACCCTGGTTAGAAGCTGCACTGCTCAGCCTCCAGGGTAGAAAGCGCCCCAAACCCTCTACCCAAGGAGAAGAGAAGCAAATGGGGTGGCTAGGTTCCAGGATGTGAACTGTTTAGTGTGGTTTCTGCAGTCCAGGTCACCGCCATGGGTGAAGCTCTTCCTTCCTTCTTTTCCACCCAAGTGGCCAAGGTCCTACGGCTGCTGTAGGGCCTCTTCCCTATGAGTCAGCCCAGGCATTCCCCTTCCCTTTCCTTCTGTTTTTTTGAGACAAAGTCTCGCTCTGTCACCCAAGCTGTAGTGCAGTGGCATAATCTTAGCTCACTGCCACCTCTGCATCCCGGGTTCAAGCAATTCTCCTGCCTCAGCCTCCCAAGTACCTGGGATTACAGGCACCCGCCAAAACGCCCAGCTAATTTTCATATTTTCAGTAGAGACATAGTTTCAACTTGTTGGCCAGGCTGCTCTCGAACTCCCGACCTCAGGTGATCCACCTGTCTCGGCCTCCCAAAGTGCTGGGATTACAGGCATGAGCCACTGCGTCTGGCCGAGTCAGCCCAGCCACCCTGACTTTTTGTTCTGGTAAAATTACTCTCTTCTACATCTACCTTCCAAGTAGCTAAATCAGAGATCTGGCCCTTGGGGCAGGCTTGAAGAATCCCTGTTTTTGGTCCTCAAGAGGTCCTACCAGGGTGTGCGACAATTCCAAGACTTCTGTTCCTAAAGAGGAAAGAAACCTCACATACACGGCTCTCGCAGAGCTCAGGCAAGGCTTGGGAGGGCCCTAAGGTTTGGGTGTGCCATCTGTGATAACAGCTAAGAGATCTGAAGCCAGCTGTCTGGGTTCAAACCTCAATTCCAACAGCACTGGCTGTGTGATGTTAGACGACGTCCCCAGGCTCGCTGTGGTTCAGTTTCCTCACTGTAAAAGGGCCACAATAAGAGAGTTGCTCTAAAAGTTAAGTCAATTGGTGTGTATAGGGTATTCAGAATAATGCTTGGCACATGGGGGAGTTCAATAGACACGTACTGAACAGAGTAACTTAGCAATTACTAAATATACTCATGCAGGCCAGGCGCGGTGGCTCACGCCTGTTATTCCAAAACTTTGGGAGGCTGAGGCGAGAGGGTCACTTGAGCCCAGGAGTTTGAGACTAGCATGGGCAACACAGCAATATTCCATCTCTAAAACTGTGTGTAACATACATGTATACACACACTCAAATGTTCACAGTGTATTTATAGTATACAAAATAGCCGGAAAACAGACTTAACTATTCACAATGGTTACTTCTAGAGAAGGGGAAATGCAAAGTTCAGCTTTTTACCCCACACATATATTCTTGTATCATCTGAAATATTTAAGCAAATTGTATGTATAAATTTGCCCCGAAACACATAGCAGAACAATGTAGTTTTCACTCAAAAATCTTCAAATCATGATGGAATTGTCCTGTGAAAGTAAAGTTATAGAGATGAAAAGCCTCCCTCCAGCCTAAATGCTCGTTCATATGACCTATATTACACAAACCAATGCAGACACCCCAATCCTTTCCCCACTGTCATAAGAATTTTTCAGTGAACTGCGTTCCCCTTTACAAACTAGATGATAGTTACAGTTACCAGGCAAGAACGTGGATCCAGTTCTGCTTTTTCAAAGCCCAATGTTCCTCCCATAATAGCAATGCATTCTTCAACCGGTCAACTGCCCCCAACACCTGAGCTCTCTGTTGTACACAACTCAACGAGGCCTGGGAGAAAACAGGTGCAAATTTCACTTAGTAACAACACATCCCGCCTGATTCCTCTGCTGGGCTAGTTCTCAAGTCGTCTTTTATCTAAGCTTTCATTCGGCTCTACCACACGTACCTAGGCTGGGTAAAACACTTGACCAGGTTTTTTTTTTCGAGACGGAGTTTCACTGGGTCGCCCACGCCGGAGTGCAGTGACGCCATCTCGGCTCAGAAGCCAGCGCCCGGGTCCATGCAGCCCCTTCCGCGGCAGACGCGGGGAGCCGGGGAGCAGAGGGGACTGGCCCCTACCGGCAGGGCGACCGGGACCCCTGCGCGGGCCCACGCGATATCGTAGCAGGCGCGAAGCCCCCGGTGCCACCCGAGGCCGAGACAAAGCCCAGGCGCAAGGACCCCGGATCCCGACCTCGGACCCTGCGGAACCCAGCTGGGAGCCGCCACGCCCGGGGCAGAGACCCCCGCCAGGTCCGGAGACCTAGTTGCCCGTTCTCACCTCAGGCTGCCGCCTCGGAGCGCTCGCTCCTCGCCGCGGCGCCTGGGCCTACTGGAGCGCATCTGAGCAGCCGACAGAGCCGAGGCAGCCTCAACCACGGAGCCCCGGGGCGGTGCCGCTGCCGCCGCTTCAGCCCGTGTTCCACGCTCAGAATCCGGCTCGTATCAAGGAGCTGCAGCTGTCGCGGGGCTGCGGCCTGAACACACACCATGCAGGTGCACAGGGCCCCGCCTGCCGCCCGCCGCCTCGCCCCCAGCGGAGTCGGGCGCCAGGGCCCGCCCCCCGGCCAATGGGGAGCGAGCCGCGCGGAGAGGGCGGGACCTAGGGGAACAAATGGAGGCTGGGCGGGGCGGTGCTGGGATTGGGCGTACAGGTTTCCGCGGGAGGACCGGTCCCAAGAGCTGGCCTGATCCTGGCCTCCTAGAAGACCCAGCTCTACGTCCACCTGCAGTCTGCTCTACAGGACGTGTTCATCTCAAGCCCAGAACTCAGGCTTTTAGGGCAGAGTGCGAGAGACAGGCTTGCTTTACAAAAAGTGAAACTGAGGTCCAAGGAATAGGATTGCCTGCTGCCCGAAGTCACGTATTCCCATTCACTCGTTCACTTTGTGATTCAGCAAACATTTGGAAGCACGTATGGTGGGCTTTAGGAGTGAAGTAGGGCCGGGCGCGGTGGCTCGCGCCTGTAATCCCAGTACTTTGTGGGGCCGAGGCAGGTGGATCACTTGAGGCCAGGAGTTCGAAACCAGCCTGGCCAACAAGATGAAACCCCATCTCTGCTAAAAATACAAAAACAGCCGATCGTGGTGGCGCGTACTTGTGGTCCCAGGTACTGGGACCTGCGTAAAACAGGACCTGCACCCTGAAGGCACTCTCAGGGATACTGCTGGGATGGGTGGATGCACAGTTAAGGTCTTCATGGTGGCTGAGGCTGACCTCATCCCCATCGCTCTTCCCACACACACCTGAACACTCATCACTCCCACGCTCACACCCACCACTGAAAGCCTGGCCCCTAATCTGATTTGCCTAACAAGCTCCCCAGATGAACAACACAGGCTTCCCTCCCTCTCCCCTGCTAGGGCCCCACCGTGTTCTGGGATGTACTCAGGGATCAGGAGAACAAAACCTCAGGGAGTGAAAGGACATTCCAGGGTGCAGGCCTCTGCATCCCCCTCCATGCCCTCACCCCTGCCTGACACACCCTCACCCCTGTACCTGGCCAGCTCCTACCAACCCTTAAATTCTCACCAAGTTCAGTGGTGGCAGCCACACCCTAAAGTGGCTGACCCCCCAATAACCTATGCCCTTGTATAGTCTTCCTGACCTTGGGTACGAGCAAACCGGTGACTGGCTTCTAACCCATAGAGCCTGGCAAAAGCAATGGGATGTCACTGTCACAGTGCATCACCTTCGCACACTTGAGAGAAAGGTTCGGCCTGCAGGCGCTGCCGGAGGGAGATGATGTGCTGAGAAAAGACCTTTGGAGGGGCCCCGTAGGCAAGGAAGCAAAAAGCTGGGCCCTTGCCAAGCGGGTCCGAGGAAATGAATTCTGCCAGCAACCTCAGCGGACCTGGAAATGGATTCTGCCCTGGTGGAGACTCAGATGAGGATGCAGCCCAGCTGCTTAGCGTGAGATCCCAAACACAGGATCCGCTAAAATGTGCTCAACTCCTAGGTTGCCAAAATTGGCTTAAAGGTGTGTGTTGTTTTAAGCTTCTCAGTTGTTAGTTATTGCCTGTGAAAGTGTTAAAATATGAGACAATAACTTAGGTCCCTTTCTCATCACACACATTCTTCTTTCTGGCATTCATCACAATTATAGTTATTGATTGAAAATCTCCCTCTTGACTGGGTGCAGTGGCTCAGGAGTTCCAGACCAGCCTGGCCAACATGGTGAAACCCCATTTCTACTAAAAATACAAAAATTAGCTAGACGTGGTGGTGCAATCCTGTAATCCCAGCTACTCTGAAGGCTGAGGCAGGAGAATTGCTTGAATCTAGAAGGCAGAGGTTGCAGCGAGCCGAGATGACACCATTGCACTCCAGCCTGAGTGACAAGAACAAAACTCCGTCTCAAAAAAAAAAAAAAAAAAAAAAAATTGTCTCTTGCCACTAGCATGAAGGTCCCATGAGAAGAAAAATGGGAACTCTTGCTCATAACAGTGCCCCAAATGCCCAGCACGGTGTAGTTCTAGGGCAGTGGGTCGATGGTGGAAGCTTCTGGTTGAAGGGCCCAGCTGGCCCTCCCAGCTGCCTTCTCCCTGGTGAGGTTCCATTATAGAGAACAGAATAGTTTCTTGCCTTTCCAGAGTCCCTCTTACTGGGGATTGGCCAAGTGACATTGTCCTGCCCCAGGACATATAAGTGGAAGTTAGCTGAAAGGTTTCTAGCCATGGTGTGCTGGGGCGATTTGAACCAGGACATGAGAGCTGACCATCCATTGTTCGGTAATTCCGCAAGTTGGTTGTTCAACACATTCAGTACTTCAAATATTAAATAATATAAACTCGCAAATTAAAAAATGCATTAAACCAGATGCAGTGGCCCACGTCTAACACATTGGAAGCCTGAGGCAGGAAGATCACTTGAGCCCAGGAGTTCAAGACCAGCTTAGGCACAAAAGGAAGACCCTGTCTCCACAAAAAATTTTAAAATTAGCTAGGCATGGTGGTGTGTGTATCCAATCCTAGCCACTCAGGAGGCTGAGGTGGGAGGATCGCTTGAGCCATCTGTTCAAGGCTCCAATGAGCTATGATAGTGCCACTGCACTCCAGCCTGGGTGACAGAGCCAGACCCTATCTCAGAAATAAGCATATTTCATATATCAATAAATTTATAATAAATGTATATTTATATATACATTTATGTATTACAATTATATATTTAGACGTAAATATATATTTCTTGTTTTATTTATTTATTTATTTTGAGATGGAGTTTAACCCTTGTCACCCAGGCTGGAGTGCAATGACGCAATCTGGGCTCACCACACCCTCCACCTTCCGGGTTCAAGTGATTTTCCTGCCTCAGTCTCCTGAGTAGCTGCGATTACAGGCACCCACCACCATGCCTGGCTAATTTTTGTATCTTTAGTAGAGATAGAGTTTCTCCATGTTGGTCAGGCTAGTCTCGAACTGCTGACCTCAAGTGATCTGCCCACCTCGGACTCCCAAATTGCTGGGATTACAGGTGTAAGCCACTGTGCCCAGCCTATATGTTATATTTATATATTATAATTATGTATATTAATTTTATATACTTATATATAAATATAAATATAAAAACTTTCCTTGCCTTCTCTTGTTTCTACCTACAGTCAGTCCCATGACTTCAAATACTATCTACATGTAATAATTTTAAATGTATATTTTATATATATATATATATATATATATATATATATTTTTTTTGAGACGGAGTCTCGCCCTGTAGTCAGGCTGGAGTGCAATGATGCAGTCTCAGATCACTGCAACCTCTGACTCCTGGGTTCAAGCGATTCTCCTGCCTCAGCTTCCCAAGTAGCTGGGCTTACAGGCTCCCAGCACCACGTCCAACTGATTTTTGTATTTTTAGTAGAGACAGGGTTTTGCCATGATGGCTAGGTGGGTTTCGAACTCCTGACTTTAATTTGTCTCCCGCCTCGGCCTCGTAAGGTGCTGGGAATACAGTGCTGGTCAAAATATTGTTCTGTTTCCAAGCACTTTACATGACAGGAAAGCGGAGAATAAGTCATCTGACACTCTACTGTTAAAAAAAAATCTTTGTGCCTCTCTTCTTTTCATCTTTCCTAAGTGTACATATTACCAAAATGTCTTTAGGTTGAGGTCCCCACGTGAAAACTTTACAGGGTGTTGAGTTCTCAACCACCCTCCTGTATTTTCCTAGTCCTGGTATTTTAGAACTGTCTGGGGATGACCCAGGATACCCACAGTGGCCATGTCTTTTGGAGGGTCTAGTGAGTATCAGCCCCGGGGTCATCTCATCGCCAAGGACAGCCTGAGGTAGGGGGTAGAGTCTCTCAGGGGAGTAGCTGGATGCTCTTGGCCTTAGAGGAATCTTCTGGTATAGTTTCATCTAAAATGGTGACCCCTTGGGGTTATTAAACTTTTAGGACATTAAAATGAATGGACAATACAACGTAATGTGATTAAAGCTAGGTCATTAAAACTGTTCCTCCAGCCGGAGTTTTTATTCCTCGGAGACACATTGATGGTCTGCCAATGGGATGGTGATATTGAGAGGAAAAGGCAGAAATGGTTTCTGCTCTCTAGATTGTCTCAGACTTGTGTAGAGAGAAAATCTGTCCCAAAGGACAAGGAAAACCCACCCCAGAGAGGATGTGCAACAACCTGAACATTAAAATGCACTGAAGGCGCACAGGAGGACAAAGAGCAGTGCCAGTGCCTCCTAGGTGGTCACTGAGTACTTTACTGAACAGGATGGGTGTCCCAAGGGATAGAATGGCCTGCCGTGACACTTAGAAAGGTGTTGGAGTCTGCACTGCCTCTCCCTGAATTTGTTACCTTGAAAAGGCTTCTCCACTTATTTGAGTTTCAGTTTTTCATTGACTGTAAGATACATTTTATCTGTACAGGTTGAAAGATAAACATACTATTTCCAAAGGGGCAAAGTAAAATGATGTATTTTATTTGCTAAAAATTCGTATTTATTTATTGCCCAGAGTGAGTGTAGTATTAAAGGTCTGTTCTTTTCAAAGGTAATTTCAAATGGAATTGTAGGACTTAGCTTTGTCAATGCTACCGCTGAAATAAAAGTGTGATAGATAAATTGGTGATTTACAAAGATTCACCAAAATGTCAGTTTCCCTCTTGTAGCATGGTGAAGAATTTATGACAGTGGACACATCTGTATCCTCTTATCTGGATACCTGAGGGTTTTTTTTTTTTTTTTTTTTTTTTTTTGAGACACTGTCTTGCTCTGTAGCCCGACTAGAGTGCAGTGGCGCCATGTCTGCTTACTGCAACCTCCGCCTCCCGGGTTCAAGTGATTCTCCTGTGTCAGCCTCCTGAGTAACTGGGATTATAGGCAGCCACCACCACACCCAGCTAATTTTTGTGTTTTTAGTAAACATGGGGTATTAGGCCTGGCACAGTGGCTCAGGCTTGTAATCCCAGCACTTTGGGAGGCCAAGGTGGGCGGATCATGAGGTCAGGAGTTCCACAGCAGCCTGACCAACATGATGAAAACCTGTCTCTATTAAAAATACAAAAAAATTAGCTGAGCCTGGTGGCAGGCACCTGTAATCCCAGCTACTCGGGAGGCTGAGGCAAGAGAATTGCTTGAACCCGGGAGGTGGAGGTTGCAGTGAGCCAAGATGTTGCCACTGCACCCCAGCCCAAGCGACAATGTGAGACTCCGTCTCAAAAAACAAACAAACAAACAAACAACAAAACGACAGGGTTTTGATATGTTGGTCCGGCTGGTCTCAAACTCCTGACCGCAGGTGATCGCCCTCCTCAACCTCCCAAGCTGCTGGGATGACAGGCGTGAGCCACCATGCCCTGCCCACTCTATTTTCTTTTTATTCCCTAAATTTTAATATGTTTGAGTTTGTCTGTTCCTTTATTACTGTTTTCTTACATAAAAGAAATTCTGCCTAATCCTTCGGAAAAAGAAAAAATCTTCCTGTGACTTCTGAAAGTGTTCTGGTTTTATCTTTCACATTTGAATATATAATAAGTTGATTATGGTTCATGGAATAGAGAAGAATACAATGCATTTTCCCAAGTAGATGCCAGCCTGGTTTGTCTCATATTTTAAAATGCATGTGATTTCTTTTTCTATTCTACAGTGCCTACTCTATCATTCCTCAACTTTCCATATAAATGCTGGGTCATTAACACTTTTTTTCCCTTTGATCTGCTTGCTCATCTCTCTGCTAATACTGTGCTGTCCTGAATATTTTCGTTTGAAAATCTTAGAAGTATGTTAGACAAGCCATCCCTCTTTTTTTAGATGACTAAAAATCATTAGACATTTGTCATTTTTACTACGTAAGAAAAAGTAGTTTTTCTTGCCCAAAAACAACCTGAGTTGGGAATTTCTGTGATTTCACAGGAATAGCATCTGGAAGTCGTGATATAAATGTCATTTTAAAAAACATGTGTCGCATTTCCTCTTATTCCTTTCTACCTTGATATTGTGCAATAGAAATTTTTAAAATTGTGACATTAGTATTACCAAATATCAATTATTGGTTTTATTTACTACTCAGTTAAATCTAATGAGCCTACTCTGTCTTGGTGTAATCACATGGCATCGGCTCAACTCCTCAGTTAACAAGTGACAGCATTTGTAAAATATTGTCTACCAGGGAAACTCATTGAACACTTAGTGTTCAGACTGTGTTTTGGTGTCTGGTTCCCTAAGCACCACTGCAGTGATACAAAATAATAGACCTTCAGCAGAAAAAGTTTTGGCAAATATAAGCCATTTAGATGCAATGAGTCATGCTTATTACTTGGGTTGGTGGAATCCCTTTCAAAATGTAAGTTACTAATACAAACAAAGATGGAACTTTGTGAGCAGGCGTTTTTAAGAATAAGTAGTCTCAGGACTGATAATATTAACTCTCTTATGCACATCAGGTAGGACTTTATTATGACAGATACTAGAAATGTACAAAGTGAAGTTAAATGGTAACTCCTAGCAGCACATCTTACGCCCTGGATTCTCTAATAAGATGGGAGTTTCTACTTTGCTGTTGCCTTTCTGAATAGTTCAATTCTAGCATTCGTAGCGCTGTGTGGGAGGGAGTATGTGTGAACAGAGTAAGAGTTGTGACAATCAAGTCACAGAATAAATGCTTGAAATATTAGAATCATGTAAACAGCTTATGGATTGAGTATAGATTCCCAGTGCTGTCAGTCCCACCCATCCTTCTATCCACATGTGTGGGATGTTCTAGGACCCCGTGGCTTTTGAGGATGTGGCTGTGAACTTTACCCAGGAGGAATGGGCTTTGCTAGATTCTTCTCAGAAGTTTCTCTGCAGAGAAGTGATGCAGGAAACCTGAAGGAACCTGGCTTCTGTAGGTGAGAATGACAACACATTTCACTTAATTACAGAACTATTTCCCTATCATCAGTGCTATTTGTGATTTGGAATGTGGCAAGGGAATGATTTGGTGAAGAAATCAGGCATGGGCACTGTGTACAATGAACATGAAATCTAGTTATGTTTCTATAGTTTGTAAAAATTTATGATAATTTTGTGGGTCTGTATTTTAGGAAACAAATGGAAAGGCCAGAATATTGAAGATCACTTTGAAAAATCTGGGAAAGAGATAAGATAATTTGCACTGAGAAGAGGAAATAAAGTCCTCTGAAGGAATCTTAGCTAGTCATGAACTTAAAAACAAGCGATCAAAACAAATAAGAGTCACTTGAAATTTATTTCTTTTTAGAAAAATTTCACCCAAAATGTAACGTGCTTCAGTGTAGCAGTCAGTGTTTGGAAAACAGTTTACTTGAAAATAGTACTACAAAATTGTGTACATGAATGTTACTAATTTGGTCATAGCCATGCAGGTGGTAGCTGTGTTTTCAGTAGTAACCCATTTACTTTCCAATAATTCAGTCATGGCAAAAAAAAAAAAAAAAAAAAAAAGCATTTTCCTTGGTATTGGTAGCAGTGTAAGTCAAAGACCTATTAATAAGTAGAAAGTTATTAAACCAACCAATAATAATGTGCTTGTCTTTTTTTTTTTTTTTTTTTTTTTACAGAATTCATATGATACAGAGACTGTGTGAAAGCAAAGACGGTAGTCAGTATGGACAGTTGTCAGCCAAATTCCAAAGCTTGATCTGAATGAGAACATTTCTCCTGCATTAAAACAATGTGAATGAAGTATTTGTGGAAAAGTCTTTGTACGTCATTCCCTCCTTAACAGGCACATCTTAGCTCACTCAGGATACAAACCATATGGAGAGAAGCAACATAAATGTGAACAGTGTGGGAAACTCTTCGTTTCTGTTCCAGGTGTTAGAAGACACATGATAATGCACAGTGGAAATCCAGTTATAAATGTACGATATGTGGGAAAGCTTTTTATGTTCTCAATTCAATTGAAAGACATCAGAGAACTCACACAGGAGAAAAACCCTATAAATGTAAACAATGAGGTAAAGCGTTCACTGTTTCCGGTTCTTGTCTAATACATGAACAAACTCACACTAGAGAGAAACCCTACGAATGTAAGGAATGTAGAAAAACATTCAGATTTTCTTGTTCCTTTAAGATGCATGAAAGGACTCACACGGGAGAAAGACCCTATAAATGTACCAAATGTGATAAAGCCTTCAGCTGTTCCACTTCCCTTGGTTACTATGGAGGCATTCATACTGGAGAGAGACCCTATGAATGTAAACAATATGGCAAAGCCTTTAGTCATTTGAGTTCCCTTTGTAACCATAGAAGTACTCATACTGGAGAGAAACCCTATGAATGTAAACAATGTGACCAAGCCTTCAGTCGCCTCAGTTCCCTTCACCTCCATGAAAGAATTCATACTGACGAAAAACTCTATGAATGTAAGAGATGCGGTAAAGCCTACATTCGTTCCAGTCAGTTTACTTGCCATGAAAGACGTCATGATATAGAGGCTGGGTGTAGTGACTCAGCCTATAATCCCAGCACATTGGGAGGCCAAGGAGTGTGTATTGCTTGAGCCCAGGAGTTTATAACCAGCCTGGATTAAAACAATGTGAAACAACCTGGGCATCATGGTGAAACCCCGTCTCCACAAAAAATAAAACAATGCCAGGCGCGGTGGCTCACGCCAGCTACTCGGGAGGCTGAGGCAGGAGAAGGGCGTGAACCCAGGAGGCGGAGCTTGCAGTGAGCCGAGATCGCACCACTGCACGCCAGCCTGGGCGACACAGCGAGACTCCGTCTCAAAACAAATAAATAAATAAATAAATTGGCTGTTCATGGTGGCACATTTCAGTGGTCTTAGTTCTTTTTCAAGGACATAAAAAGCAATGGGGGGTTGGGGGAAAGCCCTGTGCATGAGGATCACGAGGTCAGGAGATCGAAACCATCCTGGCCAACATGGTGAAACCTCGTCTCTACTAAAAATACAAAAAATAGCTGGGTGTGGTAGCATATGGTTGTAATCCCAGCTACTCAGGAGGCTGAGGCAGTAGAATCACTTGAACCCAGGAGGCGGAGGTTTCAGTGACCCGAGATTCTGCCACTGCACTCCAGCCTGGCGACAGAGTGAGACTCCATTTCTAAATAAATAAATCAATACACAAACAAATAAATAAAGCCCCTTGAATGTAAGAAATGTGGTAAAACATTTACTCTTTCCCATTCCCTCATAAACATGAAGAGACTCACACTGCAGAGATACCTTAAGAATGTAGGAAATGTGGCCAAACCTTCAGATTTTCCTGTTTTTGAAGATTTGGGAGGCCTCAGACTGGAGAAAAGCCTTTTGAATTTAAATTTGTGGTAAGGCCTTCAGTTGTGTTAGTTCCATTTGAAGACATCAGCTCAGTCCTGAGAAAAACCCTATGAATGTCCAGAATGTGGGAATGTTTCATTTCTCTCATACCCACTCAAGGACATATGAAAATGCACACTGTAGCTGGCTGGACCTTGTAAATACAAGAACGTACACAGGATTAAAACTCTAATAGTTTAGAAACTGCAAGAATATTTTCAGTTTTCACATTTACTTGAAAAGTCATGTGAAAACTGCCATGGGAAAGAAGTTCTATAAGTGAAGCTTTTCTAATTTGGAAAGCCTGATGCAAATTAATTATCGTGCAGTGTTTGAAAAAAGTGTATGAAATGTTACACAAGTTACAAGTATATTGTTTTTATCAGTGACTCATTCTTAAAGAGTCTTGAGTATGCATTTCTCCTTGTTTTGCAGGGAAAGCTAGAGGTGAGAGTTCTGTAGATGCTCTTTAAGCAGTAGTACTTGAGTTTCATAGATAATGAGATGAAGTTTGTTGGTAGAATTTTTGTCTATTCATTTGATAATTTGCTGGATTCATGGTTGAATTTTGATGTTTTTCTAATATGTAGGTAAGTTCAATTCTTTTATTTCATTATTTTTTTTTTTTTTGAGATGGAGTCTCACTCTGTTGCCCAAGCTGGAGTGCAGTGGTGTGATCTCGGCTCACTGCAACCTCCACCTCCTAGGTTTAAGCGATTCTCCTGCCTCAGCCTCCTGAGTACTTGAGACTACAAGCGCCCGCCACTACGTCCAGCTAATTCTTTGCATTTTTAGTAGAGACAGGGTTTCGCCATGTTGGCTAGGCTGGTCTTGAATTCCTGACCTCTTGGTTTGCCTGCCTCGGCCTCCCAACGTTCTGGGATTACAGACATGAGCCACCGTGCCCGACCAGGTAAGTTTCATTTGTATGTATTGCCCTGTGATTAATGGACCAGTGAATAATGATTGTGAATTGTTGAGATAGTCTTACTAGCCTCATTTGGTAAACTTTGATTTTACCTTGTTCATTATACACATTCCACCTTTCTTTATTAAAGGAAAAATTACTCTTGATGTAAAGATGTTTCTTTTTAGCTAATACTGAGTTGGTTTAAATTCCTAAGTACATAAAGTTTATCATAGAGTATCATCTCGTGAGTTCTTTGCATCTGTTGCCCTTTATTCTTTATTATTTCTGTCTGTTATTTGGATCGTTCACTTGGAAGGAAGGAGAGAGGACTGTGATAGGACGATACGTTGTAACCAATCTGAGGGAGGAAGCATTCAGTCTCTCAGTCACATATGATAACATTGGGCTTTTCATCGATGCCTTTGGTATTGTAGAAGATCGTATTACACCATTAAGGTATGATAGTTTATATATTGTATTTTAGAGTATTACAGTCCTACCAGTCAGTGTCACATGATTCAGTTCCCTACCAGTCAACAGACAAACCAATCACGTACTCCTGTAGGAACAAAGGAACATCCTCAGCCGGGCACAGTGACTCACACCTGTAATCCCAGCACTTAGGGAGGTCGAGGCGGGCGGATCACGAGGTCAGGAGATTGAGACCATCCTGGCTAACACGGTGAAACCCCGTCTCTACTAAAACTACAAAAAATCAGCCACGCATGGTGGTGGGCACCTGTAGTCCCAGCTTCTAGGGAGGCTGAGGCAGGAGAATGGCATGAACATGGGAGACGGAGCTTGCAGTGAGCCGAGATCACACCACTGCACTCCAGCAAGGGTGATAGAGCGAGATTCTGTCTCAAAATAAAGGAAAAAAAAAGGGAACATCCTCACTTTTGTAAAGTGATACCACTCCCTGCTCCCAAGTTAATCCCTGTTTGGGCCTGTGGGAGCTTACGCCATCTTCCTATATGTAATTAATAACTGATGTCTGGCTTATCTGTTTAGTAATAGATATTATGTGTTTAACGGTGCCAGTAAACTTAGGGTGCTCATTTCTTCCTCACCAGTGGGGTGCATGAGACGCTATTGAAACAATTGGCAACGCAACACGAATGGAATGGACCAGCCCTCATGCAGGACACCTGCTCAACTTGACCTACCTGCTGTTGGCTGATGGTTCCGTAACACATCAGCAGTCACCTGAATCAGAACCATGAGCTGACGATGGGCCTTCCCTTTGTTCTGCACAGTGTTTTGTGGTCTTCAGGTGTTGTCATCTTCTCCCACACTAAAATGCTCTCATCTCCTAGACATGAATGTTTAATTGCACCCCAGCATGACATTTGGCCTGTGCTTAACAGGCAGTTTTGAGGCCCCGGATTATTAACGCACAGAAGCACAGCACATAAGCCGACACTTAAGTCCTAACTAGCAAGAATCAGGCTGTATCTCTGTAGTCCCTGCATCTACTCTGGTCACCATCTCTGTATGTTTAGGGCAGCCATGTGAACATTATTAATTACTGTACACTCCAAGACAATAGTAATTATGTAAGCAGAAGTAGTGGCCTTGTTTGTTTCTTGTGCTGCTGCTCCCCTTGCCGCTGTCCCCTACACCCTCCTGATGAGGTGTACATCCATGGTGCCTCATGGTTCAAGAGAACTAGTAGATGGCTCACAAGAACACTCTGTCGCTACTGTCTGTGATTCTGTCACAACAAATATCCTGATCCTTCAGTTTTAAGGGTGCAGGGCCATTTTCCTCCCTTTCCTACTGGTAGTTCTCAAGATAACTGTATGATATGCTGGGAAGGCAATATCCTGATAAGTGACATTGGTCAGAACAGCCCAGGCTCTGTTATAGTCCCTGCTCGAAACAGAATGACCTTTAACGCTTGTGTCCAGCAAACCATATCGTGGGAGAAAACCCAAGGTGGGCTGCTTTCTGGGGTCCCTCAGTTGTAGTGCACGTGAAGCATTTACAGTCAAAACTCCATCCATCTGCTCTGGGTAGCCTTCCTGATCTTGTGGTAGCAGTTCATATTGAATCCTAGGCTTCTGTTGTCTTTTGTTTGTTATTTGTAAGTAATAAACTCACTTTATGGAATTTATGTATGGATGTGTTTGGTCTCATTGTACTCAGAAAAGTTGGTAGCCATTGCACAGTGAACCCGCTTCATAATTGGTGAAAACACCTATGCCCCCCTTGTGCCACAGCAAGGAGGTTAACTCAGCCAAACATAAACTTCATATTCCTAAAACCCTGTAGCACAATTATTACCATGTGGGAGGCCTTTAACGATGGTGATACTGATTTGAAGAACTCTGAAGGAAGAAATTTACACAAATGGGTTGGGTACACGGAAGTCCCTCCTAACTTAAAGCAAACCTTACTTTCCTCTGCCTAAAAAGAGTGGAGAGGGCAGGCACGGTGGCTCGGGCCTGTAATCTGAGCACTTTGGGAGGCCGAGGTGGGCAGATCACAAGATCAGGGGTTCAAGACCAGCCTGACCAACATGGGGAAGCCACATCTCTACTAAAAATACAAAAATTAGCCAGGCGTGGTGGTGGGCACCTGTAATCCCAGCTACTTGGGAGGCTGAGGCAGGAGAATTGCTTGAACCTGGGAGGTGGAGGTTGAAGTGAGTCAAGACCATGCCACTGCACTCCAGTCTGGGTGAGAGGGCAAGACTCCGTCTCAGGGGGAAAAAAAAAAAAAAAAAAAAAGGGTGAATAAGAACTGAAACAGGTTTAAAATTTCACCTAATTGGGAATGCAAAGTTTACAAAAATAATATTTAAAATAAAATGCTAAATGAGTGCTCATTGAATTTTATGCCTCCACAAAGTAGGTTGTGAATTAACTTCCACATCTGTTGAAAGCCACCAAAGTTGGGAAGCCTGCATGTCTGAAATTCACATGTGGCTCAAATAAGAATTATACCTGGGGATACCCAAAAGTTTAAATATGGTATCCCCTGTAATATTATGAGGAATTACTGTACAGAAAACAGGTTGCCTTCCTTTAACTCTGTAAATAATATTATCTTGCCTAAATTCTCCAAAACGCATCGCTCTGCAGTATCTTATAGTGGACATAGGTTTCCTGACCAGTGAGCACTAAAAGTAAGTGTGTGCGACTCACCTATGTACTTATCAAAATGGAAATCCCCGAATCCCACCAGTTAGAATAACATGACAGAATGTCAGGTTTTTGGAATATATAGGTTTTCTGTAAGGTTATTAGGTATTGATTCCATTTTTAAAGTAGATATCAATATTTTTAGATTACCTATTTCTCCTATGTTTTAGTATTAATAGATTGTGTCTTTTAATTAATCCAGTTGGTCTAATTTACCAAGTTTGTGGGTTATGGAGATTGTAATATTCTTTATTATTTTATCATCCATGGGCTCTCTAATATAAAGGCCTCTTTTAATTCTTCTATTATTAGGTTGGTGCCAAAGTAATTGTGGTTTTGGACCGTGAATTTTAAATTTTTATAACTAGGCTGCAACACATGTTTATTAATCAAAATAGAACCCATTACAATGGACTGGGCACAGTGGCTTACACCTGTAATCCCAGCACTTTGGGAGACTGAGTCGGGTGAATCAGGAGGTCAGGAGTTTGAGACCAGCCTGACCAACGTGGTGAAATCACGTCTCTACTAAAAATACAAAAAGTAGCCAGTGTGGTGGCAAGTGCCTGTAATCCCAGCTACTCAAGAGGCTGAGGCAGGAGAATCTCTTGAACCCAGGAGGCAGAGGGTAGAGTGAGCCAAGATTGCACCTTTGCACTCTGGCCTGGGCGACAGAGTGAGACTAGGTCTTAAAAAAAAAAAAAAGAAACCATTACATTGAACACATTTTTGCCAATGAGAAATAAACTTATTTATTCCGTGCTTTCAGGGTTCGATGAACTCTTGGAAAGCATTTTCTGCATCCTGTTGGTTGTGTAAGTGTTTTCCCTGCAAAAAGTTGTCAAGATGCTTAAAGAAGTGGTAGTTGTTTGGCGAGAGTTCAGGTGAATATGGCAGATGAGACAAAACTTCATAGCCCAGTTTATTCAACTTTTGAAGTCCTGGTTGTATGACATGTGGTCATGCGTTGTGGAGAACTGGGCCCTTCATGTTGACCAGTGCCAGCTCCAGGTGCTGCAGTTTTCCATGCATCTCATCGATTAACTAGGCATACTTCTCAGATGTAATGATTTCACCAGGATTCAAAAAGAGTAGTGGATCAGAAGACCGGCAGCTGACCACCAAACAGTGACCATGACCTTTTTTTGGTACAAGTTTGACTTTGGGAAGTGGTTTGGAGCTTCTTCTCAGTCCAACCAGTGAGCTGGCTGTTGTATGAAATCCACTTTTAGTGGCATGTCACAATCTGATCAAGAAATGATTCATTGTTGTTTCATAGAATAAGAGAAGATGACACTACAAAAGGATGATTTTTAAAATATTTGGTCAGCTCATGAGGCACCCACTTATCAAGATTTTTCAGCTTTCCAATTGGCTTCAAATGCTGGATGACCATAGAATGGTGGACATTCAGTTTTTCACCAACTTCTCGTGTATCTGTAAGAGGATCGAATTCAGTGGTTGCCCTCAATTGGCCGTTATCAACTTCTGGCCCAGAGCCTGAGGCTGAGGCTGCCATGACCACCCTGTTCTCTACTTTCTGTTGCACTTGGGCCCAGAGGCTGAGGCTGAGGCTGCCATGACCACCCTGTTCTCTTCCTTCTGGGGTCCCCAGGAAGCTCCCAGGACTGAATGATCCCCACAAATACAGTGGCCAGGATGGGAGGGCTGGAGGTCAACTACCCTCCCCCCGCCACCACAACCAAGAGGCCCCCATGGAGGTTGGCCCCGAGATGTGGGTCCCTGTGGGATGCAGGCTCCCACGGATACTTCAGGGGATGAACACGGGTCCTCCTGGCTGACAGGACCTGGTGGGCACTGGGTGTGCGGGGCCTGTACAGGTGGGTTGGACAGAACTGGGCCTAACCAGGGAGCCAGAGACTGGTGTGTCTTCCAGATTTCCTATGAGATCCCCTATCTGGTCATAGATGATGGTGATTGCTCTGAATCCCTGTAAGGTGTTAGGCGCTCCATTCTTACCAAGTTTATTTTGTTACCTGGTAGAACTTGGCTCATAAAGAAGAAAATGGTGAAGAGGAGGACAGGAATCCTCATGGCTGAAGAAAGAAGAAAGTTTGGCTTCATTTCCAGGAGGCAGAGAAAACTTCCGTCCGTGGCTCTCTAGCACCAGTGGAATGTCTCTGTTTGGATAAGAAGAGCCTTTCTGTACGTCATTAGGGATATTCATAGATAGAGGTGTTCTATGCATGCACAATTGCTTTGATGGGAGGACTGATGTGGGTGCACAGTTTTGGCCAGAAAACCTTGTTAAATGGGAACATAAGCTACAAACATTTTGGCAAAAGATGAAAGTTGATGAACAAACAACCATTTATATTGTTACAATAAGTTAGACTGTGTTGAGAAACCAGTTGCTTTCGTTAATGACCAGACATTTTGTTAGTGAACACTTCCCAGACTTTACTAGCCCTGCTAAGAATTAATCACCCCACTTGCTCCTGGTCTGAAACCCCAAAGTGCTTTGTTGATGTTACAGTGCTTACTGCCTTGTATGTTAGATTAGTGAATGTATATTTGCCTCTTCCACTACTGTATGAGTTTCTTGCTTGCTAGGACAAGGCTATATTCCTCAGAGCAGAGGAGGGAGTTGAATCATGCGGCCATTTATTCTCAAATCCTCTTCACCAAGTGGAACAAAGCAGAACAGCGAAAGACCACTGCACATGGAAGCAGGAGGTCTGGATTTGGGTTCTAGATCTCTAGATCTATTACTAACTGGAGGTATGGATATAGTCAGGAAAATTGTCTTCCTTAGGTGCTTACTTGATAACACCTATAAATGTTGAGATCTGTTGGATCTAGATTAGGGGATTCTCAATCATTACTATGCATAAAATCAACTGGAAGAGTTGCTTTGGTATACAGATGCTTAGTTCCATCTCATGATATTTTTACTGTTTTTTAAAATTGATCTAGTATTTTTCATTAAATAATGTAAACTTTCTTAGTCTACATCTAATACAACTCCCACCGGCATACAAATACATTGAATGATATTAGCAGCAGAATCTTTAAATAAAGTAACCATATACAACTATTAAACCACTTTTTTCATTCCTTATTATTTCATGCTGTTTGTCACCATTGTCATCATAATCAGCATCATCCTACATTGCTGAACAGCCATTATAAACCATATGGCATAAACATTTTTCCTACTCATAAGGAGCATATATTCTCTATATTATTATGAAATTAATGTCTGAACAAAGTGGTTTAAACAAGGCAGAAGTTTATTTCTTTCTCACTTATATCTGTAGTTACACCTATCATGGCTGGTACAGATGCTTGCCAAATTCATTAGGGACACAGGCCCCTTCCAGCTGTCTGCTCTGCTGTACTTTAGAAGAGGCTCCAGTTTGGCTGCTAAATGCCCACCTATCATTTTTTAATTCCAGGCAGCAGGAAAGAAAATAGCCAAGAGAGAAAAACAAGGGAACATCTACCCCTCCCTTTAAATTTTTTAACCAACCACCTCTTTTTTTTTTTAACCCAATTTGTTGAGCTATGATTACATTTAAAAAGCTGTACATGTTTAAGGTATGCATCTCAGTGAGTCTGGGGATAAGTATACATCATGAACACCACTACCCTTAAGATTATACACACATCCTTCACCGCCCAAAGTCCCCCCCATTATGATTATTACTGGTAAGAAATGTTGGTAAGAACACAAAATCCACCCTTTTAGCAAATTTTCAGTATGCAATACAGTATTCTTAGCTCTAAGCACTATGCTGTAAATGAGACCTCCAGAACTTACTTATATGGTATATCTGAAACTTTGTGCTCTAACCATATCTACCCATTTCCCCTGCACCACGGCCCCTGGTAACCACCATTCTACTCTCTGCTTTTGTGAGTTTGTCTATTTTAGATTTCAAATGCAAGTGAAATCATATAGTTATTGTCATTCTGTGGCTGGCCTATTTCATATAACGTAATGCCCTCGAAGTCCACCCATGTTGTCACAAAAGACAGGGTTTCATTATTATGTAACACTGAACAATATTCCAATGCATGTATGTATTACCCATTTATCCTGACACTCTCCCTCCACCTGCCTCCCAACAGGCCCCAGTGTGTGTTGCTCCCCTCTCAGTATCCATGTGTTCTCATTGTTCTGCTTCCACTTGTAAGTGGGACCATGCAGTGTTTGATTTTCTGTTCCCGGGTTAGTTTGCTGAGGATAATGGCTTCCAGCTCCATCTATGTCCCTGCAAAGGACATGATCTCATTCCTTTTTATGACCGCATAGTATTTCATGGTGTATATGTACCACATTTTCTTTATCCAGTCTATCATGGATGGACATTTGGGTTGATTCCATGTCTTTGCTATTGTGACTAGTGCTGCAATGAACATGTGTGTGCATGTATCTTTATAACAGAATGATTTATATTCCTTTGGGTATATACACAGTAATGAGCTTGCTGGGTCAAATGATCTTTCTGGTTCTAGGTCTTTGAGGAATCACCATACTGTCTTCCACAATGGTTGAACTAATTTACATTCCACCAACAGTGTTAAAGTGTTCCTATATCTCAACAGCCTCATCAGCAGGTAGTTTTATTTAAAAAATTTTTGAGAAACCTTCATACTATTATCCAAAATGACCATAGTAGTTTGTATTTCCACCACGAGTATACAAGGGTTATCTTTTATCCACATCCTCACTAATACTTGCTATTCATCTTTTTGATAACAGCTATTCTAAGAGGCGTCAGGTGACATTTCATGGTGGTTTTTATTTGCATCCCCCTGACAATTAGAGATGGTAAGAATTTTGTCATATATTTGTTGGCCATTTGTCTCTTTTCTTCTTGGAAACGACTATTCAGATCTTCACCTGTTTAAAAAGAAATTTCAACTTTTATTTTAGATTCAGTGAATGTATGTGCAGGGTTTTACATTGGCACATTGTGTGATGCTGAGGCTTGGAATATGAATGATCTTGTAACCCAGGTAGAAAACATAGTATTTCATGGTGTATATGTTTTTCAGGTCTTGGTCCCCACTTTCCCTTCCCCTTCTTGTAGTCCCCAGTATCCGTTGTTCCCATCTTTACATCCATGTGTAATCAGTGCTTTGTTCTTACTTATAACTAAGAACATATGGTATTTGGTTTTTTCTTCCTGCATTATTTTAGAATAATGGCCTCTAGCTGCATCCAAGTCGGTGCAAAGGACATAATTTTTTTAATGGTTGCATAGTATTCCATGGTGTACATATACTATATTTTCTCTATTCAATGATAGAGAAAATATTCATGTCTTTGCTATTGCAAATAATGGTATAATAAATATATGAGTGCACACGTCTTTATGGTAGAACCATTTATTTTCTTTTGGATACAAGGGTCAGTCCCCATGGCTGCTGTCAAGGGCTAGCATTGAGTGCGTGCAGCTTTTCCAGGCTCAGGGTGCAAGCTGTCAGTGGATCTATCATTCTGGAGTCTGGAGGATGGTGGCCGTCTTCTCAGAGCTCCACTAGGCAGTGCCCCAGTGGGGACTCTGTGGGGGCTCCTACCCCATATTCTCCCTCTGCACTGCTGTAGTAGACATTTGCCATGAGATCTCCACCCCAGCAGGCTTCTACTGGACATACAGGCTTTTCCATACATCTTTTGAAATCTAGGTGAAGGTTTCTGATATGGTTTGGCTCTGTGTCCCCCCCACCCCAAATCTCACCTCAAATTGTACTCCCACAATTCCCACATGTTGTGGGGAGACCTAGTGGGAAATAATTGAATCATGGGGGCAGTTTCTCCCATATCGTTCTCATGGTAGTGAATAAGTCTTACGAGTTCTGATGGTTTGATAAGGCGAAACCAGTTTTGCTTGGCTCTCATTCTCTCACTTGCCTGCTGTGTTGTAAGACCTGCCTTTCGCCTTCTGCCTCCCCCTAGCCATGTGGAACTGTAAGTCTAATTAAACCTCTTTCTTTTGAAAATTGCCCGGTCTCGGGTATGTCTTTATCAGCAGCACACACCTGTACTTTGTGCAACTGCAGGTTTAATATCCCATGGAAATTGCCAAGGCTTATGGCTTGCACCCTCAAAGCAGTGACTCAAACTGTGTCTGGGGCCTTTTTAGCCATGGCTGGAGCTGGAGTGGTTGGGAGGTAGAATGCTGTGAGCACTGTCCTGCCCTTGCCCTGGCTGGTTCAGCCCTAGGCCCAGCCCACAAAGCCAGTCTTCCCTTACAGGCCTCCAGACCTTTGAAGGGAGGGGCTGCCACCAGCCAAGGACTCTGAAATGCCTTTCAGGCTCTTTCTTCATTGTCTTCTATTAGCATCTGCTTTCCTTTTAGTTATGCAAATGTCTTCAGCCTGCTTGAATTTCAGAGGATACCAATGGCCTTAAAAGTACCATATGACCCCTAACACTTCCTGACTTCATTTCTGCAATGTATTTTAATTTTTTACATCATCATGAATATTGAAACTTTTTATATCTACTCACTTTCCATTTGTTTTCAAGTCCAGTTTACTTCCAAATAATTTTAGAATATAGAGTCTCCATAAGACTCTACTTTGTCTGGTTTCTTGCTGTGCCCCATGACTGCGAATGCTTTCTAGTACATATAATACACTCAAAAGTACTTACGAGGCTGCATGCGGTGGCCCACGCCTGTAATTTCAGCACTTTGGGAGGCCGAGGTGGGCGGATCACGAGGTCAGGAGATCGAGACCAACCCGGCTAACATGTGTGAAACCCCGTCTCTACTGAAAAAAAAAAAAAAAAATAGCCGGACGTGGTATGGGGCGCCTGTAGTCCCAACTCCTGTAGTCCCAACTACTCAGGAGGCTGAGGCAGGAGAACGGCGTGAACCCGGGAGGCGGAGCTTGCAGAGAGCTGAGATCTACTACTACTGCGCTCTAGCCTGGGTGACAGAGCAAGACTCCATTTCAAAAAAAAAAAAAAAAAGTACTTATCAACGAAAAAAGGAATGAATCTTCCTATTTTTCCTTCAAAATAGCCTTAACTCTTTGGTTTCCAAGTTGATGTGGGGTTTTTAGTACTTGTCTCAAAAATCCAATCAAATTGACCCTGGTGTGTCTCCAGAATGAAGTTTGGATGAGGTTCAGTATCTGTGCAATCAGGGCACGTCTCTTGGAATGTAGTGCTGATTAGGTTTATTAATTGTTTTTTCCTATATAAGGGGAAGCCAATCGGAGGATGCGTTTTCCCAGAGAAGGAGCATCAGAAGAGTTTAAGACCTTGGGGGAAGAGAGTCTTGCTGCTTGCTTGTGGGACTTGCCTTGGAAGGTAGATAAGTTCACAGCATCCTCCAATTTTTTATTTTTGGTGAGTTCTCCAAGCACTGAGATGTGAACTGGTCTCATTCCCTTACAATGATACTGTTACCAGTAGAAGAGATTCGAGTTACTGGCAGCATATCTGCATGGGTCCATAAGCAACTTCAGTCCTTGCTTCCTCAGAAGAAAGAATTCGACTGAGGGGCATACAGCGGAAAAAGAGACTAAGTTTCAGAGCAGGAGTGGAAGTTTATTTAAAAAGGCTTTAGAACAGAAAGGAAAGGATAATTCTCTTGGAAGAGACCCAAGTGGATGCCTGAAGGTCCAAGAGAGAAAAGAGAAGGGTCTCTTACCTTGATCCTGGGATGGGCTTGCATCTTTCCCATGATTCTTCCTTTAGGGAGAGTTTCTGGCATGAACAGTGCTTTCCTTACCCTTTGGAATTGAGCATGCATGGTGTGTTTAGGGAGTTATATGCATGTCCATCCGAGGCTTTCTTTCCTTTTCCAGCGGAGTGTGTCCCCGGAAGATTATACTTTGTCATTTTTGTCTCTTAACATGAATGCCCAAGAAGTTGCTTCTTCCTGGAGTCTGCATTTAATTAACATTTTTGATGTTAACAGGTGTAAACCACCAGGAATTGGCCTCTCTCTGGTGCTGCCTAATTATCATTTTTAGAGAGGCAAAGTGATCATGAACAGGCCATCACCTGACATTTCTAGTGGGTAGGGGAAGAGCCCTCTCCTGCCCTGCTCCTGCTCTTCTACCTGTAACAACACAAGCCTTGAATATCATTAGACATGTGTCCCATCAAGGCAGCATCTCATTATTAAACTTTACTGTGTGAATTGTTCCTTCACATTCTCATATTCTGTGTTCACTATCTGTGTGCCTTTTCCATTTTTGTTTTGACCATATCTCATTATTTTAACTGCCTTCTCCAAGATTCTAGATCTGCATTGACCAATAGAGTAACTACTAGTCACATGTGGCTATAAACTGTAAATTAATTATAATTAAATAACTAAATGGCATATCCTTAGTAGTAATAGCCAAATTTGTGGCCAAACTAGAAATTCTGTAACTACATATGTGTGGTAGTTACTGCATTGGACAATGCAGATACAGAGAATTTCTTTCATCACAGAAAATCATGTTGGGCATGTTGGCTGCCATTTATTTTTATTTTATTTTTATTTTTTATTTCTTTGAGACAGAGTTTTGCTCTTGTTGCCCAGGCTGGAGTGCAATGGCGTGATCTCAGCTCACCGCAACCTCCGCCTCCCAGGTTCAAGTGATTCTCCTGCCTAAGCTTCCCTAGTAGCTGGGATTACAGGCATGTGTCCCCACGCCCGCCTGTTTTTTTTTTTTTTTCTTCTATTTTTAGTAGAGACGGGGTTTCTCCATGTTGGTCAGGCTGGTCTCAAACTCCTGACCTCAAGTGATCCGCCTGCCTCAGCCTCCCAAAGTGCTGGGATTGCAGGTATGAGCCATTGCGCCCGGCCTTATTTTTAAATTCTGTTTGTGTGGTTTATAGTTAAATTATTGATTTGTTTTATGTGACCACCAGAGCAGGCGCCAGAGAAAAAGCAAGTAGGCAAGGTAAAAAGAAACTGTATTAGCTAGCCAATGTGAAGGAAGAAAGGGCGAAGTTCACCGGTCTCTGGCGGTGGAGGTTCCTAGGTCTGCACAGGAGGAGGGGCCGAGGAAGTTCGCGCCGCGCGCCTGCCGGGAGCGGCTTTTCTGTCTAAGGCTTGGGAGTGGGAGGGCAATAGGTGGGACACGGGCGTGTCGGGGATGTTCCCTAGGTGCCGCCAGGTAAGTTGCGGTTTCCTCGATCAGACGCCATGTTGCGCCTGTGCAGTTGGTCTGTATTTTTCCCGGGCGCGGGCTGCGTTTTCCCGTGCGCGGTTAAGTTGGTGATGAAGAACCTGGAAATGCGCCATCTTAGTCATCTTTGTCCTCTCCCGTCCTCCAGTCAATTATATTCTGCTTCTCTATACTCATTTCCTTTCACAGATTTTCTCAGGCAATTTTTAAATTTCATTCATTTACCTTCTTGAGGAACGTACTTAGATCATTTTTAAAAAATAATGTACAGCAAATAATTTTTCCACGGATATTGTTTTAGCTTTATTGTGTTGGTACTTTTACATACTATATTTAGGTATTACTATTTTTCATAACTTACTTTAAAAATTGTGCCAATTTTATTTAAAAGAGATTTCTCCCTTGATTTTCAGAGGTCAGATTGTGTCTTCCATTGCTGTTATTTTAGTTTAATTTTAATTTATTATATGTAAATATGTTGCATATTCCTTTTTAAAAATGTGAGATTTTTTCTCTCTCTTGTTACACAAACTTTGTATACAGTGTTCATTATGCACTTTAAAAATAAATATTTTGTTTCAGGGCATGGTGCTTTCACACATGCAACCTTAGAATAATTTTAAATTCCATTCCACTTTCACCATTCCTGAACTGCTTTGAATATATTGGATGTTGGAAGCCATGAGAGGTTTTGACTTGCATCCAGTCAAGATAATAGAATTTTCCATTTATAGTGTAATCTGATATATATTCATTTTGATTTCATACTTTTAAAAAATCTATTCTCTTTTACTCTGTGGTGATCTTTGCTTTTCTATTTGTGCATTGCTAGAATGTCGGCTGCTGTTTCCCTAGCACCTGAGATGTTACTCAACACTGTATAGTGCTGGTGTTGAGAATTGAGAGAATCTACTAAATAATAGCACTTTTCGAGACCGCTGTTCTGAATTAAAAGGAAGGGAAAGGACAGGCAAAAGAATATAGACATCAGCTATTTTTACTGAAGATCTGTTGGAGAACATGGTTTTGGTGTCCAGGAACTTGAGACCTAATACTGCATTCCTAATACTTCACTAAGGTGTGTCTAAATAGCCCTGAAAGGGCTAGGAAGTCACAAGTCAGCCTCTTAGTTGTTATGAGTGTCCTTAAAATATTAAGGGAATATTGAGGATGCAGAATGGCTCCTTCCTCATGACTTTTTAAGAGATTTGGGCCGGGCGCTGTGGCTCACGCCTGTAATCCCAGCACTTTGAGAGGCTGAGGCGGGTGGATTACCTGAGGTCAGGAGTTCCAGACCAGCCTGACCAAAATGGAGAAACCCCGTCTCGACTGAAAATACAAAATTAGCCAAGCGTGGTGGTGCATGCCTGTCATCCTAGCTACTTGGAAGGCTGAGGCAGAAGAATAGCTTGAACCTGGGAGGTGGAGGTTGCAGTGAGCTGAGATTTCACCATTGCACTCCAGCCTGGGCAACAAAAGCGAAACTCTGTCAAAAAACAAAAAAGGAGAGAGAGAGAGAGAGATCCGGAGGGAGATACTAAGCTGTGCAGACTCTCATCTTGAAGTCACCAAATACGTAAGTTGTTATTCCTGCTCTGGTGAGAAGTTTGTCAATACATTTTTTCCATGAATTAATGAAAATTTTAGACCCATAATGTAAGTTTAAAAAAATTTATCCTAAAGATTGCTTGTGTATGTATGTGTTTTGAAATGTATTTAATCTCTATATCTTGAAATAGTTTTTATAGATTCCACACAAGGGTCCGTTAGGAAATAAGTGTGTTTTAATTTTCTTATAATATTTGTCCTTTTTTGTCCCTGGCACAGTCTGTATATGACCATTTAAATTACTTTTAGTTCATGTTTGGGTTATAATCACACACAAATATTCTCTAAGGTCCACATCTTATTTTGATATTCAAGGAAGAGTTTACATGGTAATAATAGTAAGAGTTACAGCTGGTTTCACTGAAGCTTTGTAGGCATTCTCTAATACCTTATTGTTTTGAAGGAATATCTGTTCTGCTTGAATTATAGACTACATAATACATGTACTGTCAGGTACATTCATGGAAGGGACAGGCAGATGGAGTCATATGTTACTGGAGTCTTGATGAACAGATGTAGGAAATAGTCCAAGGAATAAGAAAAAAGTTGATATTGAAAAGTGCTTGTTGAAGTCTGTAAATGTGCATTAAAATGTGTCAGTAAAAATAGACACAGTGAAGTTTGGGAACTGGGGTCTGAATCCTGGAGTCCCCAGAATCATAGAGAACCTTGATTAGGGGAGTAATTTTGTAAAAAAAACCAGAAGAGGCAGTGACAAGGCAGAATAGAATTAAAAGTATTTCTGTGTCATTTTCTAGTTTTGTAATTTTGTCATATTTGTCAAACTCTGTTGATTATTTATTAAACTGGTAAACTACAATCAGCAGGGTTATTATAAGGGTTAAATAAGGAAATTTATGTATATCTGTAAGCACAATGTCACAATTAATACAAAGTTACCCTTTTTATTTTTCCTGGACTTCATGTACAAATGGGTCAGTTAATTTTTTGTTATGACACATAATTATCATTTGTACATAAAATATATTTAATTATTTTTGTATTTTTAGCAGGGAAATAATACAAACATGTTTTCCCCATCTCAAACACATGAGTTCATATAAACATATCCATCTGTATACCTACATATCTATGTATGAATATACATATGAACATCAGTATTTCTCAGCAAATATATATCATGATAATCAGAGATATTGCAACTAACAAAGACTAATATAAACCATGATTGCAAAAATTTTAGATACCACCTTAGTAAAATATCAGATTGAGCTGCTAAATTTCTCTCAGCCCTAAGTCATTTTGTATTTTCTGAGCATCCCAGAGGATTGTGACTGTATACACAGGACAGAAACACCATGACCCAGGGCACTGCTGCGAATTTCTGATGCAGGGGATTTTAAGGGCTAGATAAGCGGGATGGGAGTGTTGACCCTCCAAGTGAAATAAATTCCTGAATTGATTATCCCCATCCTAAAACAGATTTTTTTTTTTTTTTTTTTTTTTTTTTGTGATAGAGAGTCTTGCTCTGTCGCCCTTGCTGGAGTGCAGTGTTAGGATCTTGGCGCACTGTAATTGCCTCCTGAGTTCAAGCAATTCTCCTGCTTCAGCCTCGTGAGTAGCTGGGATTACAGGCAAGCACCACCATGCCCAGCTAATTTGTGTATTTTTAGTAGAAATGGGGTTTCACCATTTTGGCCAGGCTGGTCTCGAACTCCTGACCTCAGGTGATCCACCTGCCTTGGCCTCCTAAAGTGCTGGGATTACAGGCGAGAGCAACTGCACTTGACCCTAAAACAGATTCTTTCTTGATTGATTTCCGAGTTCCAAGGGGAAATGCAAAAGTCGAAATTGAGAGAAAGTAAAAGTCGAGTAAGGCTTCAGAAGGCTGTGATTGGTGTTGGAGAAACATTGCTAGGGCATAAAGCCTGGATAATAAAATCTGAGAAATCCCACAGTGTTTATCTACAGGTATAAATCATATTCCACATGTGGGTGGAGTCAGGGATCCCTTTGTTTTAAAATCCGTGAGGGAATTGAATATCTGGACTTGTGTCAATTAACATACAAAACTCAGTGCTTTTGATGTTCTCATTCACAAGATATCTGTGTTCCTTCTTTGTCAGAAACCATAGTCATAGGCTTCCTAATTTTGACCGTGGGAAAAGAGGAGAGGCCTCTGTGTGTTTGTGTCTGTTGGTTAGGCTGTGGTGCAGGTGGTGTCACACTTCAGTGAAGGTCTGGCTTTTCATCACAGGTTGGTCTGAAAATTATGTACAAGGCTGGTGTCTCACATGTTCTCTCTCTAACCTCAGCTTTTCTTAGTGCCTGAAGTGTCTGCAAGTGGAAATCCAGAAAAAGACAGAGAGAAACTGAGTTCTTGACAATGCATTCACTAGTGAGTAGGGGATGCCTCTTTCTACTGAAATTATACCCATATTGCTGGCAAATGGGCAGTTTTCTCCAGTTTGCATGGGTGTTTCATTTTTATTCTTTTTTTTTGTTTGTTTTTATGATGCAAAATCCACCCAGCCTGGGTGTTCCAAATGCAATCAGGAGACTTTCAGGTATCTGGCCTCCAATTAAGTTTTCTCAGGACTCTAGGTTGGGTATCATGTGTCAAAGATTCCTAAATTATCAATATAATTTCTAATATTACACTACTTTATTCCAGCCCCTATGCAGGCTATTTACAAAAAAAGACATGAGAGATCTCATTTATGTATTTCTTTTTCTTCCATCCATCCTGTAACCTCATAGGGAAATAATTGACCCATTAACTGTCCCGTTGGCTGAAATAGACTTAGGATTGTGATGAATGCAGGCAATAGAGATGCGTGAAGAGCAGAAGATCACAGCCCAATAATGAGGCTGATGTTCTAGGAGCTGAGTTCAATAAATCCCATGTGATAGGCCTTGGGCAAGAGCTGCACAGTGTTGAGGAAGAAGGAGAGTTTGATAAAATATGTTTATGCTTTTAAAAACTTTGCAAAAGGACAACTAAAGAAGTCATTATTATTCTTATCCCCATTCATTTTACCTTTTGATAATTAAACTTTTTGCCTTCTGGTAACTGAAAGTAACATATAAGAAATACAATTACTTAACTATGGTTGCACACTCAGGAGAAGGAATATTGTAGATATAGTACAATTTAGGGTTCTGTGGAAATGCTCTATAAGGGCTGGTTAGAAAAAAACAAAACAGTAAAGAGGCCTTTTTATCCTTGTACAAGCCAAGTGACAAGTTAAAGTTAAAAGAGAGGCAGTGAAAACTGATGTTTGGATTGCCCAGAGAAAGTTGAGAACAGGAGGCTTCATATGACAGGAATCATCAGACTAAGACTTCCTCAGTATAGCAGCCTCAGCGGTCTTGTCTTGTGCGGCTGGACTGTCTTTAAGCCTTGTCATGAACACCTGAATTACATAACATTAGAGTGACTATATGTATGAATTGAATCCTATATTCTGCGTAAAACTTGTTCAGTTCTGAAGAATGCTGGAGTCTGGTTCATGACTTTCTAACTTTTTAATGAATAAGGGACCAATGACCTGTATTTCATAAATATTTGCTAGATAGGAAACATGTTTTCCATTACTTCTTTAGATTATTCAAAACACATAATAGGTCTTTTAACCATTTGATTGGTGAAAAACCTGTGGTTTATCTAGAGAAACAATTCATTTAATCATGGTCCTGTTTAAAAAGTAGTAAATCATGGTTATTTGCCTTGTGACAAATCTGTAATTTACTTGAAATTCATGGTAAATTTGTTTTATTTATGAAGGTTCAAGTGAAAATTTTATAATCAGTTATGTACAGGTGATTAACACATTACTGAAAAATATCTGGGCTATATTATGCCACATCTCATGCGATATTTCTTCATAAGAAAGTTTAATGGATTAAGAGTGGGTATGTCTCTGTGAGTGAATCTGAAAGGCAGATACCAGCTTAGTATTGAGAATGAACTGGCTGGAACCTAAAACACTGAGTGTTCTGCATACCCAGCTCCTACCTATGTCATCTCAGCCTTCCTCCTCAGGACATTAAAAGAGATTCTCTGTCTAAACTAAAATGTCTGTGATGTTTTAGAACAAAGTGACTTTTGAAGATGTAGCTATTGACTTCACCCAGGAAGAGTGGGCCATGATGGACACATCCAAGAGAAAGTTGTACAGAGAGGTAATGCTGGCAAACATCAGTCACCTGGTGTCCCTCGGTGAGTCCCTCAACATTCACATATGTATGTAGACACACATTGACTCATTCATTCAATAAGTGTTGGAACAGCTTCCCCATATCTCACTCTAATCTCCTCTGATTCTCTCACAGATCTTATCTGAAAAAAGTTTGAGCTCTCTAAATCTGTCTGAAAGAAATATCTTTATTTTATTTTATTTTATTACGTTTTATTTAGTTTGTCACTCAATTACAATGTAATCTTGACAAGGATTTCATGGTTTCCTTGGTACTCAGTCTCTAATACTCAGAACACACCTGGGAACTTAATGAATATTTTCAATGTATTAAATTAAATATTTTCTAAATAACTCTTCTGCTTTAGTCGCTATGCTTAGGCTGAGACCAATTAGTAAAAACAATACCAATATCTTTTCTGTATAGAACACCAATTATTTTTGTAAATCGAATGTTTTTTTTTTTGTTCTGCATGAGAATAATAATAAACATACTGTGCAGAGGTTTAATTAATCTCTTTCTGAAAAGACTGTGTATTATGCATTGTGTCTTGGAACTTAGGCATGGACTCAGCATTCATAGGTCCTGACTGTTTTAAATTTTCTTTTCCTGATGGACCTTTCGTTTGGATTTATTTTCTAGTCTCACGTTGGGTCAGAAAAATCCTGGGGAGTTTTCTGTGTTCTAGGTCTTGTGGCCTGAGCTGACCTTCACTGTTTTTATTCTTCCTCGGTGGCCTGCCTTACAGTTGGTGATAATGCACATTTATTGACAGTGAACTCAAAACACATGTACTGTTTCCACTAACAGGGTACAGATAAGCAAATCCGATATAACTTTGCAGCTGGAGCAAGGAAAAGAGCTCTGGCGGGAAGGAAGAGAATCTCTGCAAGGCCAGAATCTGGGTAAGCAACAGGGTCCTGTGCTCTAATAGGAGGAGGTGCTTTGTCAATGAATAATATCAGTCAAATATTAATTAGCGGTTTTATCAAATGAGTGGTAATTTCTAAAATGTAGGTTAAGCTACTGGAGCAGAATTCCTTAGATGTTATTATCATTTTGTTCATATGTCAGATGCTACTCTTGTGTCCTCTTGCCTTTTCTTTTACTTTCGGGAAAAGGATAATTCATGTACTTGTTGGGGTTAAACTGTCACATGCTGCCTCTTTTCCCGATACCCCTGTGAAGACTATCCCTCTATTTACCTGCCTGATATCTCATCTCCATTTTAACTCTTTTCACATTTTAATTTTAAAACTCTTTTCTAATTGCTGACGCTGTACAATCTGTTTCTTCTATTGAAGGATTTTCTTCATTTGACACATTTGTCACATCTAAGTGTTAATTTTTGAAAAAAAATAAACCGGCCTTGGGGTTTTTCAATTACCATAATACCAAGGTAACAATTTATTTTTCAATTATTTCAGACAAGGAAAGTGCCCTTAAGAAAAAACACACGATATCCATGCATCCTATCAGAAAAGACACATCCACCGTTATGTCAATGGTGAGTTTTATAGCTGTGTACACCAGTCATCTAAGTTAAACACCTGGTAATGGGTTAAGTTAGTAATGACGCACAGTCACCTGAGTGTAATTAGGCTGGCATTAAGTGCTTTCTAAGCAAAAGAAAATTTGATACTTTGAATTCAATGAATAAAGTGACCTGTGCTCTAAACCATAACATGAGATCTTTAAAATAGAACAAGTGCATATACATTGCTTATGCTCAGACTTTGAAAGATATTGATATCATCACAATTAATGGAAAAGCTCTGCAGTTGGGATCATACAAAAGAGAAAATATCTGTGTCTGCAGGAGATAACGTGTATGCAAGTGTCAATCGAGAAAAATGACGAGACAAGTCTCAATCATTTTAGGAAATTTATTTGCCAGAGTTAAGGACATGCACCTGGGGGACAGGTGTATACCTTTCTCCAAAGATGATTTTCTCTAAATTTAAAGGGGGAAAGGGTGGGATATTGAGAAGTACACAATTTTCATGCAAAAGGTGGGTAGAAAAAAATAGTGATTCGTGCATTTTTCTGGCTCAGTGAATCTGGATTTTTTTACATAAGATGACATAAACAAATGAGGCAGAGGAATAATGCAGGAGAGCTGCATTTTATATAAGACAACATAGGCAAAATTGGGCAGGGAAACAATCGGATATGCATTTGTGTCTGGTGAACTGGGGATGACTGCGCCTGTAAAGACAAGCTATCAGTTTGCATTGCCATGGTGTAACTTTAACAGCTCATGAGGAATTTCCTTGTGGGCAAAATATGGGGGAGGCATGTAGCTTTTCATCTTGTAGCCATATTATTTAGGAACCAGAAGAGGGAGGCAGGTTTGTGTGACCCTGTTCTCAGCTTGATTTTTCCCTTTGGTTCAATGAGTTTGGGGTGCCAAAATTTAATTTCCTTTCACACAAGTAACACTGGAAAGATTACAACTGGGCTCTACCACTGAATGGTTGGTCTAGGATTCAAAGGTGGTGAAATGAATGTATAGATGTATGTCGGTAAATCATTAAGAGCTTTTAATCTTTGTCCCTGAAGGAGAACTCTCTCATTTTGGAGGATCCCTTTGAATGTAATGATTTGGGAGAAGATTGCACTCACAGTTCCACAATGACTCAGTGTTTGTTAACTCAGAGTGGAAAGAAACCCTACGTCAGCAAACAGTGTGGAAAATCCCTTAGTAATCAGTTCTCCCCTAAACCACATAAACAAATTCATACTAAAGGTAAATCATATCAATGTAATATATGTGAAAAGGTCTATACTAATTGTTTTCACCTTAGATGGCACAAGATGACTCACACTGGAGAGAGGCCATATGCATGTCATCTATGTGGAAAATCCACTCAGTGTTCTCACCTTAGAAGATATGAGAAAACTCACAGGGGAGAGAGACCGTATAAGTGTCATCAGTGTGGGAAAGGCTTTATTCAATCCTTTAACCTTCGAAGACATGAGAGAACTCACCTTGGATAAAAGCGTTATGAATGTGATAAAAGTGGAAAAGTCTTTAGTCAAAGCTCTGGCTTTAGAGGACACACAAGAATTCACACTGAAGAGAAACCACATGCTTGTCTTCTATGTGGGAAAGCCTTCAGTCTATCTTCTGACCTTAGATGATATGAGAGAACATGCACTGGAGAAAAGCCATGTGAATGCCTTTATGTGGGAAAGCCTTCAGTCAGTGTACTAATCTTAAATAACATCAGAAAATTCACCCTGGAGAGAAAATGATAAATGTCTTCAGAACATATTCTGACTTTAGATGACATAGTGTTAGGAATGACGAATGTAAGGAATATGGAAGAGACTTCAGCTGCAGTTGTAACGTCTAAACATGCCAAAGGACTCACATTTTGAAAAATTACTATGATCAACATGGACGTTACTTCGGTTACCTTTATTCTTCAGTCCTCATCAATAAATTCATATGGAAGAGAAATTGTATGACACGTATGTACCAAAGACTTGTTAGTGATCTGATCATAAATGACATGAGAGAGCTGAAACTGTCAACATAATAAACTAAAAGTCTTCAGCAACAGTTTTAATAACTTAAAACGTGTGGGACTTTCAGGTAGAGAATCTCTAGCTCTGTGTTCAGTGTGAAAATGTTTTTATGTGCAATTTGTTGTTAAATAACGTAAGAAAACTTTACCTGGATGAACCCTTTATTTGTATTTTCTGTGAATAAACATTCAGCCAAGCACTAGGCTTGATGTTCACAAGAAAACACAGTGATAAAATGCTGCTAAAATGGAAAATAAGAGAGGAAATCCTTTATAAGCTAAATAAGAAGGGAAAGTCTTTCCAAGGGCAATGAATTCTCTTGGAATACCAAACACTTCTTACTGGAGAAGTTATGCCTTGAAAAATCATGAGAAATCCTTTCTTCACAGAGAAACGCTTGTGGCACATGTGAGATTTCACACTGGACAAAACATGGTTAGCATCTTGAAAGGAGAAGATTCTTTAGGGGTAATTCATTTCTTATTTGACATTAAGTTTCTCACATTGAGGAGCTATCAAACTTGAAAATCACTGTGGAGAAACCTGATAGATTTCTCATCAGAAAAGTGAGTCAAGAAGGTAGACCTCTAGAAAAAACTCTTAACATATAGTTTAGCATAATAATTCAGAAATTTGAGAAAATGTCTATTCATAAAAATGCAGCACATAAACGTATAATAGCAAAGTGACCTGGGCATAAATTGAATGCAGAATTATATAAGAAATCTCATTAAACATTTCCAATAGATCAATACTTACAATGTTGAAAGAATACAATCGGTTGTTGAAAAAACTTAGTGTGTTGGTGAAGTCCTTCTTTCATTTATGCAGCCCTAACAAATCGATTTGCATCTGCATTCCTTGGCTTATGGGTCGAGATTCTACCCCAACTTCTGAGTCTCCCCAGTCTTCAACGGTTCTTTCCTCACAGCTCACCTCCCTTTACTTCAATGTCCACGAAAACCACTTGTTTCCATCCAACCCTAGAACTGACACATCAGGGATCTTCAGCCCCACTTGCCAGATTTCTCAGTGTGTCATTGCATAGATTTAGCAAGGAAATGGAGGCTGGATCAAAGACACCTAGTATATGCATTTGGGTGTCCCCAGCCCTTGCCTGTGTCTCTGAGTAGTTACCTGGGATCAGAGAATAAGGCAGCCCTGCTCTTCTATCCCTCAGAAATCTCTTGAAATTTTGTCCCTGAAGCCTCTCTAAGTGGAGGTAGCAGTTCATCTCATGACACCCCAGAATTTACTCAGGTAAGTCCTGAGTTATTACACAGAGACAGACACAGTTGTGTTCCTTTTACTTCTATCCAGAAGATAAAACGCCAGCATGCTAAAACAGCCGAACCTGTCAGCCACCATGCAAGCCTTTCCTATATTCGATTCAATGTACTTTTCCAGAAGCAAAATGAAAGTTCTCACAGATGGGGCCTCCTCTGCCTTGTCCTCAGAATTGGAAAATGTATTGTCCATCGAGGAGCCTCAGTACTGAACCTAAAACTCAAGAGAAAACATTTCCTGAATAATAAGTGGGATGACGACTTGAAATTTTGCAAAACAGGCACAATCTTAATACGATAGGCCTTACTAAGGCTAAATGGCCTTATCCATGGTTGAAATTGACACATAATTATATTAAAAAATCTCCACAAGTGATTGATTTTACTCAGCAGCCAGGGTTTATGTCAGGTGTGAGGATAACGAGCAAGAAATTCAAGCCCTTGGCAAACTGGTTGGAGAGGCAAGGATTGTGTCCAGGTAGAGCTCATAACATTATTTATTGTTTAATCTATTTAATTAAACATGTAATTTACCCTCAAACTGTGGCTGACATTATATGTAGTCCTGAGCCACATTAAGATGTACTATTTGTGCTCTGAAATTCTACGGGATTTGACAAGTGCATGGTGGCAGATCTCCAGTATTAAAGCATAACACAGAATGCTTCTTTTATTCAAGCTCTTCTTCCCTTCACGTAGAGAGAATCAATCGACTTTTGTATACTAACTTTCGAATTTGTTTCTTTATTCCCATCTTCTTTAATTAAAGCACAAGATATCGTACTCAATTTCCATTTGATCTTCCAAAAGAAAGGTACTGAATAATCCATACCTGAATTTCAGTGATTCAGACTCAGGTCCACCGCTAAACAGTAAAGGCCAAACGTCCTGTGCTGCCACCTCATGGCCGGCAAAGGGCAATGAAATCCATCGTTCCGGCCATGCAGGGCGCATGCGCGGTCTGCTTCCCTCCGCGAGCCAGATCTCCAGGGAGGACCTGAGTTTTCTTTAGCCAGGGTGAGGGAGGCGCCGCCGCCCTGGCTTTGGGGCTGGGGCCTCCGGGGAGGTTCCGGGTGGGGGCGTTGAAGAGGCCGCTCTTTTTGCAAGGCCCAAGATGGCGGGCCCTGCACAGGCCGCGCTGTTCCGCGCCCTCAGGGCGTCAGTATCCCGTTGGGGCCGGATGCCCCCGCTAGGCCCGGAGCATCCTTGGCTCTGCCCTCGCAGAGCCGCACTGAGGCTGAGGTGGCGCGGGGGGCCTGGGCTCCGAGAGGAGTGGCGGCAGCGAGGGCTGGAGGACCCGGGCTCCGGGACTCCGGGGCGTCTGGCCTGGATGGGACTGAACCCATCCAGGGACTGGGACTCCCGGGTTCTGGTGCGGGTGGATCCTGGGCAGGCTCAGGACCAAGTCCCTCTCCTTCCACCAAGGAGCGCCCAGAGGCCGGCGGGAGCTCCAGGTTCACCTCCTCCTCCTTCAGGTGTTTACTTTTCCTTTATTTCTGTAAGGCCAGAAATTGGCGCCATCCTTCACATCGGTGAATCGGGACCCTAACACCCATTACCCCAGGTTTATTGTTATTGCCATTAACAGTGTTGGTGGCATTATCACTAAGACCATCATTGATTATTAGCAGGTGGGTTCATCATTTTGTCTCACTATGCATTTTTTTTTTTTTTTTTTTTTTTTTTTTGTGATTGGTTTTGTATGACGTTGAATTGAACTTCTCTAATCTTGACTAGTGTTGTCAGATTCCTGAAGAGCATTCCGGAGGACAACCCCTGCCTTTAGTGCAGCCACAGAATTTCGTGGGCACAGGAGAGCACCTAGAATATTCCCCTTTCATTGCACAGCAGCTTTGGGAAATGGTGGCTGCCTGGCTCTGAGATGAGGTGGAAAAGACCGGACACTGGGGCAAGTGATAGCACCTCCACTGATGTTTTTATGAAGCCAGTGCACTGTCTCCCACGTAGACTTAGAATAAAATCTGATGGCTCTAAAAGGCCATGTTTGCCCTTCCTGGACTTCCTGGGAGCCTTTAAACCTTGTGTGGTTCCTAAAGTGGCTAAGTTGCCATATCTGTGCCTCGTATGGCAGCACCAGTCTTTTCTGGGCCAACAAGGGCACTTAGAATGTTTCCAGAAGCTCAGGCATGCTGTCTCTGTTCCTCCCTTCTGTTCAATGGCAATTCACTGCGTCCCTGGCTGACATAGAACATCCTGCAGAGGGATGGGGTTGGGTGACTTCCTGGCCAGCCTTTCCAGGCAGTTATCTTTGAAAAACTTGAAGAGACTCACAGAGGCCATTCACTGGTATTTCATGACTGCAAGTTGGGTTTCTGGTTCCTTGAGTTTACTTAGAATATCAGAATGGCTCTGAATGGCCAAGAAACCCTCCCTGGTCTTGGAAGTTGTCAAAAGCTATTACTGGGCCTCTGAAGAGTCTTTAAAATTTTTCAGGGTGCAGCTGAGAATAGGAAACTTTTCCAGGTCTAGCCCAACCAGCTCAGGTCGAGTCCTGAAAAACTGATGGGTATTGGGGGAACTCATCTTATGAAAGAGCAATTGGTGGCAAAGCTTGGTCTCCAGGACAGCTGTGTGTGTATATGTCTGCAGAGCATGCCTTGTAGTCATCTTTAGTAACTGAAAACCATTTGTGAATGGATAAACTATATTCCTTGCTGTACAATAGTGAAAAATTCATATTAACAATGGTAGTAATAAAAATATTGATGAATATTAACAGGAATGATGATCATCATGATACTAGTACTAGTGGTTATAATACTGATAATAATACTAACCCTATGGACTTGGGACATACAAGTTTTCCCTAAGTGTATAATAGGCATAAATATTTGGTGGTGTAGGGTTATTTCAAGTCCCAGAAAGCAAGGATGAACATCTAGAACGAGAAGAAAAACTATCTGGAGGTTGGCATGTACACACCTGGGGACTCCTGTGTTAACTTCTGGTGTTTCAGCCTAAGAGGGAATGTAAATATAACCCTGGTCCTGTAACACCATGCTGACCAACACCTACCAGCTTTCAGGAGATAAGATAGCTGGCTGATGGGACAGGGATCCAGAGAAGTTACGTGTCCAGACCAGTACATGTTGCCCAGTGGCAGAGTTCATGACAAGCAATAAACCCCAGGATAATGTCATTCCCAGCCACCTGACTGTCATCTGCTCTTTCATGGCCCCTCTCTACTGGTACCTCTAGGCACTGGCATGTCCTCCAGAGGCTGTAGGAGGGCATCATACTCAGTACTCACCCACCTGCAGGAGGCAAGAAAGATGGAAAGAGCTAAATACCATGGTTTCTGGATTCTTTTTGGTGGGCATGGCATATTTCGCATTTGCTTTACTAATGGTGGAACCCAGTCAATGGTTTGCAATACAGCTCTGGATGACTCTGGACACCTGTAGAGATTTTGACAATTTCCAGAAGGTCACAAGTTCTTGGAGGACTTTTTCATGAGTTCTTTGACTGAAAAGGTGGTTCAAAAAACTACTGTTCTGACTTAGAAAATGTTGCAGAGGCTGGGTGCGGTGGCTCATGCCTGTAATACCAGCACTTTGGGAGGCTGAGGCAGGCAGATCTCGAGGTCAGGAGTTTGAGACCAGCCAGAAACCCCATCTCTACTAAAAATACAAAAATTAGGGGGGCGTGGTGGCATGCACCTGTAACCCAGCTGCTCAGGAGGCTGAGGCGGGAGAATCGCTTGAACCTGGGAGTCGGAGGTTGCAATGAGCCAAGATTGTGCCACTGGACTCCAGCCTGGGCGACAGTGAGAGACTGTATCACAAAAAAAAAAAAAAAAAAAAAAAAAAGAAGAAGAAGAAGAAGAAGAAAAAGAAAATGTTGCAGAGACTCTGGTGAACAGGTAGTCCCTCTCCTGCCACTCCAGGTAAAAGTTTCTTGGCCACAAACCTGATTTAGCAGTATCCCTTCATCTTAGGTGGGTAACAGAAAACTATTCATGACCTATCCAAGGATGGAGGGGGAATTTGACTTAGAAAACTTTTAGGTGGACTAGTTGGTGAAAGAAAGTGCATTCTAGGGCTCACAGGCCTACACATAGAGTTGCTAGCACATAAAGCATATGTATGAATTCTTTCTGAACCCATGGCAAGACCAGGGTGCACTTCATCCATCTCCTATGCTGATATGAATAGGTACTTGCCCAAAAAATAAAAGAATAACTCACGAAGCCCATTCTACAGGACACCAGGTGATACAGTAGGAGTCTTTGGGTTGCTGTGGTATGTATGTTTTAAGGTTGTCTTTTAATCATCTTCAGCAAATTCAACAGTCTTCAGAACATAAAAAAAAAATTATTCAACATTGCATAATAACTACCACAAATATATCCATGATAAAGAACTGTACCCACATAATAATAACATTAATAGCAATCATAATGGTGTGATATAAATGTCATTTTAATGAAGAGAATAATTAAAAAGCTGGTATTTAAGAGCATATTCCTGTAAGCCTGTGACATCGTTCCCATATGAGCCCTCATGCTGTTGATTACAGAGAGAGGCTTGGAGCTGCATCTTGGAATATCTTCTGTGATGGCAAAGAAGAGTGGCAGTAGGGAGAATAATTCTGAGCCACATGAGGACTTGGACAAAAGTGGAGATGCCTGTGCCGCGTGGAAATACATTACCAATGGACTATGGAAAAGGGTCTGGCCAGAGTCCGGCCTGACACAGGTCATACAAAAACTTTCAGTAGTTCACCCCAAGAAATGACTGGTCCAGGCTGTAGATGAGAAGCACTGGGCAGACAGATCCACACTCGCTTCCTGAGTCTCAGAAGTCTGGTGTGCATCGAACATTAAGCCCCCAAGCCTACTGAGACTTCACCTCCTGTCTGGTCTTCTACTATCTGATTCTTGAGCCCCATCACGTAAGTGCCATCTCCATACTGGAATTGCTGACAATGTCTGATGGAGGGTTTCACCCTGGGTAGTCAGTACCAGCAATGGATGAAATACCAGAAGGGAGGCTCCAGAGCTTCCATAGAAGACACATTCTAAAGTTGCTCGGGTGATGAAATGGTCATCTCATAGATTTTCAGCAGAACTGCAGCATTTTGTGAATACCTGAGTGAATGCAGAAAGTATCCAGACGCATGGGCATTCTAGGAAGCTCCCTGTGTAAATCAAATACAAGGAATATCTACTTCTGGGCTCAAAAGCTAACTTAGAAAATAAAAAAAGTGAGATGCTGGTAGAAGGCAAATAACTCCACTTCAGTTCCTGAGAGAAAAATGGTTCTGTAACCTCTGAGTTTATTTAGAAAAATTTGGAGCCTCAGAAAGACCAAGTATATCATTCCTGATGTTTCCAGGACAGATTGGACTGCTTAGGCCTCTGGGACTATTCTAAGTCCTCTCAGGTTTCCATGGGAAACCGTAACTCTACTCCTAGAGCTCACACCACCCCTGAGCAAACTCATTGTTTTCTAAATATTCCAAGAAAGTCCATCCAGGGTATGCCTGTATTGGTGAATTTCACCTTGGACTGGCAGGAGAACTCTGAGAATGATACATCCTGACTTCACTTGATAAAGGTAGGGGAGCCAAGAAGTCCAGATCTGGAGAGCACCTGAAACACCAGATGACAGAGGGACAGTAAGGAGGTGAAGTCAGCTATGGAGTTGGAGCTTCATGTTTAATGCATGTAGGATTCTGAGTTCCAGGACTGATGGGCTGGTGGGGATGAGATACATGTCTTCTTTGCAGGGAGCCAGGCCAAACCAGCCATCTGGTTGCACTACTGAAAGCTTTTGTGTGCCCAGTGGTAGGCAAGACACAAGCCAAACTCTCTTCACCTCTGGCTGGTAGTCCTTGACTAGAGAGGTTTGCACACAAGTGGTCCTATTAGCCCATGCTCTCCTGTGGCTTGCTTTCCTTTCACCTGTTTCTCATGTTTGCCATCATGGAACACATTTCATAGTGAAATTCTTTGACTCTGACTCCAAATTACACAAGGAGGACCCAATTTGTGAACTTTTCATATATTTAGGAGAATCTCCACATTGATTTTTGTATCCTTATGTTCATATTGTCACCAGTATTCAAATTCTTACTATTTAGGTCATTGCGTTCACTATCATAATTGTTAAATATTTTTCATTAACATTTATTTTTATTGGTTAATTTTTGTGGCAGCTGTTATATAACAATCACTAGAGTTTCTCTATTCATGAAAGATGTCCATGTTAATGGAGGTAACTAGGAGTGTTACTTTACAGGTATGTAAACACAGATAATCTTGGCTGAACTGTGGCTATATTGTCTGGTGTCCCTTTGAAGGTGAAGCCTCTTGTGTTATTCTAAGTGACCTCTGGAGACAGAAACTGTCTCATAATTGCAGGGACGACTTGAGAAGGCATCCTGAGCCTATGCAGAAATGCAGAAGCACTTCCATGATCTAAGCAACCTATGTGAAGGCCTGAAAGCCAAAGCAAAGCTGTCCAACAAAACGTTTTCCTAGTAACACTGGAGGCCATCAGTCACTCCTCCTGGTCTGGAAATGCCAGAAATGTCCTCCGTGGTTCTTGTGAGGGTCCAGATCTTTTCAAAATCACCTCAGGAGCCACAGAACCACTCCATCCTACCTGAAATTGCAGAATGACTCTTCTTTTGACCAGAGTCTCAAAAATATATTCATTGATAGTTTTGGTTCCTGGGAGCCGCCATTGCTTGCAAAAGATGTGCCAGAGACTAGACATTTTCTGTTTCCTCACTTGTCCGGGGAAGACTGAAGTTTTTCTGGAACACAGAAATGGGAATCTGACCCTCTGAGCAGCCTCAGAATTTTCTAAGTCTTCCAAGCAGAGTGGAAGTTCTAGTGAGGACCCATTGTACCCCCGATGGTCTGGAATCACATAGGATGATGCGTTTAAACAACTCTAGGTGGAGATATATTTTCTGAGATATTCCAAGGAGGAGGGATACAACTGGACCAGATGTTAAAAGGGCAGCTGAGCATTAAGTGCCTATGTAGTGTTTGCAGCTTAATGTCCCATGCAGAAGGGGACTCTGGGCTCTTGTGTTAGAATTCAGTGTAATTCTGGGGTCCTGCTTTTCTTCCAGGAAATCCCACTTCCATCTGGATGTCTGGATGAACTACTGAAAGCCACTGAGTGTCCTGCAGCAGGTGAACTGTGGCCAGAGCCCAAGGATGAAGGGGGCTCCTTCTGTCTGTGACTGAAGAGAAAGCCTGAGGTATAGCAGACCCAGGTCCCAGAAGGATGGAAAAAATGAGGTGGGGAGTGAGGGGACGTCAGAGGAAGACTGAGGTCTGCAGAATCCCAGGGTCAAGGAGACAGTGCGGTGTCCTGGTGGTGTCCTTGATGTTCCAAGAGGGGAGATAATCCATCTCCTGAGTAAAAACTTCATATGGGGTGAGGAGGGGAGAAGTAAACAGAGGGGAAGCAGGGAAGGCCAAGACAGTGACCAGCCTTAGAGCAATTTTAACCAGAAATGGACACAGACCCTGGACCCCATCGCGGGGTTGCAGGCCAAGGACCGTCTCTAGGAGATGCATGGCTCCCTTGTGGGGTTAGTGGGAGTAGGCATTGTGACGTCTGCAGGGGTGTGGAAGGCTGGGCGACGGGAGCAGCTTACTGGGCTGGACCAGAAATACTGAACTTCTTTTCCATCAGTGAAATCCACTTCCGGGTCAGAAAAAACTGCAAGTTCTGGAGGGGCAGGGCCTAGGAGGAGGTCAGGGCCTGAGCCTTCCTGGTTTGACCCCCCTACCCCCCATGTTTCTGGGTCTGTCCTCACTTCCACCCAGCGGATGTTGAGTATCCTCCTTTGAGTCCCCACGAGTGTGTTGTGTGCAGTGGGGCCAGGCTGCTTCATCCACTGCACGTTAAATGTTTCCAATACTTTCTGGCCAAAGTTTAGAGTTGCCAGACCACTGACTTTGAATGTTGACCTGGTTCCTTTTGAACAGAGTAAAATCTATTGAAGTTTAAGGTCACCTCTTTTCATGGATGGTGAAGAGGCAGGCTGTTCAGGCGCAACTGCCTCAGGTCTGGAGGGCGGCGGAGGTCACTGTGGGTGGTGGGTGAATCCGGAACCTCTGTGGTTCTAGACTTTCAAATATTTCAGTTTTTCTTTTGTAGTTTTTGTTTGTTGCTTGCTTTTTTCACAATGGGAACTGGAATGTAAGATGCAAAACTAGCCTGTGGGGGACATGTATTTTCACAACAGTAACCACAGAGTGTAGTTTCCATTTCTATTCCCTGTTCATGTGGGAGGCAGAGAAGGAAATCAAGTGCTCAGTTCTAGGGACATCACAGGACTAGGACATGTACAGTGAGGGTGGAAGGCAGAGGCATTGCTTTAGGAGAATAAAATTACTGCATGCACACACATATGTATGTATATGGATGTATGTACACAAATATGCATATTTATAGATTCTGTTCTCCCTCTCTATATATAATTTTCTTTATTTCACACTTGATATGATTTTTTTTATTATACTTTGTGTTCTAGGGCACATGTGCACAATGTGTAGGTTTGTTACATATGTATACATGTGCCATGTTGGTGTGCTGCACCCATTAACTTGTCATTTACATTAGGTATACCTCCTAATGCTATACCTTCCCCCTCCCCCCACCCTACATCAGGCCCCAGTGTGTGATGTTCCCCTTACTGTGTCCAAGTGATCTCATTGTTCAGTTACCACCTATGAGTGAGAACATGCGGTGTTTGGTTTTTTGTTCTTGTGATAGTTTGCTGAGAATGATGGTTTCCAGCTACATCCATGTCCCTACAAAGGACTCAAACTCATCCTTTTTTATGGCTGCATAGTACTCCATGGTGTATATGTGCCACATTTTCTTAATCCAGTCTGTCATTATGGACATTTGGGTTGGTTCCAAGTCTTTGCTATTGTGAATAGTGCTGCAGTAAACATACATGAGCATGTGTCTTTATAGCAGCATGATTTATAATCCTTTGGGGATATACCCAGTAATAGGATGGCTGGGTCAAATGGTATTTCAAGTTCTACATCCTTGAGGAATCGCCACACTGTCTTCCACAGTGGTTGAATTAGTTTGCAGTCCCACCAACAGTGTAAAAGTGTTCCTATTTCTCCACATCCTCTCCAGCACCTGTTGTTTCCTGACTTTTTAATGATTGCCATTCTAACTGGTGTGAGGTGGTATCTTATTGTGGTTTTGATTTGCATTTCTCTGATGGCTAGTGATGATGAGCATTTTTTCATGTGTCTGTTGGCTGCATAAATGTCTTCTTTTGAGAAGTGTCCGTTCTTATCCTTTGCCCACTTTTGGATGGGGTTGTTTGTTTTTTTCTTGTAAATTTTGTTTGAGTTCTTTGTAGGTTCTGGATATTAGCCCTTTGTCAGACGAGTAGATTGCCACAATTTTCTCCCATTCTGTAGGTTGCCTGTTCACTCTGATGGTAGTTTCTTTTGCTGTGCAGAAGCTCTTTAGTTTAATTAGATCCCATTTGTCTATTTTGGCTTTTGTTGCCATTGCTTTTGGTGTTGTAGACATGAAGTCCTTGCCCATGCCTATGTCCTGAATGGTATTGCTTAGGTTTTCTTCTAGGGTTTTTATGGTTTTAGGTCTAACATTTAAGTCTCTAATCCCTCTTGAATTAATTTTTGTGTAAGGAGTAAGGAAGGGATCCAGTTTCAGCTTTTTATTTATGGCTAGCCAGTTTTCCCAGCTGCATTTATTAAATAGGGAATACTTTCCCCATTTCTTATTTTTGTCAGGTTTGTCAAAGATCAGATGGTTTTAGAAGTGTCGTATTATTTCTGAGGGCTCTGTTCTGTTCCGTTGGTCTATAGCTCTGTTTTCATAACAGTACCATGCTGTTTTGGTTACTGTAGCCTTGCTGTATAGTTTTAAGTCACGTAGTGTGATGCCCCCAGCTTCGTTCTTTTGACTTAGGATTGTCTTGACAATGCGGGCTCTTTTTTGGTTCCATATGAACTTTAAAGTAGTTTTTTTCCAATTCTGTAAAGGAAGTCATTGGTAGGTTAATGGGGATGGCATTGAATCTATAAATTACCTTGGGCAGTATGGCCATTTTCACAATATTGATTCTTCCTGTTCATGAGCATGGAATGTTCTTCCATTTATTTGTGTCCTCCTTTATTTCATTGAGCAGTGGTTTGTAGTTCTCCTTGAAGAGGTCCTTCACATCTGTTGCAAGTTGGATTCCTGGGTATTTTATTCTCTTTGAAGCAATTGTGAATGGGAGTTCATTCATGATTTGGCTCTCTGCTTGTCTGTTATTGGTGTATAAGAATGCTTGTGATTTTTGCACATTAATTTTGTATCCTGAGACTTTGCTAAAGTTGCTTATCAGTTTGAGGAGATTTTGGGCTGAGACGATGGGGTTTTCTAAATAGACAAGCATGTTATCTGCAAACAGGGACAGTTTGACTTCTTCGTTTCCTAATCAAATACACTTTATTTCTTTCTTTTGCCTGATTGCCATGGCCAGAACTTCCAACACTATGTTGAATAGGAGTGGTGAGAGAGGGCATCCCTGTCTTGTGCCAGTTTTTAAGGGGAATGCTTCCAGTTTTTGCCCAGTCAGTATGATACTGGCTGTGGGTTTGTCATGAATAGGTCTTATTATTTTGAGATACGTTCCATCAATACTGAATTTATTGAGAGTTTTTAGCATGAAGGGTTGTTGAATTTTGTCAAAGGCCTTTTCTGCATCTATTGAGATAATCATGTGGTTTTTGTCTTTGGTTCTGTTTATATGTTGGATTACGTTTATTGATTCGAGTATGTTGTACCAGCCTTGCATCCCAGGGATGAAGCGCACTTGATCATGGTGGATAAGCTTTTTGATGTGCTGCTGGATTCGGTTAGCCAGTATTTTATTGAGGATTTTTGTGTCAATGTTCATCAGGCATATTGGTCTAAAATTCTCTTGCTTTGGTGTGTCTCTGCCAGGCTTTGGTATCAGGATGATACTGGCCTCATAAAATGAGTTAGAGAGGATTCCCTCTTTTTCTATTGATCGGAATAGTTTCAGAAGGAATGGTACCAGCTCCTCTTTGTACCTCTGGTAGAATTCAGCTATGAATCTTTCTGGTCCTGGACTTTTTTTGGTTAGTAGGCTATTAATTATTACCTCAATTTCAGAGCCTGCTATTGGCCTATTCAGGGATTCAACTTCTTCCTGGTTTAGTCTTGGCAGAGTGTATGTGTCCAGGAATGTATCCATTTCTTCCAGGTTTTCTAGTTTATTTGCGTAGAGGTTTTTATAGTATTCTCTGATGGTAGTTTGTATTTCTGTGGGGTCGGTGGTGATATCCCCTTTATCATTTTTTATTGCATCTATTTGATTCTTCTCTCTTTTCTTCTTTATTAGTCTTGCTAGCTGCCTATCAATTTTGTTGATCTTTTCAAAAAACTAGCTTCTGGATTCATTGATTTTTTGAAGGGTTTTTTGTGTCTCTGTCTCCTTCAGTTCTGCTCTGATCTTAGTTATTTCTTGCCTTCTGCTAGCTTTTGAATGTGTTTGCTCTTGCTTCTCTAGTTCTTTTAATTGTGATGTTAGGGTGTCAATTTTAGATCTTTCCTGCTTTCTCTTGTGAGAATTTAGTGCTATAAATTTCCCTCTACACACTGCTTTAAATGTGTCCCAGAGATTCTGGTATGTTGTATCTTCGTTCTCATTGGTTTCAAAGAACATCTTTATTTCTGCCTTCATTTCGTTATGTACCCAGTAGTCATTCAAGAGCAAGTTGTTCAGTTTCCATGTAGTTGAGTGGTTTTGATTGAGTTTCTTAATCCTGAATTCTTGTTTGATTGCACTGTGGTCTGAGAGAGAGTTTGTTATAATTTCAGTTCTTTTACACTTGCTGAAGGGTGCTTTACTTCGAACTATGTGGTCAATTTTGGAATAAGTACAATGTGGTGCTGAGAAGAATGTGTATTCTGTTGATTTGGGGTGGAGAGTTCTGTAGAAGTCTATTAGGTCCGCTTGGTGCAGAGTTGAGTTCAATTCCTGGATATCCTTATTAACTTTCTGTCTCGTTGATCAGTCCAATGTTGACAGTGGGGTGGTAAATTCTCCCACTATTATTGTGTGGGAGTCTAACTGTCTTTGTAAGTCTCTAAGGCCTTGTTTTATGAATCTGGATGCTCGTGTATTTGGGTGCATATATATTTTGGATAGTTAACTCTTCTTGTTGAATTGATCCTTTTATCATTATGTAATGACCTTCTTTGTCTCTTTTGATCTTTGTGGTTTAATGTCTGTATTATCAGAGACTAGGATTGTAACCCCTGCCATTTTTTTGTTTTCCATTTGCTTGGTAGATCTTCTTCCATCCCTTTATTTTGAGCCTATGTGTGTCTCTGTACATGAGATGGGTCTCCTAAATACAGCAAACTGATGGGTCTTGACTCTTTATCCAACTTGCCAGTCTGTGTCTTTTAATTGGAGCATTTAACCCATTTACATTTAAAGTTAATATTGTTATGTGTGAACTTGATCCTGTCATTATGATGTTAGTTGGTTATTTTGCTCGTTAGTTGATGCAGTTTCTTCCTAGCATCGATGGTCTTTACATGTTGGCATGTTTTTGCAATGGCTAGTACTGTTTGTTCCTTTCCACGTTTAGTACTTCCTTCAGGAACCCTTGTAGGGCAGGCCTGGTGTTGTCAGAATCTCTCAGCATTTGCTTATCTGTAAAGGATTTTATTTCTCCTTCACTTATGAAACTTAGTTGACTGGATATGAAATTCTGGTTTGAAAATTCTTTAAGAATGTTGACAATCAGCCCCCACTCTCTTCTGGCTTGTAGAGTTTCTGCCAAGATATCTGCTGTTAGTCTGATGGGCTTCCCTTTGTGGGTAATGTAACCTTTCTCTCTGGCTGCCCTTAACATTTTTTCCTTCTTTTCATCTTTGGTGAATCTGACAATTATGTGTTTTGGAGTTGCTTTTCTTGAGGAGTATCTTTGTGGCATCCTCTGTATTTCCCGAATTTGAATGTTGGCCTGCCTTGCTGGGTTAGGGAAGTTCTCCTGGATGATATCCTGCAGAGTATCTTCCAACTTGGTTCCATTCTCCCCATCACTTTCAGGTACACCAATCAGATGTAGATTTGGTCTTTTCACATAATCCCATATTTCTTGAAGGCTTTGTTCATTTCTTTTTACTCTTTCTTCTCTAAATTTCTCTTCTTGCTTCATTTGATTCATTTGATCTTCAATCTCTGATACTCTTTCTTCCAGTTGATCAAGTCGGTTGCTGAAGCTTGTGCATTTGTCATGTACTTCCTGTGTCATGGTTTTCATTTCTATCAGGTCGTTTATGGACTTCTCTGCATTGGTTATTCTAGTTACCCATTCGTCAAATCTTTTTTCAAGGTTTTTAGTTTCTTTGTGCTGGGTTCGTAGTTCCTCCTTTAGTTCTGAGAAGTTTGATCAACTGAAGCCTTCCTCTCTCAACTTGTCAAAGTCATTCTCCATCCAGCTTTGTTCTGTTGCTGGTGAGGAGCTGCGATCCTTTGGATGGGGAGAGGTGCTCTGATTTTTTGAATTTTGAGCTTTTCTGCACTGCTTTTTCCCCCTCTTTGTGGTTTTATCTACCTTTGGTCTTTGATGATGTTGATGTATGGATGAGGTTTTGGTGTGGGTGTCCTTTCTGTTTGTTAGTTTTCCTTCTAACAGTCAGGACCCTCAGCTTCAGGTCTGTTGGAGTTTGCTTGAGGTCCGCTCCAGGTAGGTTCCTCCCAGTTAGGCTCTCCAGTTAGGCTACTCGGGGGTCAGGGACCCACTTGAGCAGGTAGTCTGTCAGTTCTCAGATCCCAACCTCCATGCTGGGAGAATCACTACTCTCTTCGAAGCTGTCAGACAGGGACATTTACATCTGCAGAGGTTTCTGCTGCTTTTTGTTTAGCTATGCCCTGTCCCCAGAGGTGGAGTCTACAGAGGCAGGCAGGCCTCCTTGAGCTGCAGTGGGCTCCACCCAGTTCGAGCTTCCTGGCTGCTTTGTTTACCTACTTAAGCCTCAGCAATGGTGGGCACCCCTCCCCCAGCCTCACTGCCGCCTTGCAGTTAGATCTCAGACTGCTGTGCTAGCAATGACAGAGGCTCTGTGGGCTTGGGACCCTCCAAGCCAGGCATGGGATATAATCTCCTGGTGTGTTGTTTGTTAAGACCCTTGGTAAAGCACAGTATTGGGTGGGAGTGACCCAATTTTCCAGTGTTCTGTGTCACAGTTTCCCTTCACTAGGAAAAGAAATTCCCTTCCCCCTTGCACTTCTTAGGTGAGGCGATGCCTTGCCCTGCTTCGGCTCTCACTCTTTGGGCTGCGCCCACTGTCCTGCACCAACTGTCCAACATGCCCCAGTGAGATGAACCCGGTACCTCAATTGGAAATGCAGAAATCACCCATCTTCTGTGTTGCTCACGCTGGCAGCTGGTGGCTGGAGCTGTTCCTATTCGGCCATTGTGGCACCAACCTCACTTGATATGATTTCTAAATTTAAATACCTTTGGGACAAACGCGAATTGTGAAGGGATTTAAAAATGTCAGTGAAAAATGGAATTAAAAATAAAAATATAAATATCAACTTTATTTCTCAATATAATCTCTACTGAGGTCAAGACACTGCATTAAGGGATGATCCCAACCATTCAGTCCATTGCTAAAGAACTGAGGGTCATGGGAATTTAACCATGTCAATGCAGTCTTCTACTATTAACTAAAGAAAAATGGGTGCCCTTTACAGTTATTTCAAGATTAGGAAAAATAAGGTCAGAAGAAACCAAATCAGGACTGTAATGTTGATGCCTAATAATTTCCCATGAAAACTCTTTCAAAATTACTGGTGTTTGTCAAGAGGAAGGAACAGAAGTGTTGTTGTGGTGCAGAGGGACTCTCTAGTGAAGCTTTACAGGGCACTTTTCTGCAAAAGTGTTTGCTAATTTTCTCTAAGAACTCTCCTACTAAGCAAATATTATGGTATTTTGATCCTACAGAACGTCAACAAGCAAAATGCCTTGAGCATCCCCAAAACCTCTATGGCTTTTGCTTTTGAGAAGTTTGCTTTTGCTTTGACTGGAGCACTTCTACCTCTTGGTAGCCATTGTTTTAATTGTGCTTTGCCTTCAGTATCCTATTGATAAAGTCAATTTCACTCCCTGTTATAATTCTTCAAAATAATGCTTCAGGATCTTGATTCTGCTTGTTCAAAATAGTCACTAATAGCTCTGCTTTTGTCCATAGCTGATCTAGGCACAAGGGTATTCAGGACTCATCAAATGTAAAGTTTCTCAACTTTCACGTTATAGTCAGTATTGTGTAAGCTGAACCAATTGAGATGTCTGTGGTGTTGGCTATATCTCTCGTTAATTGTCAGTTCTCCTCAATTAGGGCATAGAAACAATTTTTTTTCTCTCAAAAATTGGAATGGATGCCCCTCCTCTGTGGGCTTCATTTTCAACATTGTCTTACCTCTTCTTAGAATCAGGTATCCGTTTGTAAACGACTGATCCTTCAGGTCATTTTTCCCATAGATTTTTCATAAAGAATAATTTATTTCACCGTTTTTTGTACCCCAGCTTCACCATAAATTTGATGTTTGTTCTTATTTCAGGTTTGGCAGAATTCAAGTTCGGCAGAATTCATGTGGCTCTTTTCAGACTGATGTTTTAAATCCTGTTCACATATGTTAAAACAGGTCCGGGCATGGTGGCTCACGCCTGTAATCCCTGCACTTTGGGAGGTTGGGCAACATGGCAAAACCCTGCCTCGACAGAAAATACAAAAATTAGCCTCTACAAAAAATACAAAAATTAACCAGACAAGGTCCCAACTACTTGGAAGGCTGAGGCAGGAGAATCGCTTCAGCTTGGGAAGCAGAGGTTACTTTGAGCCAAGATTGCTCCACTGCACTGCAACCTCGGTGAGAGGAGTGAAACCCTGTCTCAAAAATAAAAAAAAGTTAAAATAAACTAGCATATTTGTGTTTTGATGCAAAAGCTAAAAGTTCATGCATAGTTTTTTCATAATTGTTATTTTGCATGAACTTATTGAAGCTCCCTACTATTTGCCATAATTTTCTCATCTTATTAATTTCTATATACATACAGAATTTCCAATTTGTGTAAACCTTTCTTCCCAGTTACTGAACAATTATTTTAAATTTGAAAAATATGAGCTATTTTAATCTATATATTTTTTTCTACTTCTGAATATTTTAGAGAAAATATGGATAATGACACTTGTAAAATGGAGATGTTTGGAAGTTTCTGTTACCAATGACAAATTAATTTTTAAATAATTTCAGGAAAATTCAGGTGAATGTACTTTCATATGAACATTCATAGTAAAACAGATTTTTGAATTTCTACCCTTGATAAACTTTAATGTAAAATATGTGAGTAAATGTGTACTTTTCCGTTCCTCATGAACATTCTCAAGTTTATACTATCTGGATTTTCTCAGGACGAATTACAAGCTGTATATGCTGCTGAAGTGTCTCAAAGTTTAAGTCCCAAAGAGAGTGCCCTACTGTTTCTTTTTCTTTTTTTTTTTTGAGACGGAGTCTTGCTCTGTAGCCTGGACTGGAGTGCAGTGGCCGGATCTCAGCTCACTGCAAGCTCCGCCTCCCGGGTTTACGCCATTCTCCTGCCTCAGCCTCCGGAGTAGCTGGGACTACAGGCGCCCGCCACCTCGCCCGGCTAGTTTTTTGTATTTTTAGTAGAGACGGGGTTTCACCGTGTTAGCCAGGATGGTCTCGATCTCCTGACCTCGTGATCCACCCGTCTCGGCCTCCCAAAGTGCTGGGATTACAGGCTTGAGCCACCGCGCCCGGCCGAGAGTGCCCTACTGTTTTTCCAATATTAATTTCTAAGTTTTACCAAGTTACAAGTTTTTTTTTCCATAAAATATAAAATGTTTTGCCTCCAGCAGAAATACATTTTGGAACATAACTTTCCTGTAGGTAAGGGGTATAAAGGAAGCTTGGATTTGTTCTGAGAAAGGGAGAGGGTACTTCTGCCCATTGCCATGCACATCTGATTTTACAGCTGAATGTCTTTCTGAGCTTGGTTCACTCCTCTCAAACTTGCTGGTAAATGGACACAAATTAAAGAGAAATAATTGTACACCATTTGGGATCAAGGAATCCAGATATCTGAACCATTGTTTATTATTAGCCCCTCCCACCCTCTCACCCTTCCAGAGCTCTAGTGTCTATCATTCCACTTCTATGTCCAGGTGTACAATTATTTAAATCACACTTACAAATGAGAACTTCATGTGTTCATTTGTACAGATTCTCTTCCACCTAGCTACCTCTGAGACTGCAAGAACAATCACTCCCCCCCTCCTCCTTCTCAGCCTACTCAAACAGAAGACCAGGAGCATTACCTATCTATCTATCTGTCTGTCTGTCTATCTATCTATCTGCGCACACACGCACGTACACATATATATACACACACAAATATATATACACACATATGTGTACATATACACACACTCATAAAGAATTTGCATTTTAAAGAATGGCAGACCCATAGTTGTTCAAAAATCAACTATATAATTCTGTATATGATAAATGTTTACTAGAAAGTTCACATTGAAAATTGCAAACACGACTTAGAAAAAATAAAGTTTTTAAAAATTTTATTTTATTTCATTTTAAGTTCCAGGATACATGTGCAGGACGTGCAGGTTTGTTACATAGGTAAGTGTGTGCCATGGTGGTTTGCTGTACCTATCAACCCGTAACCTAGGTATTCAGCCCCACATGGATTAGCTATTTATTCTGACGCACTCCCTCCTCACTCACCCCCAGACAGGCTCCAGTGTATGTTGTTCCCCTCCCTGTGTCTATGTTTTCTCATTGTTCATCTGCCACTTATAAGTGAGAAGATGTGTATTTGGTTTTCTGTTCCTGCATTAGTTTGCTGAGAATCATGGCTTCCAGCTTCATCCATGTCCTTGCAAAGGACATGATCTCATTCCTTTTTATGGCTGCATAGTATTCCATGGTGTATATGTATCACATTTTCTGTATCCAGTCTGTCACTGATGGGCATTTGGGTTGATTCCATGTCTTTGCTATTGTGAATAGTGTGGCAATGAACATATGCATGCAAGTATCTTTATAATACAAGAATTTATATTCCTTTGGGTATATACCCAGTAATGGCATTGCTGCATCAAATGGTATTTCTGATTCTAGGTCTTTGAAAAATCACCACACTGTCTTCCACAGCGTTTGAATTTACATTCGCTCCACCAGTGTAAAAGTGTTCCTGTTTCCCCACAGTCTCGCCAGCATCTGTTGTTTCTTGACTTTTTAATAATCGCCATTCTGACTGGCATGAGATGGCATCTCACTGTGGTTTTGATTTGTATTTCTCTAATGATCAGTAACGTTGGGCTTTTTTTTTCATATGTTTGTTGGCTGCATAAGTGTCTGTTTATATCCTTTGCCCACTTTTTAAAATATTTTTATTTTCGCTTTTTAAGACAGAGTCTTGCTGTGTCACCCAGGGTGGAGTTCAGTGGCACAATCTCGGGTCACTGCAACCTCTACCTCCCAGATTCAGGTGGTTCTTCTGTCTCAGCCTCCTGAGTAGTTGGGATTACAGGCACCTGCCACCACATCTGGCTAATTTATTGTATTTTGAGTAGAGACTGAGTTTTACCAGGTTGGCCAGGCTGATCTTGAACTCCTGGCCTCAAGTTATCTGCCCACCTCACCTTCCCAAACTTCTGGGATTACAGGCATGAGCTACTGCACCCAGTTTTTGCTCACTTTTATATGGGGTTGGATTTTTATAGTTTTGGGTTTTACATTTAAATCTTTAATCCATTTTCAGTTCATTTTTGTATAAGGTATATGGAAGGGTCCAGTTTTAGTTTTCTGCATATGTCTAGATAGTTTTTCCAGCACCATTTGTTATTAAATAGGGAATCCTTTCCCCATTGTTTGTTTTCATCCAAAATAAAATGGTTGTAGATGTGCAGTCTTATTTCTGATATCTCTATTCCATTCCATTGGTCTATGTGTCTGTTTTGTACCACTACCATGCTGTTTGGGTTACTGTAGCCTTGTAATATGGTTTGAAGTCAGGTAGCAGGATGCCTCCAGCTTTGTTATTTTTACTTAGGATTGTCCTGGGTATATGGGCTCTTTTTTCATTTCATATGAATTCTGAAGTAGTTTTTTCTAATTTTGTAAAGAATGTCCATAGTAGTTTATGGGAATAGCACTGAATCTATGAATTACTTTGGGAAGTATGGCCATTTTCATGATATTGATTCTTCTTACCCATGAGCATGGAATGTTTTTCCATCTGTTTGTGTCCTCTCTTATTTCCTTGAGTAGTGGTTTGTAGTTCTCCTTGAAGAGGTCCTTCACTTGCCTTGCTAGTTGTATTCCTAGGTAGGTATTTTATACTCTTTGTAGCAATTGTAAATGTGAATTCATTTGTGATTTGGCTCTCTTCTTGTCTATTGTTGGCGTATAAGAATGCTTGAGATTTTTGCATACTGATTTTGTATCTTGAGACTTTGCTGAAGTTGCTTGTAGCTTAAGAATCTTTTGGGCTGAGGTGATGAGATTTTATAGATATAGGATCGTGCCATCTGCAAGAAAAGAAAGTCCAACTTCCTTTTTTCCTGTTTGAATATGCTTTATTCTTTCTCTTGCCTGATTGCCTTGGCCAGAACTTCCAACACTATATTGAATAGGAGTGGTGAGAGGGCATCCTTGCCTTGTGCCAAATTTCAAATGGAACACTTCCAGCTTTTGCCTGTTCAATATGATAATGACTGTGGGTTTGTCATAAATGGCGCTTATTATTTTGAGGCATGCTCCATCAATACCTAGTTTCATGAGAGTTTTTAGCATAAAGGAATGTTGGATTTTATCAAAGACCTTTTCTGAGTCAACTGAAATAATCATGGGTTTTTTGTCTTTAGTTCTGTTTATGTGGTGAATTACATTTGTTGATTTGCATATGTTGAACCAGCCTTGCACCCAAGGGATGAGGCCGATTTGATCTTGGTGGATAAGATTTTTGATGTATTGCTGGATTTGGTTTGCCACTATTATATTGAGAATTTTGCAACAAAGTTTATCAGAAATATTAAGCTAACGTGTAGTAAATACATTGAAAATAATAACAGACGGATTAAAAGACTAAATAACATGAATCCTAAGTGTTTTCACAACTGATTTCTAGAGTAAAAGCATTGCCAAACTAAATGAGCTTGGTCAAAAACTGTACAGGGTCTGAGATGTTGTCTCAACTTCCATTACTCATTGTGAGGTGGACCTGCAGCAACTATATTTGATGCAAAACTTCATGTTGATGGAAGCTGAGATGTCCTGCAGCCTCAGAGGGACAGAATTCTGGTGTGTCTCCCTTTGCCCTGTCAGGAATAAAGATCTAGACTCTACAGGTTTTGTCAAAATTTACAAGATGTAGGAAATGGGGCAGGATTTAGGCTATGAGGCAAAGCCTAGAGATATAAAGAAACAGCTTCTGACCCAGGGCTCATGAAGTCAGGATAGTTTCAGAGGGGATGGTGGAGTGAGCATAGTACAGTCTTTGGAACCATTCCTTCCCCTTTTTTGTTCATAGGCCAGATGTGCTTAACCAGGGGGCATCTCGGTTCTGATGAACAGAGTCCTGGAGAGACAAAGGGGCAATCCTGAGGAAGAGGCTCAACAGGGAGGAAGGAGCCAGCATTTTCTCTCCTGAGAAAAATCCTTCTCCCTAGGAAACCATAGGATTTTCCTTGGTCCCAGTGAGACTTTTCCTGAGTGAAGAGAGCAGAGAGAGCAAGGGACTGATGTGTTATCTGTTTCCACCTCCTGCAGTGATTCTGAAACCATGGGGGACAGAATTATCTTCAGAATCATGAGCAATCCAGATGCTATGGTTTCACACAAGACATTGGAAGTTCTTATCTCTAGGGGGTAGGTACTGGTCATTGATACTCTTTAAAGCTCATTCGCTGATTACAAAGTGAGCCAAATTAATAATCTACTGCAAGTTTTACTAAACTCAGTTTACTTGACACACAATTCACACAGACACATTGTTAATATACACATTTTGATGCTTGGACAGGGTTGGACCCAAGATTCTGTACTTCTATGGAGCCCTGTGTTCTGCCCAGGTGTCATTTACTCTCAGGTAAGTAAACTTATCACCATAACTAACAAGAGATTGATCTGTGATGATTAGAAATGAGAAGATCTGTTGGTTATGTTTTATTGGGATGGATTCTATTAACATTTAAATACAGTTTAAAAACGCAGATTTACAATGAAAAGTAACAAGCAAATATAAAACGTGAAGGGGCTATTCCCCAAACTAGTTTCCATTGAAATACCACCAGAGAGAAACAACTCTCAGGACAGGGATACTGCTTCAAAGACACAGATTTCACAGCTGGATGGTTGATCTCGAATTTCCGAAAATTCCGTCCTTTACTCATGAAATGCAGTTTATTTAAGAACTTTCTAATTTGACTGTAGTTTCATACTCACACACTTCAGTGTGTTGTGTATTATTCCATTGCTGATAAGTATAACTTATTTGAAAATGAATTACATACTGGTGAGAAAATTTTCCCTTTAAATTAAACTTAAACTCACACCATAAAATTAGCAGCATCTGTTTGTCTGTTCCAAGAATTACCTAGGTTCTACCCAGGGCACCTGAGATCAGTTGAAAACAAATGCAAAAAAAGTTGGAATAAAAAGTAAGAACACCCTTCCAATGTTACAAATGCATCCCAGTCTCAATTATTCACATTCACGAGAATGATTCACCTATATACCACTTTAGCAAAATTTCACCGACTCTCGCCTACCAATTGACTAATCAAAACAAACCAAGACAGAACAATAAATTCAAATTCATCCAGTAACCTGAGGGGAAAACCTACACCTCTGTAGTCTACAGATATTTACACAGGATGTCATCTACTGTGAAAACACATGCACAGAGACAGTCCCTTCACCTGATCAGAATACTCACAACTCCACAACAACATATTAGATATGGGATCATCTTGAAATGCGGCCATCACTAACCAGTTGTCCCTTTCACATAGACAAAAACCTGAGGACCACATTATGTTGTGTAGAAATGACTGTACACCTGTGTGCATGTGTGTGTGTAGGGATCCGGGGAATCCAATAGACATTCCAGCCTCTTGATTTTTTCCATGTTCAGGCTCTTGATTCTATATCCGAGTGAAATGACTTGCCAGTGGGGAACAAGATAAGTCTTTGCAGGAAGCGCTCTGGTGGGAGCTAGATACTCAAATCATAAAGCATCGAGTGTTGGAAACATGCACTGAAGTTAGACGAAATACTCAATGCACAGTTTAGACGGTGAAAGACTTTCAGGTAATCATGCAATCACCGACCGGCTGATTGATGACATTCCCCGAATTTATGATTGCAAGAAGAGACAAATGCTCATAACATTCTATTTCCGGTGGTTGGGGACATACGATGGTAACATACTGTCTGCCAGTCATGCTCATCACACTGTACTTTGCACACACGTCACACAGAGACACTGTTAATACGCACATTTGTGTGCTTGAGCAGGGTTGCACCCAAGATTCTGTGGTTGTACGGAGCCCTGAGTTATGCCCTGGACATCTTTACTCTCGGGTTGGTCAACTTGGATCTCTGTACCGAACGAGAAACGGAGCCTGAAATCCAATCAGCGAATACACAAAAGGAAGGGGCCATTTCCCACAATCATTTCCACTGCAACACCACCTCGGATGAACAAGTCTCATTGCTGGTCAGGGACTGTGCTTCAGAGATGCACCTTTCGCAGCTGGACGATTGACCCAGAATCTCCCAAATGCCATTTTGATACACACCAAATGAGATTTATTTCAGTGCTTGCTGATTTTATTTTAGTTGAATACACACACGCTCCTGTGTTTGATTTCCTTTATTATAAATACGACTTACTTCCAAATGACTCACATACCAGTGGGATGATTTTCTGCTTCAATTCATTGGAAATGGACAGCATTCAATAGGCAAGTGTGTCTGTCTGTCTGTTTCCAGCATTCTGTGGGTTCCACCAAGGGCACAAGTCCTAGGGCGCCTGAGGTCCATTCAACAAGCAATGTAAAAACGGCGAGGCAGGTTCAAAAGAAAAACACCCTTCCTCTCTTCAAATGCGTTCCAGTTTCCACTACTCAAGGTAGGGAGAAGGATCCACAGAAGTCCCACGTTCGCAAAATTTCAACTTCTGGTGCTCACCAACAACTGACGAATGAAACACACTCCAAGAGAAAATAGTCAACCCCGTCCCCTGCAATAACTTCACGTGCAACCCTACACCGCAATATGTCCTATTCAGAAATTCACACTGAATGTCATCTTCCATGAACACAAACACACAGACAATCCCCCCACAGGTTCAGAAGACTCACGACGGCAAAACTCGATGTTTCCCATGTCTGGGCTCATCCTGAAACGCAGCCGTCACTATCCAGTTGTCCCTCTTGTGTAGATAGAAACCTGGGCTCCTCATTACTTTATGTCGGATTGACTGAGTATGTGATGGTGTGTGTGTGTGTGCGTGCGTGAACCCCCTCGTGGGTGTGTGTGTGTGTACGTGTATGTGTGTGTGTGTCAGTTTGTGTGCGCATGCACTCCTGCGTTTGGGTGGAGACTTTTCCTGAGATCACTGGCACACAAACAGAGCCCTCTTGCTGTGTTTGTTCCTCCCTTTGGATCTCCTGGTCCTCCCTTGCAGAGAAGTGAGTGTGTCAGTGTTCATGGACTCCTGAGGTGTCAGTTTCCTTGAAGAGAGGTTCAGCAGGGAGCTTTGCTGTTCAGGATGATGGTTGTTCATCCCACTCTTGTATTTTGATGGATGAATCACAAGCACGTTGGGAGGCAGGGTACATTCGACTTTTCTGACGTTGAAGTCAGGCTTGGTTTTGTTTTGCTCTTGGAGGAACTTCCAGTGGTCTAAGGTGCTTTCCTGAGTGGCTCTTTCCACTAAGTGCTCCTCCAAGTCGGGTACCTGGAGGCAGGGTTCTCTCTGGAGCTCTCCTTGCGTTGCTCGCCTGTCTTTGTGTTCAGCGCCAGGGGCTCCTGGTTCCCTGCCTATTGACACACTCTCACTGCATCTTTCCAGTTCACTCTTCTGGATGTAAAAGAGGACATAGGCCTGTTGACTCAGGACAGAAGCGATGCTACAGGCAGTGACCTTGGTGTCATCCATTTTATACCACTGGCCTCCTGGAGCTTTGACATAAGAGAGGTAATGTCCGTTGTGACAACTCCACCCAGCGTGGACCAGCACAGCATAGAGGACATAGACTAGAGGTCCTGTGTTCTGCTGAGACATGTATGGCTGCATGTCAAGGCACTCAGGGTATTGCACATTCTTGGCAAGTTTGTTGCCTGTGACATCGGAGAATCTCTTCAATACAAGGATGAGGACCTTGGCAGAAGTGTGTAGAGTGAACGTCTTGGAGGCAGGTGCCTTCTGGAGACAAAGACCACAATGATAGGCATTCTCTCCATTGAGTTCTTCGGGCTTCACCACCTGTTCCAAAGCTTGCTTCACACTCTGAGCTGCCTGGATATCCAGGGCGATGTCCAGGTAAGGGTCAAAGGTGTCCGAAACGCCCTGGCAGTGGAGACACTTGATTTGAGATCTCCAGCAGCCTCCAAATATCTGGTGGATGAGGGTGGTGTCTTCAGAGTCATGATCTACCTGCTTGTGCCCGGGAAAGCATGCCTTTTTCATCGCATCCACAATAAACATCAGAAACTCATGGGCATCTTCCTGCTTGCCTCGATGGAAGCCAGCAGCCAATGCCTGTGAGGGCTGGATGACGTGGCCAGGACAGTGTAGGGCCCGTGTAATGTGAGCTTCCATCGTACACAGCATGCAGCACTTGTGACGCTGACAAAGTTGAGAGTGCTCCTGCGACAGCATGTAGTTGGCAAGGGGTGGTGTGTATGTCAGGCACTGCAGGGAAGCATTCAAGTAGCAAGTATTTCCCATATTCTGGAGCCCAGCCCCCACCGCAGCAGGTCTCCTACTACTGAGAGGAAGCTTCTTTCTGGGGGCAGGCTGTCTTGCCACAGGAGCCAAATCATCACAGAGGTTGACTTGGGTCTCAGATGACAGTGGTGACTTCTCAGGTAGAGAAGTCCGCTGAATTTCAGCAAAAGCTGCATCTGGCTGAGAAGATATGAGTTTTGAAAAGCGGTTGAACTGCCACTCACCTCCCAAGTGGAGTGAATCGGCCTCCATGTCGCCAGGAGCAAGGATCACAAGCTTTTTCTGCTGGGACCACACGTTGCAGAAAGACGCTATCTCTTCCGAGAGAGTCTTCAAATGACGCGCCATCTGGCTGCATCAGCCCTTATATAACTCACCCCCGCCTACCGCGAACACCCCACCCACCCATCAGGTACGCGGTCCACCAATCCAATATCAGCACTCAGTTAAAGAATGAGTCATAGGGTGTGTCCCCTTGTATTCCCCAGGGAGTTCACTTAAAACTCCTGGGGAATGCGTTAGTTTACTTAAAACAGTGGTAGGGAATAATTCTGTCCTTACAAAACAATGTGTGTGTTTGTGTGTATGTGTTTGCTTGCGTGAACTTGTGGGCATGCGGAATCATGCCCTGTGTTTGAGCTGCGATGTGCTTCTAACTATGTGCTCTTGGCAGATACGATCATCCTTTCAGGCATTGAAGGACAGGAAGTCAGACCTGTACTTTCTGACTTGAGAATCATCAATGAAGTACAGTTAATAACACAGTGTATTTGTTTCCTTAATATCAAAGAAGAAATCCGTGCAGTCTAATAAGTATTCTAGCGATAACCTTTCCATGTTCAGCCTATTGATTCTGTGTTCGAGTGAGATGACTTACCAGTGGGGACCAAGACATGTCTTTGCAGGAAATGCTCTTGTGGAAGCTATATACCGAAATCATAAAGCATCAAGTGTCGGAAACATGCACTGAACTTAGACGAAATATTCAGTGTCCAAATTAGACTGTGAAAGACTTTCAGGAAATCATGCAATCACCGACATACCAATTGATGACATTCCCCGTATTTATGATTGCAAGTAAAGAGAAATACTCATGACATTCTATTTCCAGTGATTGAGGTCATATGACCGCAATTTAAGAAATCATGAAATCAGAAAACTTGACTAATCACAATTTAATCCAACTAAAACCTTTGGTTCATTTAAGAAAGGATGAATATAAAACAACATATCACACAGCATGGGAGATAATATTTTAATACGTATGTGATAACGGATCAACATTTGAGAGAGATGAAATAAATAGTTGTAAATTTGAGAATAGCATATAACCAGAATTAAACACTGTAAATGCCTGGGTGATGGGAGTGAGTCCCTGTCTCAGGAGGAAACATAGAGATTTAAAAGCAGGGCGTCTAAAAGAGATTTGCATACCATTGTTAAAACTGGCGGTTGTTTTAGTAAGAAAGGGAAAAATAAACCATTTGTCTTAGGGATTGTTGCATGTATTTTTCATCGTCTGAGATGTTGCTTCCAATTCCAGTTAAGCATTGTGTGGTGGACTTGCAGTGACCACATTTGGTGGAAAATGTCATGCTGATGAAGGTAGACTTGTTTCCCAAACTAAGAGGGACAGAATTTGGGTGTTTCTTTGGGACTTTTGGCTTACTAGGAATAAAGATCCTGGCTCTAGGGATTTTCTTAAAATTTTTCAGATAATGAGAAAGAGAATAGAATTTAGGCCAGGTGCCAAGGCCTCGAGGTGTACAGAAGCATCCCCGGTCTCAGGGCCCATGAAATCAGGATGATTTTAGGGAGGATGGTGGAATGAGGAGAGTGTGACCTTTGGTCTCCTTTCTTTCCCTTTTCTTTTCATGGGTCAAGTGTGCTCTATCAGAAGGCTTCCCCTTTCTGTTGGACAGAGTCCTGGAAGAAGAAATGAGCGCTGCTGAGAAAGATGCTCCACAAGGAGGAAGGAGTCACTATTTTCAGGAGCATGATCCGCAGAAGCATGAGAAATCCAGATGCCATGGCTTTACACAGGATGCTGGAGTTTCTTTCCTCTGGATCCGGGAACTTGGCATCAGTGTTCTGTAATGCCCATAACTGATTTTGAGGTGAGTCCACTTGATAACCTGTCTGCGTGTCATGCTCATTACACTGCAATTCACACACACGTCACACTGAAACCCTCTGAATGAGCATATTTATGTGCTTGAACAGTGTTGCATCCAATATTCTGTGATTCTACAGAGTCCTGAGTTCTGTCCTGGACATCTCTGCTCTTGGGTATGTCAACTTTGATCACTATACCTAATGATAAATGTGCCATTAAATCTAATCAGCAAATACACTAAAGGAAGGGGCCATTCTCCATAATTGTTTCACTCTGGTAGGTCAACTTTAATAACTGTACCTAAGAAGAAATGGATCTGTGATGATTCCACATCAAAGAACCTGTTGATTTTTTGTCATTTGAATGAATTATGTTAACATTTAAATAGAGTTTAAAACCCCTGATTTCCCATGAAATCTAATCAGCCATGAAATCTAATCAGCAGATACACAAAAGGAAGGGGCCATTCTCCAAAATCGTTTCCACTGAAACACCACCACCAATAAACAAGTCTCACTGCAGGAAAGGGATCCTGCTTCCAAGATCCAGTTTGCACAGTTGGACGATTGACCCAGAATCTCCCCTAATGCCATTTTTTTACACCCCAAGTGAGATTTATTTCTGGGTTTTCTAATTTTAGTTCAACTGAATACACACACTCCTGTGTTTCAATTTCTTTCAAACACCTTTTAATAATGAAGTATCTTGCTGCTTCACCGCTTATATAACTAATGCCCACCCACTGGTTCCACTACATTTACCCATCAATTACCCAATTTACCAATGAAATATCAGCAGTCAATTAAGTTTTGTGTCTTAGGTTGTATCCTTTTGCATTCCTCTGGGAATTTAATGGACACAACTTAAATTGTGATTATGGAACAGTTGAATCAGATTTACTAATCAGTGTTATGGGCAAATATGATAGGAGTGGAACTGGGTTAGGACAGTGGCTACACATTTGCCTTATTTCATGTAAAACAATGCCAGTTAACAATTGTGTACATATTAAACAGTTTGTGTCTGTGTGTGTATTTGTATCTTTGTGTCTGGATGTGACTGTGTGTGTGTGTGTGTTGAGAAGTACTTCCAAGCATGTGCATCTGGGAGATAAGATCATTCTTTCCACGATTGAACGACAAGAAGTTGGAACTACATTTTCTGATTTGAGAATGTGTAGCGATGTTATGTAATTAACACAGCATATTGTGTCTTAATTAACATGGAGAGATCAATGGAGTCAAATTGACATTCCAGAGATAACCTTACCATTTTTGACCAATTGATTCTATATCACGTTGTAATGATCTGGCTGTGAGGACAAGACAAGTCTTTGCATGAAATGGTCTTGTGGAAGCAATATATGCAAATAATAAAGAATCAAAAAGGACTATGCCTTCAATTTGCAGAAATATTCACTTAAGTTTGATGAAATTCTCAATGCCCAAAATAGACTACAGAACACTTTCAAGAAAACATGCTATAACCCAGAGATTAATTGATGACATCCACCGAAGTGATGAGTGCAAGAAAAGAGAAATATTCATGGAATTTTATATCCAAGCGTTTCTTGTATATGACAGCATATTTTGAAAAGTCAAAATCAGAAAAACTTGACAAACAGGAAGATATCTAAGCTAAAACCTTTTGTTCATTAAAGGAGCGATGAGAGGCAGTTCCAAGATGGCCGAATAGGAACAGATCCAGCCTCCAGCTCCCAGCGTGAGTGACACAGGAGACGGCTGATTTCTGCATTTCCAACTGAGGTACCGGGTTCATCTCACTGGGGCTTGTTGGACAGTGGGGGCAGGACAGTGAATGCAGCACACAGAGCAACCGAAGCAGGGTGAGCCATCACCTTACCCAGAAAGTGCAAGGGGGAAGGGAATTCCCTTTCCTAGCCAAGGGAAACCGTGATACACAGCACCTGGAAAATTGGGTTACTCCCACCCTAACACTGTCCTTTATCAAGGGTCTCAGCAAACGTCACACCAGGAGATTATATCCCGCATCTGGCTTGGAGAGTCCCACGCCCACAGAGCCTCCCTCATTGCTAGCCCAGTAGTCCAAGATCTAACTGCAAGGAGGCTGCAAGGCTGGGGGAGGGGCGCTCGCCATTGCTGAGGCTTGAGTAGGTAAACAAAGTGGTGGGGAAGCTCAGACTGGGTGGAGCCCGCCACAGCTCAAAGAAGCCTGCCTGCCTCTGTAGACTCCACCTCTGGGGAGAGGGCATAGCCAAACAAAAGACAGCAGAAACCTCTGCAGATTTAAATGTCCCTGTCTGACAGCTTTGAAGAGAGTAGTGGTTCTCCCAGCATGGTGTTTGAGATCTGAGAACAGACAGACTGCCTGCTCAAGTGGGTCCCTGACCCTGGAGTAGCCTAACTGGGAGACACCCCCACTAGGGTCAGATTGACACCTCACATCTCACACAACCGGGTACCCCTCTGAGACGAAGCTTCCAGAGGAATAATCAGGCAGAAACATTTGCTGTTCAGCAATATTTACTCTTCTGCAGCCTCCACTGCTGCCACCTAGGCAAACAGGGTCTGGAGTGGACCTTGAGCAAACTCCAACAGACCTGAAACTGAGGGTCATGACTATTAGAAAGAAAGCTAACAAACAAACAGAAAGGACATCCACACCAAAACCCCATCTGTACATCAACATCATTAAAGACCAAAGGTAGATAAAACCACAAAGATGGGGAGAAAGAAGTGCAGAAAAACTGAAAATTCTAAAAATCTGAGCAACACTCCCCCTCCAAAGGAATGCAGCTCCTCTCCAGCAATGGAACAAAGCTGAACAGAGAATGACTTTGACGAGTTGAGAGAAGAAGGTTTCAGACGATCAAACTTCTCCGAGCTAAAGGAGGAAGTTCGAACCCATAGCAAAGAAGCTAAAAACCTTGGAAAAAGATTTCCTGAATGGCTAACTAGAATAACCAAAGTAAAGAAGTCCTTAGATGACCTGAGAGAGCTGAAAACCATGACACAAGAACTACATGACAAATGCACAAGCTTCAGTAACCGACTCGGTCAACTGGAAGAAAGGGCATCAGTGATTGAAGATCAAATGAATAAAATGAAGTGAGAAGAGAAGTTTAGAGAAAAAAGAGTAAAAAGAAATGAACAAAGCCTCCAAGAAATATGGGAATATGGGAAAAGGCAAAATCTACGTCTGATTTGTGTACCTGAAAGTGAGGGGGAGAATGGAACCAAGTTGGAAAACATTCTGCAGGATATCATCCAGGAGAACTCCCCCAACCTAGCAAGGCAGGCTGACATTCAAATTCAGCAAATACAGAGAATGCCACAAAGATACTCCTCTAGAAGAGCAACTCCAAGACACATAATTGTCAGATTCACCAAAGTTGAAATGAAGGAAAAAATGTTAAGGGCAGCCAGAAAGAAAGGTCGGGTTACCCACAAAGGGAAGCCCATTAGGCTAACAGTGGATTTCTCGGCAGAAACTCTACAAGCCAGAAGGGAGGGGTGGGGCAATATTCAACATTCTTAAAGAAAAGAATTTTCAACCCAGAATTTCATATCCAGCCAAATTAAGTTTCATAAGTGAGGGAGAAATAAAATCCTTAAAGACAAGCAAGCGCTGAGAGATTTTGTCACCACCAGGCCTGCCCTACAAGAGCTCCTGAAGGAAGCACTAAACATGGAAATGAACAACCGGTACCAGCCACTGCCAAAACATGCCAAAATGTAAAGACCATCGATGCTAGGAAGAAACTGCATCAACTAATGAGCAAAATAACCAGCCAACATCATAATGACAGGATCAAGTTCACATGTGACAATATTAACCTAAATGTAAATGGGCTAAATGTTCCAATTAAAAGACACAGACTGGCAAGTTGGATAAAGAGTCAGGAGCTCTTATAGGGCAGGCCTGGTGGTGACAAGACCCAGCAGTTTGCTGTATTCAGGAGACCCATCTCACGTGCAGAGACACACATAGGCTTAAAATAAAGGGATGGAGGAAGATCTACCAAGCAAATGGAAAACAAAAAATGGCAGGGGTTGCAATCCTAGTCGCTGATAAAACAGAGTTTAAACCAAGAAAGATCAAAAGAGACAAAGAAGGCCATTACACAATCGTAAAGGGATCAATTCAACAGGAAGAACTAACTATCCAAAATATATATACACCCAATTCAGGAGCACCCAGATTCATAAAGCAAGTCCTTAGAGACTTACAAAGAGACTTAGACTCCCACACGATGATAATGGGAGACTTTAACACCCCACCGTCAACATTAGATCAATGAGACAGAAAGTTAAGGATATACAGGAATTGAACCCAACTCTGCACCAAGCAGACCTAATAGACATCTACAGAACTCTCCACCCCAAACCAACAGAATATACATTCTTCTCAACACCATATCGCACTTATTCCAAAATTGACCACATAGTTGGAAGTAAAGCACTCCTCAGGAAATATAAAAGAACAGAAACTATAACAAACTGTCTCTCAGACCACAGTGCAATCAAACAAGAACTCAGCATTAAGAAACTCAATCAAAACTGCTCAATTAAATGGAAACTAAACAACCTGCTCCTGAATGACTACTGGTTACATAACGAAATGAAGGCAGAAATAAAGATGTTCTTTGAAACCAATGAGAATAAAGATACATCATACCAGAATCTCTGGACACATTTAAAGCAGTGTGTAGAGGGAAATTTATAGCACTAAATTCTCAGAAGTGAAAGCAGGAAAGATCTAAAATTGACATCCTAATATCACAACTAAAAGAACTAGAGAAGCAAGAGCAAACACATTCAAAAGCTAGCAGAAGGTAAGAAATAACTAAGATCAGAGCAGAACTGAAGGAGACAGAGACACAAAAAACCCTTCAAAAAGTCAATGAATCCAGAAGCTGATTTCTTGAAAAGATTAACAAAATTGATAGGCAGCTAGCAAGACTAATAAAGAAGAAAAGAGAGAAGAATCAAATAGATGCAATAAAAAATGATAAAGGGGATATCACTACTGACCCCACAGAAATACAAAGTACCATCAGAGAATACTAAAAATACCTCTACATAAATAACCTAGAAAACCTACAGTAAATGGATAGATTCCTGGACACATACATTCTCCCAAGACTAAACCAGGAAGAAGTTGAATCCCTGAATAGACCAATAACAGGCTCTGAAATTGAGGCAATAATTAATAGCCTATCAACCAAAAAAGTCCAGGACCAGAAAGATTCATAGCCGAATTCTACCAGAGGTACAAGGAGGAGCTGGTACCATTCCTTCTGAAACTATTCTAATCAATAGAAAAAGAGGGAATCCTCCATAACTCATTTTATAAGGCCAACACCATCCTGATACCAAAGCCTGACAGAGACACAACAAAAAAAAAGAGAATTTTAGACCAATATCCCTGATGAACATCCACGCAAAAATCCTCAATAAAATACTGGTAAACCAAATCCACAGCACTTCAAAAAGCTTATCCACCATGATCAAGTGGGCTTCATCCCTGGGATGCAAGACTGGTTCAACATACACAAATCAAGAAACGTAATCCAGCATATAAACAGAACCAAAGACAAAAACCACATGATTATCTCAATAGATGCAGAAAAGGCCTTTGACAAAATTCAACAGCTCTTCATGCTAAAAACTTAATAAATTCAGAAATGATGGAACATATCTCAAAATAATAAGAGTTATTTATGACAAACCCACAGCCTATATCATATTGAATAGGCAAAAACTGGAAGCATTCCCCTTGAAAGCTAGCACAAGACAGGGATGCCCTCTTTCACCACTCCTATTCAACATAGTATTGAACTTCTGGCCAGGGCAACCAGGCAAGAGAAAGAAATAAAGGGTATTCAAATAGGAAAAGAGGAAGTCAAATTGTCCCTGTTTGCAGATGACATGATTGTATATTTAGAAAACCTCATCCTCTCAGCCCAAGATCTCCTTAAGCTGATAAGCAACTTCAGCAAAGTCTCAGGATACAAAATCAATTTGCAAAAATCACAAGCATTCTTATACACCAATGACAGACAAACAGAGAACCAAATCATAAGTGAACTCCCATTCACAATTGCTTCAAAGAGAATAAAATATCTAGGAATTTAACTTACAAGGGATGTGAAGGACCTCTTCAAGGAGAACTACAAACCACTGCTCAATGAAATAAAAGAGGACAGAAACAAGTGGGAGAACATTCCGTACTTTCCATGCTCATGGATAGGAAGAATCAAGAATCAATATAGTGAAAATGGCCATACTGTGCAAGGTAATTTATAGATTCAATGCCATCCCCATTAAGCTACCAGTGACTTTCTTCACAGAATTGGAAAAAACTACTTTAAAGTTCATATGGAACCAAAAAAGAGCCCGCATTGCCAAGACAATCCTAAGTCAAAACAACAAAGCTGGAGTCATCACACTACCTGACTTCAAACTATACTACAAGGCTACAGTAACCAAAACAGCATGGTACTGGCACCAAAACAGAGCTATAGACCAATGGAACAGAACAGAGCCCTCAGAAATAATACCACACTTCTACAACTATCTGATCTTTGACAAACCTGACAAAAACAAGAAATGGAGAAAGGATTCCCTATTCAATAAATACTGCTGGGAAAAGTGGCTAGCCATAAGTAGAAAGCTGAAACTGTATCCTTTCCTTACACCTTATACAAAAATTAATTCAAGATGCATTAGAGACTTAAATGTTAGACCTAAAACCATAAAAACCCTAGAAGAAAACCTAGGCGATACCATTCAAGACACAAGAGTGGGCAAGGACTTCTTGTCTAAAACAACAAAAGCAATGGCAACAAAAGCCAAAATTGACAAATGGGATCTAATTAAACTAAAGAGCTTCTGCACAGCAGAAGAAACTACCATCAGAATAAACAGGCAACCTACAGAATGGGAGAAAATTTTTGCAATCTACTCATCTGACAAAGGGCTAATATCCAGAACCTACAAAGAACTCAAAGAAATTTACAAGAAAAAAAAAAAAAAAAAACAATCCCATCAAAAAGTGGGCAAAGGATATGAACAGACACTTCTCAAAAGAAGACATTTATGGAGTCAACAGACACATGAAAAAATGCTCATCATCACTAGCCATCAAAGAAAGGCAAATCAAGACCACAATGAGATACCGTCTCACACCAGTTAGAATGGTGATCATTAAAAAGTCAGGAAACAACAGGTGCTGGAGAGGATGTGGAGAAATAGGAACACTTTTACACTGTTGGTGGAACTGTCAACTAGTTCAACCATTGTGGAAAACAGCATGGCGATTCCTTAAGGATCTAGAACTAGAAATACCATTTGACCCAGACATCCCATTACTGGCTATATCCCCAAAGGATTAGAAATCATGCTGCTATAAAGACATGCACACATATGTTTATTGCATCACTATTCACAACAGTAAAGACTTGGAACCAACCCAAATGTTCATCAATGATAGACTGGATTAAGAAAATGTGGCACATATACACCATGGAATACTATGTAGCCATAAAAGAGGATGAGTTCATGTCCTTTGTAGGGACATGGATGCAGCTGGAAACCATCATTCTCAGCAAACTACTGCAAGAACAGAAAACCAAACACCACATGTTTTCACTCATGGATGGGAATTGAACAATGAGAACACCTGGACACAGGAAGGGGAATATCACACACCAGGGCCTGTTGTGGGGTGGGGGGAGGAGAGAAGGATAGCATTAGGAGATACGCCTAATGTACATGACGAGTTAATGGGTGCAGCACACCAACATGGCACATGTATACATATGTAACAAACCTGCACTTTGTGCATATATTCCCTAGAATATAAACTATAATAAAATAAAATAATAAAATAAAAAAGGGACGATGAAAATAAATGAAATGTAACACACAGCATGTCAGATAATGTTTTAATACACATCTAAAAATGCCTTAAAATTCAATAGAAAGTAAATAAAATCTTCTAAAACTTGACAAAAGGAAAGAACAAAATTTACAGACTGGAAAAGCCTGGCTGACTGGAGTGATGTCCTGTCTCAAGAAAGAACAAACACACACACAAACAAGCAAAGGATTCTGAAAACAGAGAATCAAACAGATATTTGTACACCGTTCTTCCTTCTTCCTACTGGCACTCTTCATAGTAGGAAAAGGCAAAAACAACCCAAATGTGTCACGAATTGCTTCATCAGCTTTTTTGGATCTGAAATACTGCCTCAATTTTCAGTTACTCATTGTGGGGTGGACCTGCCGTTACCACATTTGGTCCAAAATTTTATGCTGATGAAGGTAGACCTGTCCTGCATTTTCAGAGGGACAGAATTCTGGTGTTTCTCCAGGTTCCTTGGCTTGCCAGGAATGAAGATCCGGGAAGAATGTATGTGTGTATGTATGTATGTACGTGTGTCCATAAGTATTTCCTGTTTTTAAATTTAAAAAATACGGGATACATGTGCAGAACGTACAGGTTTGTTGTATGGGTATCCTTTGCCATGATGGTTTGTTGCACCTATTGACTCATCCTCTAAGTTCTCTTCCCTCACCCCCAGTCCCCAGCGGACCGTGTTGTGCGTTGTTCCCCTCACTGTGTCCTTGTTTTCTCAAAGTTCAACTTTCACTTATTAGTGAGAACATGCGGTGTTTGATTTTTTTGTTACTGTGTTAGTTTGCTCAGTATGATGGCTTCATCCATGTGCCTGCAAAAGACATGATCTCATTCCTTTTTATGACTGCATAGTATTTTATGGTGTATAGGTACCACATTTTCTTTATCCAGTCTAGCACTGAAGCGCATTTGGGTTGGTTTCATGTCTTTGCTGTTGTATATAGTGCTGCAATAAACTTACATGTGCATGTGTCTTTATAGTGGAATGATTTATATTCCTTTGGGTATATAGCCAGTAATGGGATTACTGGATCAAATGGTGTTTCTGGTTCTAGATCCTTGAGGAATCACCATACTGTCTTCCACAATGGTTGAACTAATTTACAATTTCCCCAACAGTGTAAAAGTGTCCCTCTTTCTTCTCAGCCTCACCAGCATCTATTGTTTCTTAACTTTTTAATAATCACCATTCTGATGGGTGTGAGATGGTATCTCATTGTAGTTTTGATTTTCACTTCTCTGATGATCAGTATTGTTGAGCTTTTAAAAAATATACTTGTTGGTTAGATAAATGTCTTCTTTTGATAAGTTTCTGTTCATATCCTTTGCTCACTTTTGATGGGGTTGTTTGTTTTTTTGCTTGTAAATATGTTTAAGTTCCTTGTCAATTTTTGTTATTAGACCTTTGTCAGATGGGTAGGTTGCGATAATTTTCTCCCGTCCTGTAGGTTGATTGCTCATGCTGATGATAGTTTCTTTGCTGTGCAGAAGGTCTTTAGTTTAATTAGATCCGATTTGTCAATTTTGGCTTTTGTTACAATTGCTTTTGACATTTTTGTCATGAAATCTTTGTCCTTGCCTGTGTCCTGAATGATATTGCCTAGGTTTTCTTCTAGGGTTTTTATGGTTTTGGATTTTACATTTAAATCTTTAATCCAGCTTGAGTTAATTATTGTATAAGGTATAAGGAAGGGGTCAAGTTTTGGTTTTCTGTATATGGCAAGCCAGTTTTCCCAGCATCATTTACTGAATAGGAGATCCTTTCTCCCTTGCTTGTTTTTGTCAGGTTTGTCAAACATCAGGTGGTCATAGATGTGTGGTGTTATTTCTGAGGTCTTTGCTCTTCTCCATTGGTCTATATGTCTGTTTTGGCAGCAGTAGCCTGCTGTTTTGGTACCGTAGCCTTCTAGTACAGTTTGAAGTAAGCGTAATGCCTCCAGCTTTGTTATTTTTGTTTATGATTTTCTTGGGTATATGGGGTATTCTTTGATTCCATATGACATTTAAAATAGTTCTTTCTAATTCTGTGAAAAATGTCAATGGTATTTTGATGGATATAGCATTGAATCTATAATGTTTGGGCAGTATGGCCATTTTTACAATATTGATTCTTCCTATTCATGAAGATGGAATTTTTTCCATTTGTCTGTGTCCTCTCTTATTACCTTGAGCAGTGGTTTGCAGTTGTCCTTGAAGAGGTCCTTCACATCCCTTGTACTCCTAGTTGTATTCCTAGCTGTTTTACTTTCTTTGTAGTAATTGTGAATGGGAGTTCACTCTTGATTTGGCTCTCTGCTTGACTATTGTTGGTGTAATGGAATGCTTGTGATTTTTGCACAATGATTTTGTATCTTGAGACCTTGGTGAAGTTGCTTATCAGTTTAAGAAGTTTTTCAGTTGAGATGATGGGTTTTCTAAATATGAAGTCGTGTCATCTGCAAACAGAGACAAGTTGACTTTCTCTCTTCCTATTTGAATACCCTTTATTTCTTTCTATTGCCTGATTGCCCTGGCGAGAACTTCCAATACTATGTTGAATAGAAGTGGTTACAGAGGGCTTCCTTGTCTTGTACCAGTTTTCAATTGAAATGCTTCCAGCTTTTGCCTATTCTTTATGATATTGGCTGTATGAAATAGCTCTTATTATTTTAAGATATGTTCCATCAATACCTAGTTTATTGAGAGTTTTTAACAGGAAGGGATGTTGAATTTTATCAGAGGCATTTTTGCGTGTATCAAAATAATTGTCTGGTGTTTGTCTTTGGTTCTGTTTAAGTGATCAATTACATTTATTGATTTGTGTATGTTGACTCAGTCTTTCACCCCAAAGATGCAGCCCACTTGATCGTGGTGGATAAGCTTTTTGATGTGCTGCTGGATTCGGTTTGCCAGTATTTTACTGAGAATTTTTGCATCGATGTTCATCAGGGATAATGGCCTGAATTGAGCAGGTGTGTGTGTGTGTGTGTGTGTGTGTGTGTTTTCCTCGGTTTGCCAGTAGGTTGATGTGTGTGTGTGACGCGCGCGCGCGTGTGTGTGTGTGTGTGTGTGAATGTGTGATAGAGAGCCAAATTAAGGCAGAGGAGGCTCCCTGGCCTGTCATGACATTGAATGTTCTGAATTCAAGATGCTCTAATGGACTGTGTCAGTTGGCCTTCAGCCAGGAGGTGGTGCTTGCAAAAGACTGCCAGCTGTGGTAGTAGTGGTGAGATTTGGACTTGCCTTATGTTACCCATGGGAGGTACTCTGGTGTCTCAGGGAACGGGTAGAGCGAAAGGGCTTCTAAAAGTTTCTTCTGTTATTTGTGTTAATCTACCAGGGTAGGTGGTTGAGCAAAACCAGGTGGGAACTAGGTCAGGTAAAGTGATGCTCTGGCTCTCTACGTGTGGGACAAGCAGTGGCTCCAGTGGGAATTGGAAGGCAGTTCTTGGGCCACTGGGGTAATTTTCCAGAGAGAAGTGAAGCTGCCTCTGCCTCTGTACAAGGAGAGTCCATATGAAGAATGGGGAGTAGCAGCTTGGCGGTAAGCCCCATCCAGCTCCCACACGCTTGGCAAGGCAGGTCTCACACCCACAGTGTTCCACTGGGAGTAGTTAGCTAAGTTTCAAGAAGTCTGAACTCAGAGCTCAAAACTGACCCATACCATAAGCCTCTCCTATTGAGACAGTAACTGCAGCCTTCAGGCCACACCCCTCCTGATCCACCTGCAGAACAGGGGCATCCAGCTCCTGTGCTTGCTGCTGTATCACACGTCCCACTCACCTCTCAGTTCTGGCCTGGGGAGTTTGTCCCCACAGGAAATTATATCAAACATTTCAGTTGGGAGGTTCTCTCAACCTGTGACCACCATTTGAGTTAGCTGGCAGACTTCTGGGAGGTCCTCTGTGAGGTAGAATCAGAAATGGCTTCCCTCCATCCTGCCAGAAACTGGGAACGTGCTGGAGACTCAAAGCACATCCCAATGCCACTCCTCATATAGTCGTCACTCTTCACTGAATCAACTCCAGCCCTGAGTACGATTAAGGCCTTCCCCTATGGCCCAGATTGATAGATTTCCCAATGGAAGTGTATATTTTACAGTCAGTTTATCCCCATCTCACACCCTGGAAACTCAAAATTTTCTGCCTAGCTTATGGTGTAAGCTGCATCCTGCTGATTCTTTCAAATGGTCTGTGGCTTATTTCAATTTTCCTGTTAAGTTCCTGTGTTGCTCCTTGAAAGAAAGTTCAGTGTGAATCTCTACACACCATTTTGTCTTTCCAAGTGCAAGAGGCAGGCTAACAATGCCTTCAATCCACCATCTTGGAAAACAAAAGTAACAGATTTCTCATTTTTAAAGGTTTTGTTAAGATCTGTTAATGACTCACAAAGAAATAGTATTGGGTATATTTGAAATTAGTATTTATTCATTTATGTTGATAAGTGAAAACACAAGATGGTTATCAAGATGGAAGTACTTAATATGTATATTTCTACATTCTTAGATGCAAATAACTTCACTTTTGATGTATTTTTATTTTACATCAGTTTCATTTCAACTTAGGTTTAAGGGGTTCTTGATAATCTGACATGATAAGTGGTGTTGGAATTGGCGTTAAAATCCACCATGCTCTACAGCACTTCATCCTTCTTCGGCAGGCACCAATTTGATCTTCTACTACTTTGCAGACATCTCTTCTGCAAACACCAGACAAATTGAGACAATGACCTTCAGCAGCACCCAAACCACCTCTTACTGCAGGAAAGAAGATCCAGTGAGATAGTCCACAAATGGAATGTAAATCGATAAACACTCTTAAGTAACAGAATAAATTGAGTATGAGCATTTCTATGTGGGAGCTTTTGAAATGGTTGCTGCTCATATGTCAGAGACACATGCAGATTAAGAAAGGTAGTAGTTCCGATCCTGGTTTGGCACAACAGTCACGGTATTTTTGGTGGGGGAAAAGGGATGTGGGAGGGGATGGTACATCTTCATCTTTTCCTCTGGGTTTTCTCTCAGAAATGGCTGTTGCTTACTGCAGGGCAAAAATGCCAGTGTCTTCTGCCAGAGAGGGTTACTGAGGGCCATAGTGGTTCCACCTTGTGGCTGATACTGATATTCCCTTTCAGCTTTTTTCGTTCCTAGCCAAAAAAGATGTTTCTGCTGTCTCAGGTATGCTGATTTCAGGAGTTGTTTTTTCTATATGGCTATTCATTTTTGTTTTTTTGTTTTTTTTTTTCTTTCACTCTCTCTCTCTCTCTCTTTTTTTTTTTTTTTTTTTGGCTTCACTGTGTTGCTGTAGTTTCTTAAGTGGTCCCTTGAACCCTCCCAGCGCTATTTTGGTTTGTACATAGCTATCTATAAATTTTTTCTTGGGGGAAGTGTAGAGTTAAAGGCTGGTATATCCTGCTCTTGCTCCCCCGAGTGATTTTATTCCCCCAAGCTAATATTTCAGACTTTCAATTTATTCGTGCTTTCATCTGTTCAAACAAGTGGAAATTACTTTTTCTCTCCACATTTATATTTGCTCTATCTACTTTAATTGCTAATAGTGTCTTAGTCATAGGATAGATTAGTTAGAAAAAAGTATATTTTTGACATTATAAATGATCCTTTCAATTTGGGTCTAAAACTGGAAAATATTAGAAAGCTTGACATTTATTATTGTGTCCAGACCAGTATTTCCTCCAGATGACCTTTATTACAACAAAGATAATTTAATGAAGATCTCTCTAATGGTAAAGCTGGTGGCTTTGTGCTATTAGAATATCCTTAAAGTGACAGTCTGGTGGAAAGACCAACTAAAGCAAGGGTTAAGAGAAAAACAGTTATTACTTTCATTTTGGTCTCACTCTGCATTAAGAGTTTTCATTGTGTCAAAGATTTATTATTCATTAAGTAGCCTAATGTTCATTTAATAATAAATGGATCCTATTAAATATGATTTTTAAAATTATAATCACATTACTTTTATTCACATCTGTCTACTGATGCCATTCACAGATGAGAATGGTATAACGTTATTTTACTTTTTTCATTTTGCCACATCTTTATTTACTTAGGTTTATGCTGTATCGAACAATATATGTGTGGGAGTAATGGGTGATTCAGGAATGCATGAGGGGGAGGTTTAAGCTCTTTAACTTTGAACAATTAAAATTAGCAACATAATATTGAAATACATGCATAACACTCAAGTGGTACTTTCAAAATAGTGTATATTTCCTCTGTTTATTTGTAGCTTTTAAACCCAGCTAGAAGTATTCTATTTCTTTTAGGCACCATAAGTCTGAAAGTCTGTAGTGAAAGCTACAAGTAGTAAATGATGCTAATTCATGTGCTCCCACCTGTGGAAGAATTGAATGTCTTAGATAAAAAACGATGGTGCAATTGGTGTACCAAGTATCTTAGAATATAATTTGGTGGTGGTTTTTCTGTTTCTGTAGCAGAGTAACATATATAGTATATCCATGTCATCAAGTTATTTAAATATGGCTTTAAACAGGGAGAACTGAAAATAATACTGTGAATCCTGGTAAGCATTTAAAAATAATGAGGAGAATATTGGCTTTATAAAGTCAAAATTTATCTGAATACAACCCATATAGCAATTTCATAGCAAAACACTTCCTTCAATCCTATTAAAGTCAGAAGGAAAAGAAGAATGCCCACTGTCAATGCTGTATTAATATAGTTCTAAAAGTTTTGAACAGTGAAACATATTGTAAGAAGAGAAGTCAGAGGAGATTTGAGCCCATTGTTTTTCCTCTCCTTCTATACCTCCCAAGATACCATTGGAATGTTGTAACATTTTGAAGAATCTATAGTAGTGTCGCAAATCATAGAATACTATGAATGCATCTGAATCTGAGATATCCCCAAAAGATACAAACTAGGTGTGACTAGAATGAAAGAAAGATTTAGGCTTTTGGCCATGACTGCAAGTGAGCTGCTCTCAAGTGACTGCTGCTATAGAACATATGTATAGTAGAGGATCTCTTCGAAATATTTCTATCCCTGAAAATGGTTAGGCAAGTTCTTAAAATATCTCCTCTTTCAAACACAAAAATAGTCTGTGAACTGGAGCTTGAGCAGTGGGCACTTTGTATTGGATAGCTGATGGAGGGGGGTGAGGGTTTCCCAGATCTTCTGGGAAGATCTACTATGATCAGTAATGCCAATGATGGTACTACTGACTCTTGGGCCATCAGAAATTCCAGTTTGTTAATGCTGAAACTTCTATATTGAGTTAAAGCATTGAGTCAGCTTCACGGAGGAAGTCTGGATAATAGCATTCTCATTTCAGACCATAAAATGATGTCAGGTTAAGGATGAACAATGAGTTCAGTATTAAAAATGATCAGGTAAGCAAGATACCATGAATAAAAGTTAATGAAATGAATAGCATATCTAGACCCTTTAAAACTAAATATATTGAAATCGTCAATGTGAAGAAATAATTAAGCAGGTATGTATCAATTGTTTAAAGAAGCAATCTACTATTACAAAGATGTAAAAACAATAGTAAAACAATATAGTTGATAGAAAAAATGGGCAGATCTGGCTGGGCATGGTGGCTCATACCTGTAATCCCAGCACGTTGGGAGGCCAAGATGGGTGGATCATGAGGTCAGGAGTTCAAGACCAGCAGGTCCAAGATGGTGAAACCTTGTGGCTACTAAAAAAATATATATATAAAAATTAGCCGAGCATGGTGGTGGGTGCCTGTAGTCCCAGCTACTCAGGTGGCTGAGATAGAAGAATAGCTTGAACCCGGGAGGTGGAGGTTGCAGTGAGCCAAGATTACACCACTGCACTCCAGCCTGGGCAACAGAGCGAGACTCCATCTCCAAAAAAAAAAAAAAAAAAAAAGGCAGGTCTGAAACAAAAAATAATTTAAAAATAAATGCAAGTTATTAATGATATATTAGACACAGGTAAGAGGATAACTAGTGAAGAAAAAATGTTTAAATGATATACCCAGAATGTAGCATGGAAACACAAGGTCTAACATTTATTTAATTCGAATATGGGGGGAGAGAAGTGTAAAATGATTCACCATTTCAAGAGATTCTCAAAAAGAAATTAAGAAAAGGTATAAATCCATTGATTCAAAGAATATATTTCTAACAGATGATATAAAAATAAACTCACTTTAGTTAAATTATAAAACATTAAAACCAAACACCAGACCATACAAACATTGAAAAAAAGGATAATTTATAATGAAATAATATTTATCTGATTATTATAGTAAAGCAAAAACTAAAAATGAGTAAACTAGTATCAACAAATGTCGAGAGCAAATAACTGTTAATATACAATTGGGTACTCAGTAATGCTGTCTTTCAAGATCAAAAATCACAATATGAAATTGACAGATAAAAATGAAAATTGTTCACTACCAAGAGATCTGCAGCAAATAAAATTTCAAAGGCTACGTATCAGAAAGAAAGAATTTATACCAAAAGCTGATATAAGAGTCAACTTGGAATTCCATAAATATCACTGAACTGATGATAATAGTAACACTTTCTGACACGTGGGGATTCTGAAAAGAAGTGAACTTTTACTTTTGTTTAGAATTTAGAAAGTTATAGAAAAATGCTCTTGCCCTGACAAAGAGAATAAGCTGGATAATCTATAGATCCTAGATTTCATTTTAAAACACAGAACTGAGGTCTCAAAAAAAGCTAATTAACTTAAATTCAGAGTGATGAAGCCCTGCTGAAAAAAGAACAGATCCACAGATGCTTTGTGCCTAGCTGAGTTGCAGCAGCAGAAGCAGGAGGAAGCTGCCCTTGATGGAGATAACAAGGAAACAAGTGAATCTCCAACAAATGTTGAAAGGCTGAGTGTGGGCTTGTGATAGTTTAGCATCATCAGTAGGGACCCAAACACACTCACTCTCACTCACGATTGCTTCTTTCTTTCTTTCTTTCTTTCTTTCTTTCTTTCTTTCTTTCTTTCTTTCTTTCTTTCTTTCTTTCTTTCTTTCTTTCTTCTTTCTTTCTTTCTTTCTCTCTCCTTCCTTCCTTCCTTCCTTCCTCCCTCCCTCCCTCCCTCCCTCCCTTCCTTCTTTCCTTCCTTCCTTCCTTCCTTCCTTCCTTCCTTCCTTCCTTCCTTCCTTCCTTCCTTCCTTCCTTCCTTTCTCTCTCTCTCTCTGTCTCTCTCTCTCTCTCTTTCTCTCTCTCTTTATTTCTTTGGAGTCTCACTCTGTTGCCCAGGCTGGAGTGCAATGGCGTGATCTTGTCTCACTGCAACCTCCGCCTCCACTGCAACCTCCGCCTCCAGGGTTCAAGCGATTCTCCTGACTCAGCCTCCCGAGTAGCTGGGACTACAGGTTCATGCCACCATGCCCGGCTAATTTTTTGTATTTAGTAGGGACGGGGTTTCACCGTGTTAGCCACTGACCTCGTGATCTGCCCACCTCGGCCTCCCAAAGTGCTGGAATTACAAGCGTGAGCCACAGCGCCCGCCCCCACTAATGGTTTTTTCATGACCTATCTTGTGTGCTCCTAGGTAAGATCTGATGGAGAGCAGAATTACCTGAGACACTTTTGAGGGACAGGCATGTAGGAACTGCTGCAATTTGAAGTGAGAGTAAGGTAAAGGTCTTACTGTGAGAATCGGGTAAAATCCTCTGTTACTGGGGAGTGGGTGGGGGAGCAGAGACAATGCCCCCTTCACTCTCTTCTCTCACAGGTGCATAAGCAGAGGGGCCTGATGAGGTCTGAAGGCAGGGCAGGGCAGGTAGATGAGAGAAGCAGATTCTTGGTCTTTCACTGAGTGTGAGGCAGCTACTGCCCAAGGCTGGGCAAGGGATAGGAGCCCTGAGAGATTCTTGAGGTGCAGAGATAGAGGCTTGCTGAGGATGAAAGTGTACAGGAGAGCTAAGAGAGGCTCCAGTGCTGACCATGGCATTCAGCAAGAAGAGAAAATCTGTAGGTAGTGGTTTATGAGGGAAAATCATGAGTTCAATTTTGGATATCTATGACTTTTGAAATTAAGTGTCAAGTAGATATACCAGTTATGCAGTTGGATAATTTATTATAAGCCTGCAGTTCAAAAGGAGGTCCAAAAGGAGAATTGAAAAGGATGAGACTTGCTGAGCCCCTCCAGAGTGTGTGGTGAGGGAGAAGAGAAGAGAATCAGGAACTGAGCTCCGGAGCTCTCCAATAGGAAGTGTGATGGGAAAAGATGAGGAAGAAACAAAGGAAGCTGAAGTGGTAGCTCCAGTGAGATAGGCTGAGAATCAAGTGAATGTGCTGTCCTGGAAGCCAAGTGAAGAAAGTATACTATGAAGAAGGAAGTGATTATTTGTGTCAAATGCTGCTAATAGGCCAATTAAAGTTGTAGTAAAAAATGATCATTGGATCTAGCAATATGGAGATTATTGGTAACTTTGACAAGAGTGGTGTCAATAACATGATCGAAAAAAGGGGAGAGAGCCCAACTGGGATATATTTAAGAGACAATGAGAGGAGAGGAATTGAAGGCAGAGAGTATGGACAACGATTTTAAGATGTTTTGCTGAAAACTGGAGCAAAAAATAGGATGACAGCTGGCATCAGAAGAAAAGCAAGGACATACTTAACAGGATATTTGTATGCTGATGGTAATAATTTACTAGCATAAAAATTGATGACACAGTCACAATTGATGACACATGATATAGTGAACTGCAACAGGAAAATCCCCAAGTACACAGCAAAGAGGGAAGATAATATACAAATATATTTTTAAAAAAATTATTTGAATCTCTGAAACATCTGTTTTGACATTAACCTTTCATTCCTGCAATAGTTATTTTAAGCATGTTCTCGTTTGTCCAGTGTTGCCAGGTTATTATAAAGTATATTAGACTTTATGAAAAACATTTTTTAAAATATTAGTTTTTTTCTCATTTGTTTCATTAATTTATATTTTGTATTTATAACTTTCCCTTTATCTTCTTTAGGTGTATTATGCTGTTTTTTTTTCCCCAAAGCCCTCAAAATGCATGCTTAGACCATTAAATTTTAGCCCGTTTAGTATTGAAAGTGATGTTACCCATTTCTGTGTGGTTACCTGTAATATACCATGAGCGGCACTTCTTGGTGTCTTTACTTATTATTAATTCACTTGTCTGAAGTTCCTTTAACTCTCCTTTCTAGTCCTAAGTTTCACTTTGTGAATCATTTTTTATTCATAGACACGTAAAATAGAATTTACTTTGAAGTCTCTGATATAATTTTCACTTATTCTAGGATTATGATTTTTCTGTTTGTCTCTTTGAATAAAACTTTCAGATTTGTCAGCATTCATTTAGCAGTAGCTCCTGTTGATAGAATTCCATCCATCTCCTTTGACCTAGTGAGCAAATATAATAATAAATGCTGCTGAAATTCAATCCTGTCAGATCTAACTGCCTGCATATAAATTTCCAGGTCCCACAAAGGCATCTCATTGAGGTCACATTCTGTTGTATCCTTACTTTGTATCTTGAGATGCCTTGGTGGGGCATGGAAATTTATATGTAGGCAGTTTGATCTGACAGCATTGAATTTCAGCAGCATCCATTATTATATCCACTCACTAGATCAAAAAACATGGATGGAATCTTATCAACAGGAGCTACTGCTAAATGAGTCTCTTTTCTATTTTTCCCTATTATAATCCTAGTGAAGCTGTAAATATTAGGTTCTTGAACCCACAGGACTGATTCTAGGATCTTGTCTGGCCAGGGATATAGCCTTCTAATCTGCAGAACCTTAGAGTAATCAGCTACCAACTTACCTGGGGATAAAAGAATTGAAAAAAGAAGGAGAATAAGAAGAAGCAAATGGAATCTCATGGCTGAAGGGCCAGCATCAATGTGGGTTGAGCCTGGAGTCTCTGGACATCATGGGTCTGGGCCTTTTTATGACGCTGTCTGAGTCTGATTTGTTCTTGGTTAGTAGAGCCTAACGAAAAGAGAATAACTAAATCTCCCACAAGAAACTTCCAGGGACACACAAGTACATAAATGTGGTGATATCTCAATGGATGAGAAAGCAGGTGAATGCTATTTATTTCCAAAAGACTCAGGATGTCTTATTGTCACCTGCTTTCTTTATTATTTTCAACATACACATGCAATAATCATTGCTCTTACTTCAAGTATAAAGTATTGTTTGCCAGGCAATATAGTAGGAACTGAAGTAAAATTGTTATACAAAAACTGTAGGTAATTAATGTATACAGTTTGGCAAATTTGCACATAGATATTACTCTTGTTACCGCAACAATTATCCAGGTAATAATATATCCATCACCTCCAAATGTTTCCTATGTCCCTTTATTGTTGTTGTCAGAACCCCTAAGTTCGACCCTCTTAACAAATTGTTAAATACAAAATACCTCAGTAATAACTATACGTACTATGTTTTAGAGCCTATCTCTGTAATTGACTCATTTTGCATAGCTTTAACCCTTGAACAATAACTTCCCATATTGCTCTTTTCCACTCAATAAAATACAAAACTCTTTTAAAGCACATTCTATATAATCCACTTTATGAAGCTTTTTCTAACATTCTTTTGTCTGCTCCCCCTCAGTAAAGGGAACTACTAACATAACAATTACCTATTTTGGATTTTTGTGTCTCTTACATATATTCCTGCATGAACCCATTTAACACTTTATCTCCCATTATCTTAATATGAAGTAAAATAAAACTTGAAATGATTTTAAAAATGAAATCACAGAAGGGCTTTGTAAAAGTATGATGTACCATTGCTTAGTTGTAAGAATTCAAGTGACATTAGGGGTTTTAAAACATCTTTTGTTTTGATTTGTTCTTTGCTTGTAAACCTTGTGTCTTGCATATTGTGGGCACAGTGTCTTTCCCAGCTATTTGCTTGGGGAAGATCAGTTAGAGTTACAATGAACATCAAAGGCTATCTTGTCCAGTAACTTACCTTCCAGATGAGGAAATGAGCTGAGGGAAAGGAAGAAACTTGCCCAAGATCACCCAGTGATCAAGTGAGGAAGGTGATAGGGACGGCACTAACGCTTGGTATTCGGAGCCTCATTCTGTTTTCCACTCTTGCCCCTTCTCTGCTTCCTCCTCTCTTCCCCAGCCTTCTAAAGAAAACTTTGCAGTTCTGCTGCAATGTCTACCTAAGGACATCCTGAGGAGACCCCACTTTTCATTAGACTGCTTTTTTAAGCACTGTCCTGCATTTTCTTCTTCAGTCTTGTTGCATCCCATTTTTGGCGATAAGTAATGCTTCTGCTGTGCTGTTCTATCCAATTAGTTTTTTTCTATTTTCATTGAGTGAAAATTAAAACAACAAAAAACATGAGTTTATCTAAATTTGAAAGTTTTAAAAATTGATTAAAATTTCCTGGACATATGGATGTAAGACATATATTTTAAAATGTTTTTCATTTTCAAAATTAAAAATCAAACCTATATATTTAGCCAGGGTGACTACTTGATAACTACTAATCAGATAGGTCTTCAGTAATGCCACAAGGTTAATACACTTATAAATCAATTCCCTGGTGTTTTGTGCTACTGAGTTAATACAATTTGATACGGTATCACCTTTAACCAGGCTTTGAGGAGTCACACAAAAGAACAGCACAACAGAACCATAGGGTGGGATGTGTGGGGAAACCGAGATGTAAAACACAGCCTTGACTCTGACATTTACTCCACTGCTGGGAAAAGTACTTCAATTCCCAGGGCCTTAATATTTTCCTGTATAAAACAGGAAAAATAGAGCCATCTTTAACGTTTTGTCAAATCTTGTTGCTGAGTGATTTTATAGTGTCTGCAGCTATCCTCTCTGCTAATCACAACAAGGTTAACTAACTGTTCTTTTGTTTAGGTAAAGATATTTCTGAATTTGTTTACAAATACTTATTCCTCCCTTCCCAAAAAAGGAAACATTTTAAAGATAATTTATAAGATGTTCAGAGTCTCTTACATATCAACTCTTCACAATGTGGTAGAGTAGCTTAACCCCGTCCCTAAGAGTATAGATTCAGATCAGCCTGTATGTAATTAACCCCCAAACCTATGTGGAGTGTGGTATAGATAATATATTTCATACACATGAAAAGGCGCATGTGCACACACGCACACACACGCACGCACGCACACACACAGTATTACCAAAGCAGAGGTGCAGATGAAAATATTGGATAGACAGCTCAAAACTCTTAGTACTAAAATAATCCTAATAATAACTTTCCTTCCAAAGTCACCACCAACAGTCAGATCTCTTAAAGGTTGGTGCCTTAGGTTTTTGAACTTTGTGTAACTTTTGACTTTCTTATTTGGTTGTATGCTATTGATCTCATAGAAAGAAACTTCTTCATCCTATGCCAGTGCTGTATTGTAGGGGCTTGTGGACGTTTTTCTGCTCTATAGCAATCCAGGTTACTGGTCTCTAGCTTCTTAGGAGCAAGACCATCACATGCTTTTGTTCTTTGCTTGCTTCCTTGTAAGAGCCCGACATACAGTGGGTGCTTAACAAATATTTGATCAACTGAACTCATTTTCCACCTCCATTCTCTCCCACTTCAATCTCTCCCTTTTACTTCTTCCAGATTAGTTTTCCTACAGCAAAATGGGAATTGTCCAAAAACTGCCCTTCATCTTTACAACTTGAAGGATTCATTACCCTAAGCAGGCCTTCAAAATTGACTATCACAGACTAGATAAAAAGTCTGGGTTCACCAAGAATAGGCATGTGTGCCATTACATTTTCTGTTGAAAGCTTTGGAAAGTGTCTTTTAGCAAACAACATAAAGCATAGAATTTGACCGTTCCTGACAATGTAAAAGGATCATCTACATTCTCACATGTCCATGGCTACTTTCCCACTCCTTCCCCAACCTTGAAATCCTGAATTCAAAAGAAAACATAAGAAGATAGTATGCCTCATGTGAGGCAACAGGTTGCTTAATCTTTCTTGCCTCTACACATTCAAGAGCTCCAGAAAAATTTCTGAGCTACTTAGGATGTCTGATCCTCTTCTTGGGTAAAAGCAATAAGTCCTACATGTAGTCACCAAAACCATGTCTGTTCAAGGGGTCTTATACCTGTGATTCATGATTGCATGCTAAATGTAGAAGGATATGCTCTGTTGCAGGGCCATGTCTGGTCATTGTTTAAGTTCTACTTTGGAGGACTAGTTGCTGAGAAAGAAGAGGGAATGATAATATTAGAAATTGGAATAAAACTTAAGGGGAAAAATCAAGTACAAGGGACCAACAGTACTGAGGGGCAATAGGTTGAAGATTTCTTCGATTATTGTAATATTTTCAAGGAGACCCCCATGAATCCTTCCTGGCTGACTCCAACATAGCTTTGGCATAGCCCTTATGCCAAATGTCTTAGGCTAACTAGCTTTTCCTAAAGAAAATAGAGGAGTTATGGAGAACAATATTTAGTAGAGTAATGCCTGATTCTCTTGCTTTTGAGGTCTAGTAACTGCTAGTAAACTTGCCTAATTAATTCACATTTAGAGGTAGAGTAATGAGGGTTTCAAGCACTTGAACCACCACTGACTTCATTTCACGTGAGAGTTCTTATGGAGAGCTAATGAACTACGAGGCTACAGGTCTCTTGGCCAATAAGTCTTCTAGATGTCCTGTGACTCCCTTTTCTGGTCATAGATGATTTTGCTTTTGCTTTGAGTATTATAGCACCATACGGTGTCAGACACTCTGCTCTTACCAAGGCTTACACAAAGTTTATCTTGTTATTTGGTAGAGTTTTGCCCATTAAAAAAAAGAGAGAGAGAGAGAAAGATAAAGAGGAGGACAGCAATCCTCACTGCTGAAGGAAGAAGAAAGCTTGGCTTTATTTCCAGTAGGCAGAAAAAACTTCTGTCTGTAGCTCTCTAGCACCAGTGGAATGTCTTTGTTTGGATAATAAGTGTTCTTCCATACCTCATTAGGCATATTCACAGACAGAGATGTACTATGCATGCAAAATCACCTTCATGGGATGACTGAAAGTCCACGTTTTATTGGACACTAAGTTCATTAGAAAGATGTGGGTGCACCGTTTTGACCAGAAAACCTTGTTAAATGGGAACATAAGCTACAAATATTTTGGCAAAAGGTTAAGGCTTATGAACAACCAACCATTTATATTAAGTTACAATTAATTAGGCCATGTTGAGAAACCATTTGGTTTAGTTAATGATTAGACATTTTGTTAACACTTCCCAGACTTTACTAGCCCTGCTAATCCCTGCTTTGCTCCTGGTCTGAACCCCCACAGTACCTTGTTTATGGTACAGTGCCTACTGCTTGTATGCTAGATTAGTGAATGTCTATTTGCCTCCTCTACTACTGTGTGAGCTTCTTGTTTGCCAGGACAGGGCTATATTCCTCAGAGCTGAGGAGAGAGTTGAATCATGTGGTCATTTGTTCTCAAATCCTCTTCAACAAGTGAAGCGAAACAGGACAGTGAAAGGCCACTGCACATGGAAGCAGGAGGTCTGGATTTGAGTTCTGAATCTCTAGATCTGTTAATAACTGTAGGTAGGGATAGAGTCAGGGAAATTTTCTTCCTTAAGTCTTGATAGCACCTATGTAGGTCCAGATCTGTTGGGATTCTCAATAATTATTGTGCATAAAATCAACTGAAAGTTATTTTGCAATGCAGATTCTTAGCCCCATTCTATGAAATGTTTACTGTTTTATAAATTGATAAATAATTTTTATTAGACAATGTAAATTTCCTTACTTGCACCAGCATACAAAAATATTGCATAATATTAGCAGCAGAATCTTTCAACAAAATAACTATGTATAGCTATTAAACCACTTTGTTTCACTGCTTTTTATTTTCTTTTATTTATCACTATTGTTTTATTTATAAACATTGTTTCTGCTCATAAGGAGTATGTATTCTCTACCTGTTTATAAAATTAATGCCTGAATGAAGTTGCTTAAACAAGACAGAGGTTGATTTCTTTGTCACTTAAAATTCACCTGTAGTTACACCATTCAGGGCTAGTACAGATACTTTCTAATATCATTAGGGATACAGGTCCCTTCCAGGTATCTGCTCTGCTATACTTTAGAAAATACCCTAGATTGGCTGCTAAATTCCCACCTATTATTTCTGAATTCTAGACAACAGGAAGAAAAAAGGTGTGAGAGAAGGGCAAAGGAACATCTACCCTTCCTTTTTAAATTTTTTAACCAACCTCCCTTAAAAACACTTTGTTGAGATATGATTACATTAAAAAAGCTGTACCTATTTAATGTGTATATCTCAGTGAGTTTGAAGATAAGGATACATTGTGAAAGCATCACTACCATCAAGATTATAAACATAATCATCACCTCCTGAAGTTCTCCCTCCCATTCTAATTATTATTTCTATTAGTAAGAACAATTAACATAAAATTCACCCTCCTATTATATTTTAAGTATGCAATACAGCATTCATAACTATAAGCACTATGCTGTAGATTAGACCTCCTGAACTTATTTATGTTTGTATATCTAAAACTTTGCACTATAATCACACCTACTCATTTACCTGCACCACAGCTCCTGGCAACCTCCAGTCTACTCTCTGCTTCTGAGTTTATTTGAGATTTCAAATACAAGTGAAATCATACAATATTTGTCATTCTGTGTTTGGTTTATTTCACATGACTTCATGCCCTTCAGATCCACCGATGCTGTCACAAATGACAGGGTTTCATTATTATATAATACTGAATAATATTCCATTGTGCATACATATATATATATAACGTTAATTCATCCGTCCGTGAATGAATGATAACATGTGTGTCTTCTTCATATATCTTGATTATTGTGAATAGAGCTGAAAGGAACATATGAGTGCAGATATCTCTTTCACATAATGATTTCAATGACTTCATATATATTTATATGTTTTATATATATATGTGTGTGTGTGTATATATATATATAAAATAAGTGGGATTGCTGGAACAAAATGGTATTTTTATTGTTAATTTTTTGAGAAACCTCCATACTATTTTCCAAGATGGCCATACTAATTTACATTCCCACCACCAGTATACAAAGGCTCCCTTTTCTCCACATCCTTACCAACACTTGTTATCATCCATCTTTTTGATAATAGTTATTCTAACAGGTGTGAGGTGATATTTCATGGTAGTTTTCATTTGCATTCCCGTGATGACTAGAGAGGGTAAGAATTGTTTATATATATATCGTCCATTTGTATCTCCTCTTTTGAGAAATTCCTACTCATATCTGTTTGTTCATTTTAGTTTTTTAATTTTAATTTTATACACAGAGGATACATGTGCAGGTTTGTTCCATGGATGTCTTGTGTGACGCTGAGGTTTAGAGTATGAATGATCTCATCACACACATAGTGAACATAATACTCAATAGACAGTTTTTAAGGTCTTGTACCCAACCCTCCCTCCTCCCTCTAAGAATCTCCGGTGTCTATTGTTTCCATATAAGTGAGAGCTAAGCAATGTATAACCCAATGTTTAGCTCTCACTTATAACGGTGAATATGTAGTATTTGGTTTTCTGTTCCTGCACACAATACCACACTGGGCTAATTTTTGTATTTTTGGTAAAGATGGAGTAGCTTCAGCATGTTGGCCAGTCTGGTCTCAAAATCCTGAGCTCATGTGATCCACCCACCTCTCAAAGTGCTGGCATAACAGGCATGAGCCACTGTACCTGGCTTTTCTGAATTTTTTTAAGCTTATATTAGGTTTGTCTGTTCTAGAATTTTGTGCACATTTATTTATATTATAGGACACTTTTTAGCTTAGCTTTCCCCACTCAGGGTGAGAAAGATTATATTGTTCCAAGATGTTGATTAATAGAGTTGATCATCCGCCTTTATTGCCCAATATTACTCTATAATATGCGTATAATTTGTTTATCGATTTCCTCTCGATAGACATTTGAGTTGTTCCCAGGTTTTAGCTATTGTTAATAGAACTCAAGGACATTTTTTAAAATAAAAAAATTCAATCCAAAATGTCCTTTCCTTTTGACTCTCCAATATTGTGTCAGGGTTACATTTTTGTTGTCATGAAAATCCAATTACATTGAACAAGATGTGTTTCCAGAATCAAGATTCAGTATATGTGTGGTCTAGCTGTGTCCCTAGAATGTAGCCCTTTTTAGTTTTATTAAGCATTTTCCTATATAAATTGAAATGAAGTAGAAGATGCATTTTTCCACAGTAGGAGACATAGAACAGTTTTGGACTTTGGAGAGATAGCAACTTGCTGCTTGCCTGTGCAACCCACCTCAAAAGATACAACTCCTCCAACTTTTGGTTTCTGGTGACTTGTCCAAACAATTAGATGTGAACTGACCTTATTCCCTTACAATACTACAAGTCGGTCTTCTGCACCTGGCCAAATACAGTATAAAATTGATGGGCATATGTTTCTTTTGTTTTCATGCTTTCTATTTAAAGCTATTCTCTTTGGCTGGGCACTATGGCTCATGCTTATAATCCCAGCACTTTGGAAGGTCGAGGTGCAGGGATCACTTGAGACCAGGGGTTTGAGACGAGCGTGGCCAAAATAATGAAAGCCGTCTTTCTGAAAAATACAAAAATTTTCTGGGCATGGTGGCACATGCCTGTAATCCCAGATACTCAGGAGGCTGAGGCAGGAGAATCGCTTGAACCCAGGAGGCAGAGGTTGCAGTGAGCTGAGATTGCGCCTCTGCATTCCACCCTGGGTGATAGAATTAACCTTCATCTCAAAAAAACAAAAAGCTAATCTATACTTTTCTTTTGGTGCATTATTAGAATGTAGGAGGTAATAAGGCAAAACTATTGTGGGTATGTGAATGTGTATCTGTAGCACCTAGAATAGTGCCTAGCCCATCACTTGTGTTGAAAATTGAGAAAACCATCTTAATATAACTTTTCCACACTCTAGTTCTGAATTTAAAGACAGAAAAAGATAGGTTAGCAAATATAGGTATCAGTTATTTGTATTGACAGATCATTTGGAGAACACGTTTTTGGATATGGGAGAATAAAGGTCCCTAACTCTCCACCCCAGAAATAATTTTGCTGATACAAAAATCAGTCAGACACGGTGGCACATGCTTATAAACCCAGCTACTTAGGAGGATGAGGTGGGAAAATCACTTGAACCCAGGAGGCAGAGATTGCAGTGAGCCAAGAGTGCCCCATTCCACTCCAGCCTAGGCAACAGAAAAAGACCCTGTCTGAAAGAAAAAAAAAGTTGTTACTATATAGGAGACAATTTTATTGTCATCTCATTTAAAATTGAAGAGTACATTTGAGTCGAATTCTTATGCCTGCAGAGACATTTGCCTCTGGCTTAAAATCACTGGCTCCAGGAGGAAACTCCACCAGAGGGCATCGTAAGGATTTCATAGTGTCTAAGTCATCTTGGTAATTCTTCAAATAATTCCTGGCAATTCTGTTAGGTCTTGAACTTCACTTACTTCTTATATGTTTAATAAAAAGAAGTTCAAAACGTTGCCATGGCTGTTGAATTCCCACAGGCTTGTCTTCCCCTTAAAATTCATTACATGGTTTGTACTCTTTTGCGAATATAATACATAAGTTTGGAGGTGGATGCTTTCAGCCATTAAGTTCAAAAGTACTGCTACATGGGCTGGGCATAGTGGCTCATACCTCTAATCCCAACCCTTTGGGAGGCCAAGGGGTGCAGATCACAAGATCAGGAGATGGAGACCATCCTAGCCAACATGGTGAAACCACATCTCTACTAAAAATACAAAAATTAGCTGAGTGTGGTGGTGCGCAAGTAGTCCCAGCTACTTGGGAGGCTGAGGCAGGACGATTTCTTGAACCAAGGAGGCGGAGGTTGCAGTGAGCTGAGATCACACTATTGCCCCCCAGCCTAGTTATAGATCAAGATTATGTCTAAAAAAAAAAAAAAAATACTGCTACATGGACATCCATCATTCCGGCATCTCTGCCATAACAGCTGAGTATCGAGAATGTCTGTTAGTTTCTTTAACTCCAAATTTGTGTTGTGTCCCTTGGTCTCCTGTCGTACCATAAAGTGTATTATTTACAAAAAGGACAATTTATCTATAGTTATTTCCTCTCAGTATGCTACATTCTTTTAGAATTTAAACATAGTGTCTCCCAACCTGAAATTTGATTTTTAAAAAACCAGAAAAATGTTTTTGGACATCTTTTATTTCCAGCTGTTTTCATCTTCATCTCCTCTCCTGAACTCACCTGAGGGTAAAGTTCATTCATCAAAATTTCTCCTCAACTCACAACAACCTCATCCCACTCCAATATGATTTTTTTCCCCATGAATTGATGCACATAATTTTTGCTGGCAGTGGTAATGTCCTAATAAAAAAAATCATGAGATGGCATCAGACTTTACCTTATGTTCTAGCTCAGCAGAATTTGATCCCTGTCTGATAAGGAAACCATATTTTCCCTAGAAACTTTTCACTTTTGTCACAGGTTTTGTTCCCAGGGAGCTGGATATAGATGAAGTTTAGTGTGCAGGATGTTTATTAGGAAGTAATGTGAGGATCCACATCTGTGGAAAGGATTAGAGTGAAGCCTTATGTGCAAAGGGACAAGTCTAATGGCAACGCAGCCTGACTTTGTCAACTGGCCGCACAGACAGAGCTGTTCAGCTAAGAAGGCCTCCCCTATTTGTCCCAATTGAATCACATGGCAAAGTCTATGCATCCCTTGCCTCCATTAATAATTGTGTGCTTGCCACTTGTGGAGGGTGAGACTTTGAAGCAGGTGGCTTTCTGTGGCTGAAGAAAACCTTAAATGTGCTGGTAAAGTTTTCCAAAGAGACAGAGAATGGCATCTGCCGTGTATGTTGCCCTTTTTCAAAGAGGAAGCAAGAAGGATAACGTCCTCCAATGGCTCTGTATGCAGATGGGTGGACAGTAATGTCTGTCCCTCCTGTGACCTAAGAAGAACAGGTGGCAGACATGCAGCCAGGCAGTTAGAGGTGCCACAGTGTTAGGAGATAAACATCTGTCATAAGCAGTGCTTCTTTGAATCAGGTGTGACACAAGTCTTGCATCCCTTGCATGGACTCCTTCCCCGTTATCCTGCTGTCCTACCTCATGAAGGTGAGTGGGGGCTGGGTGGTGGGCAGTCCCAAGACGAGGTACACTTTGCCTGCAGTGTTCCCACATGAGTTCCAAGGTAGCCCAGGAGGTCATCCATGAACTTTGTATTTTCCTTATGTTTCTTGTCTTTGCCTTTGAGGAACATGTTTCATTGGACTCTGAGTCCAAACAACTCATGTATCCCTATATCTTCACATTGTCCTTCACTTAAGGGAATCTCTAATCTCTAATGCCTTTGTTTTATTATTACTATCAATATTATAATAATTAACATTGTCGTTATTAACTTCATTGTTGATTTTCAGTTATTTTTATTCATGGAGTTAATATGAATTTTTCTTTTGTGGCTACTTACACCAAGATGAAGATAATTTATTAGTTCAGGAAGAATCTGCATTCTGAAGGTGAATAGAAGTTCATGCTACAGATGGGCAGACACATGCCCTCCCAATTCCTGATGGACCTCCTAGTGCCTCCTAGACCTAAGGGGTCTCCTGCAATGCTCCAAGATGCCACCAAGGCAGGGATGTGCTTGTGCATGCCTGAGAGCATCCAGGATGAAGTAAGGCTCTGGAAAAATGCACGAGTTTCCACATAATCCCCAAAAACCTTACAGGAGAACTGGATGCCACAGAAACAGGAGTGGTCATTGACACCACAAAGTCACCAAAATTGTTTTGAAGTCAATTAGGAAACCCAGGAATCACTCTTGCTGCCATTAAGTGGAAGAACAGGAGCCTGTGAATGGCATCCTTGTCCTGCCTGAAACTCCACAGATATTTCTGTGTGGCTTCAGGTACCAGGAATCTCCGTGATTTTCAGAAAGGCAGGGACAGCTTATGCCAGCCCATCCCTCTGCAGAATGTGCCCCAGCAGATCAGAGGCATGGAACCATCATGGACTGCACAAAGGCTCAAGGCCAGCTTCCCAGACCTGCCTGTGACTCTAGGTAAGTTCTGAGTCCACGTGGGTGCCAAGGAAAGGTTAATGATGATCTGGAAAGATGGGACAAGCAGATACCACCCCTAAACAATCTGCAGGATTCTAACTTCCGCAGGAAGCCAGAGACCAGCTCATGCCACACTAGTGCACCTTGAAAACCCCTGAATGCAATGCCGCTCTGCAGAGAGTTCAACAAAGAAGTGGCTGGGAATTTTGCATTCTAGGCTGCATTTTACGGTGCTTCTGGACACGTGATCAGAAATTGAACATTGGTATATCTAACTCTGACATTTTTCACAAAATGGTTTTTTTAAATAAGGTAATATAGACAAAATATAATATAACCATATGTATTATATGCCAAAATATGCTTCACTGGCATCAAGTAGACTCACCTTGAAATACAGTCTAGGACAACCTCCATTTTCAGAGTATTTTCTTTTCGAAAGTGAAACTCTCCCACCAAAAACCAACAACATCACAGGTTTTTGCCTCCAACAAACCGACAGAAAGCCAATACATTTATTCTACCACTGTAAAGTGGACTACGGTGCAACACATACGTGTGAAACCCCATATGTGGCATCACCGTGAGCCAAATGGGGACTCGTGGTGTAAGCAACACTCCCCACGTGTTAGCGTGCGTGAGATTCACTTGGCGGAATTTGACTAGGTGCGTGTTGGTAGAGTGGGGCTGAGGTTCTCTTGCCCCTGTGGATGCTTAAGAAGTCACAGGTCCTGCGAAGACCTGCGGTCCCCTCAATCAACTCTGTTTCAGAGACAAAATGACTTGGATTGCTGACCAGTCAAGAAATTTTCAAGCCCTTGGAAAATCAGTTACACACAAACACGGAATGAAAGTCAAAAGAGAGTACGTCATCTTTTTGAGAATTTTATTCACTTCAAAACAAATTAAACACACCTATTTCCAATGGCATTCCAGAGCCCAATTTTCGAGGCTGAGGAAACACCCCAAGAACGCTTTGCGCAGAACGCTTCACAGCGTCCAAAACACTGCTGTCAGGGCGGGGCGCAGCTGAAGGCCTGCATCTCTCAGGGTTCCCTAACTGTTCCCTGATTCAGTCATCTAGAGAGCAAATGCACAGTCATTCCCCAGTTTCCTACTGACATCACAGCGGAAGTCTGACTCCCACGCGTCACCACCAACCAGTTTCTGAGTCAACGAATCACTGGCACAGAAGCTTCTGGTGGTGGGTTTCCGGAGCGCCCTGCGAACTACAATGTCCCTCACAAGAATTCGATGAGGCAGAGTCTCTGCATGTGGTCCCTGCCTGGCCTGGGCTCCAACATCCCCAGAAGCACCACAGCTGGGGAGCTTGGGAGTCACCACACACAGTCTGCTCTCTGCTCTGTGCTCCTCAGTCCCACAGACCCCTCCAAATCACGGGAACTGGATGCAATGGAGCCCCGGCCATCTGTAGTCTCACTCCAGGTCAGAATCGCTGTCCTCTGAGGAGGAGGAAACCTGAAAGTCCTCATAGAGGACACTCAGGGGGACAGGAACACAGGGAGCCTCAGACTTCTCTGAGACATGACGGCTGTGAACGAGGAAGGCTCCCGGCTTCTCAGGAGAGAGAAACGAGGGAGCTGTCAGGAGGCTGGAGCTCCACCATCCGTTTTCCAGTCTCCGGAAGAGCATTCTGAGAGGCTGGGCCCCATCGTGGCTGGCCGCTGGGTGATGGGACATGGTGCAGGCCTGGGCAGTAGGCAGGCAAGGTCTGCTGTGCGGAGGCTGCCGGTCGCTGCTGGGCACCTGGGCGGGTGTCCCCCTGCTCATCTGGGGCGATGGACTTGGTCTGAGTTCGGTTGCAGCTGGCAGAGGTTGGAGAGTCTCCGGGGCCCCCAGCTCACCTCCCTGGATGGCATTTTCGGGCATCTGGAAGGAACCCATTCTCGGTTTCTTGGGGAAGTTCAGGCAAGCCTGAGTCAGAGCCTGGGCAGCTCTCTTGGCTCCTGGCCTGAAACTGAGATTGGAGCCGAGGCCCAAGCTGTGTGTGTCGGCTGGTGGGCAGGGCTGTGAGGTCACCGCAGCACGATTGTCTTGTGCCTGGGGGCTGATGACCCGAATCAGGCCGTGGGGCTTGGAGGCAGCCTGGGGAACTTCTCGACTGCCACCCTGAGGCCTGCTGTGTGTCGGCTTCACCACGACGAGAGGCTCCGGGCCCTGCTGCCTGACTCCAGGCTGAGGGATGTCGGCCACAGCCCCTGTCTGTCGTTCCTTTGGTCGGAGACTTGACGAGGAGCTCGGACTGGCTTTTCTGAGGGGAGACAGTGAAGCCAAGACGGATACCGTGTCAGACATTTTGGTAGCTGAGCCATCAGTGAGGGCAGTGTCCACGCGTGGCCTCTTATTAATTGTGTGGACCGGCATTGGCCTGCTTGCAACCTGAAAGAAAGGAGACCACACACGTTAGAGGTTCCTCGGCATCGAGCCAACATGGAAATCAATCACATTCAAAGACAAGGTGCACACAGCAGGAAATTCTTAATACGGTATGGACAGGCGGTCCTTGGAAGTAGGGACAGATCCTCAAGGTGAGTGCTGATCGGGACAAGACCCATGAAAAATGCACTCTCGAGCTATGATCTGAGAATACCATTTTTCTAAAGACTGTGTCTTGGGCATTCACTGGATCAAAGCGCCTCCACTCAGCCTTCCATGAAGTGGGACGGACTAATGTCCATCTGAAGGCAGGTCGGTGGCTCAAGGGTTCCCAGGACGTCTTTTCTGAAAACATGCATGTTCCTGGGGTGAGCCTCCTGAATGTTTGGCGCCCCAGAGGGACTAATTTCCTCACGCCGCTAGGAAGATGTTGTTGGCAGGCTTGCCATCATTGCACAGAAAGAAAGCAGCAGGAAATACGGCATCTTCAGATGCCTTCATCTGGAATCAAATGGACCTGGAAGGATCGTGGAGTCCCTGACCCCAAGAAGGCAGGGAAGAAGGGTTCCCCGATCCCCTCACACACACGGGAACCTGAAAGGAAATCAACCAGGGTGACCTAGAGGAGAAAAAGACCAGCGGCCCAGGGTGACACTCACCCTCAGATAATCACAAGATTCCATGGATTCTTTTCGATTTGGCGGCAGCTTCTCCGGAGGTGTCCCGGAAAAGATCTGGAGGAGAGCCTTCCTCTACAGGTCTTGTTGCCTGCAGAAGAGAAAAAGTTCAGGCCCTGCCCCCTGGTTCTCCCCAGGAGACAGGGAGAAGCCTGTCTGGGGCCCAGTCCCGTTCTGTGTTTTGTGATACATAAATGGAACTTTTGTGCCCTTTCCGCCTCTGCACCTTCCCTCATGTGCCAACCTTCCCATCCTGCTGGTGGCCCTCTAGGCTTCCCAAGTAAGGACTGTCATTTGCATTCCGTTGCTTTTCCCCCTGTCATGGAGAACCTGCACGAAGCGCCCCCGCCTCTCCACCATCCCTGAATCTCCCAGAGCCAAAGGAGCTCCCGGATGGGGAACCCGGTCTGTTTCTCTGCAGCATTCCTTCCCTGTCCCAGAGACGGAAAGGCACACGGTGTGCGGGTGCAGAGACACTGTGTCCTTAGGCGGCAGTACCCTAAGGGTGGTGAAAACCCCTTCCACTGCTCACCTTGGTCTGGCTTCCTTCTCTCCCTTTTCCTTGTTCAAGGGCCCAGGGTTCCTTCGAACCTGGGGCTTCCATGGTTTCCGGTTTTCCTTCCCTTCCTTTCTCCCAAAGGTCTGGGGAACCAGGGCTCCGTTCCAGCACTTCATGGGGCACCTGGTACTTCTGGCCGTGTGGCCAAAGGCCCCGCAGTTTTTGCACTTGACCTGTGGGTGGAAAGGAAGTGATGTCAGTGAATGAGCTGAAGCCACAGGCAGTGATCCAATGTCAACATTGAGACGGATTGTGATTTCAGAACTGAGTGAGGATTCCAAAGCGGGGACGCCGGCATGGGGGCCCTTAAGTGGCGGGAGGGTTCGGTTATGATGTTCCCTCCCAAAGCCCATGTGAGGGAGGAACTCTCAAAGGAAGGACTCAGGGTTCTAGCGGGGACGATCGTGAACCCGATGTCCACAACACAGCCCAACCTGGCTACACAGGATTCTGAGTGGAAAGGGAGGTTGCTCCCAAGAGTCTCTCCAGGGACCTGTCGGACCGCGGAGGAGGTCCCAAGCCAGGCCCACCTTGGATGGGAAAAGCAACCCGGGTGGTGCTGGCAGAACTCTTTGGAAACCAACCCAGTCTCTGAGGACCGTGTGACACTCGCCCCCTCCTCCCCCCTCGATACCCAAAAGATTCCAGGGCTAGACATACCCTGGGATCTTCTTCATCGGGTGGGGGAGCCCTTGGCCCAACTGGGGCCCTCTGCTGCTTCTGGAGTGTCTGGGCTCTCACGAGTCTGTTTACCCCACTTTTGGGGTCATGACGTGCCATCATCTTCATCTCCTGGGCGTTTTATGGCCGACTTTTTCAGGGGTTGATGGTTGGGTCACCTGAATCACGCACAAACACACACAAAGCGATGGTTAGGCACATTGGATATTCACACACCCACAAGAAACCCTCAGCTAATTCCATGACGGTGTGGTCATGAGGAGACCTCACCACCCGTCGGTCAAATCTGTGGATCACAATGTGGTGTGTGCATCCTCAGATATTGTGTGTTCCTCTGCCGTGACTACCTGGTCCAAGAGTAAACTTCACCTGCCACATGGCCCACGGCCTAGGTATGCGGAGTTGGAGTTGAGATTTCAATCCCAACCAAACAACTGATTCTGGAGACTGGACTTAGGTCTATCACCACTCACTCCAGTAGAAGACACAATGATTCTCTCTCCCCTGAGGGACAAAAGAATAGAAGCTACAGGGCATGGCCGATGTCACCCCTTGGCAGGTCTGCTTGAAGTCAGGGATAAGGGATGCTTCCTATCAGAACTCAAATGGCTACTCTTGCCGTTTCATTAGGCAACTTCCAAACACAAATTCATCGAGAGAAGTTATCTCCCTCTCTACCACACTAGCAGGTGATGGTCTTTCCTGCTCTGTCTTTTTGGCTTTGGCTCCAGCCCCTCTTTATTTATTTTTCTGGTATTTTACACACGCCATACGAATTCATCTAAACAAACGCTGAACAAGTGGCATATGAATTTCTTACATGGCTAAAGGGCAAACCACCCCTTTTCCAAAGTTCTTTTTCCATTTACCCACCAATTCAGCATGCTGGAGTAAATTTCTTTTTGCATTTCCATCTGGCTCTTCTCCCAGGCACGGAGATGGAAATGTTTTCTCGCTTTCTGTTCCAAGAATTACGGGTAAGGAGAACACATCCTACCGCATCAGCGAGCCCCAGTGTGATCTGTTTCTTTCACTTTCCTTTGTCTCTTTTCCCCCAACCCCTCAGGGATTACGTGAAACAACCAGTCGTTCAGGGAAACTAACCTGAAATTACAGGTCTACTTTCTTTCCTCGGCTGGCGCTCAGATGGACAGGTGCACTGGCGCTCAGATGGGCAGGTGCTGGAGCAGCCCTGCTGGAAGCGGTGCAGCCTTCAGGAAGCCAGAGGAAGGGGCAGAGAGGGACCTTTGCTTTCCAGGTTGCCTTTTATACTGCCTCTGGACCCCTGACGCGAAACGGACCCTAACCTAATCAACTTAATCCAATTACATGACCTGGAAAGGTCTATTTGCCCAGCCCACTCTAAGACGATGTTCACTATGGACAGACATTCTAAAACCTACCTGTACAGCTGCAAGCTTTGAAGAATAGATGTTTCCCGTCAGGTATGTAGCACTGGTGCATGTACCCCTGTCTGGTTTTACATCTCTTTTTTTTTTTTTTTAACAAGGTGCTAAAATAGACACAGTGTAATTGGACCATATTTACTCTATTTCAACGTAGACCTCAGTGTCATCAAGGAGGTGCACCTTGACATGCAATCTCGGTCGTTATCCATCTTCAGAGCTTCTCCTTCTTCCCCACAGTAAGTGCGTCATCAGAAAACCCTGACCACACCCTCACGTGTTTTCTCCTCCAGGAAGCCCTTGGAAACCACCGTGAATTGGACTGCACTGGGAAACCCAGATGAAGAAAGTCAACACCTCTTTGTCCTTCGGTGCCTGGCTCCTTTTTCAGCTCATCCTGCGGCTCCAGGCATTATGCCTGAAGAGTCTCCAGGACACCGGTGGGGCTCTATTTCCTTGGGTCCTGTTGCCATTTCTCTGGATTTGCGAAGATCCAGCGGACTTTCTGTGGAACTCTCTTGTCGGGGAACTTGGGTGCCACGTCCCCTCATTCTGCCCTTCGTCATCTGCACCTGCACGAGTTAGGGTCCAAGTTCCCTGGATGGGAAGAGACAGGCAGGAGTCGGAATGGTGAACCAGCACACTGGGGGCATTTTCTCACTTGGTCCAAGTGGCCCCATGGTCTTCTAGAGCTTTGGAACCAGTCGCGTCCCACTTGACACTACACCCGACTCTCAGTTGCTGAATCTTGTTGGCCCTCTGGCCATCTCCTGTTGGATGAGTTGCACCTGCTGAAACTCGATTTCCCCTGGATTTGCGCTTCATTAATTATTCATGATTCAGGTGGGAACGCCTGCTTACATCCCCCTGTGGCCATTCTCTGAGCTTTCCGGTCACATCGTTTCCTGCCATGCTCTTTGGTTCATTTTGGTCATGCTCCTTCTGCTGTCAGAGGAGCAGAGAGTTGATCTTGTTGATTCTGGATACTGATAGTTTCTAGGTGATCTGGATAACCAAGGTAACGACCCTCAACGGCGGTGGAAAGGGAGCAGCCATTTGGCGTTGCTCAGAAAATCCCACTCAGTTCCCAGGCCTCCTAGATGTGCAATCCTGGTCAGAGTTGTTCCCAGGTCAGAGAACGGAGATAGCCTGTGCATGGTGGGATATCTTTACCTAGAGCTTTCAGTGAGTCTCGACCTCAGCTACTCTTAGGATCGGGGGAGAAGCACGGAAAGGCCCTGTGCTCAGGCATCTGGAAAGAAGACGGGATGAATATTCTACCTCTGAAGTACATCCCAAATCTGGGAGTTTACTTCCCAGATTAATAGTGTCATCGATAATTATTAAAATTGGTCATTAGTGTTTAATAATTAATCATATTATTACTCCTAATACCGCAGGGTGTGTACACCTACCTGTGATGTCATTCTTAATATCCAGGGAGGGAGAGCATGGTTTTAGTTTTAATATCGCAATAAGCGCACACTCACCCTGTGACACAAATCCTAATATCCAGTGTGGTAGAGTATGACATGACTCCCAACATAGCAATGAATAGACAGCCACCCGGTGATATGGCTCCTTATATTCACGGAAGATGAGTATGATATTAGTCCCAATATCGCAGGGAGGGTACAGGTCTTCTGTGTTATGATTTCTAATATCCAGAGGAGGAGAGGATGATAATAATTCCAGTGTCATAGGCTGTGTTCACCGGCCCTGTGACATTGTTATTAATGTCTTCAAAGGGAGAGGATATTACTCCCAACGTGGCAGGGGGTGTACATCCACCCTGTGATATTGTTTATATTCCAAGGCTGAGAGGTTGATATTACTCCTAGTATCACAGACACTGTACACCCCCGTGTTTTTAATCCCTGCAATATTCGGAGTAGTATCATCCTCTCCTGGGTGGAAATTGGGAACAGTATCACCGGGGGCGTGTACACACCCTGCGATATTGAAAGTAATATCATCCTCTTCCCTCCTGGATCATGGAAACAACATCACTGTGGGGGTGTACACTTTCTGCGATATTGGGAGTAACATTATCTTCTGTGCCTTGGATTATTAAGGACAATATCACGGGGGCATGTGCACATCTTCTGCAATATTGGGAATAATATTATCCTCTCTCCCCCTGCATATTAGGAAAGATATCACAGAGTGGGTGTTCACCTCCTTCGATATGGGGATTAAAACCATCTTCTCCTGTTCCAGATATCAGGAGGAATATCACACGGGGATGTACAGTGTCTGTGATACTGGGAGTAATATCAACCTCTCGGCCTAGGAATATTAAGAAGAGTATCACAGGGTGGATGTATACCCCCTGTCATATTGGAAGTAATATTAGCCTCTCCCCCCGATAGATATTAGGAACAATATCCCAGACTGGGTGTATGCCTCCTGCTCTACGGGGCGTAATATCATCCTCTCCCTTCTATGATATAAATAACAATATCACAGGGCAGGTGAACACAGCCTGCGATACTGGAATTATTATCATCCTCTCCCCCTCTGGATACTAGGAACCATATCACAGATGAGTTGTACCCTCCCTGCGATATTGGGAGAGATATTATACGCTTCTTCCGTGAATATTAGGAGCCATATCACTGGGTGGCTGTCTATTCATTGCTATGTTGGGAGTCATGTCATACTCTACCCCCTAGATATTAGCATCACTGCACAGGGTGAGTGCACACCTACTGCGATATTAAAATTAAAATCATGCTCTCCGTCCCTGGATATCAGGAACACATCACAGGTAGGTGTACACCCCCTGCGGTATTAAGAGTAATAATAGGATTAATTATTAAACATCTATGGTCGATTTTGATAATTATCAATGACACAATTAATAAGATACCATTATTAACTATGGATAATTATTTTAAATATATGATTATGTACTCTTGAAAATAATTAGTAATATTAAAGTCATTTAACAATATTATTAGTTCTTAATATTAATAATTATTTTATTACCAACATCACTTAGTATTGATTTAAGTAACATTAATTGCTGATATCATTATTTTATTAATAGTGATATTATGATTAATTGTTATACTAATCGTTAACATTTTTTACCAGTATTAATTTATACTATCTTTATTGTGATTATTAATATTGATGATTGCTATCAATTTTTATTATATTTATTAATATTAATAATTAACAGACTTGTTCCTGATATCCGACGGGGAGAGGATGATATTACTCCCAATATCGAAGAAAATGTACATCTCTCTATGATATTATTTCTAATAGTCAGGGGGTAGAGGATGACATTATTGAAACTATCGCAGTGGGTGTCCATCCCTTCGGTCATTTTGTTCCTTGTATCCTGAGTGGGAGAGGTTGATATGACTCCCAATATCACAAGAAGTGTACTACCGCCTGTAATATAGTTCCTAACATCTAGGTGGGGAGAGGATGATATTACTGCCCATATCGCACGAGTTGTAAAACCCCTTCGATATTTTGCTTACGATCCTGAGGGGAGAAGATGATATTACTCCCAATATCGAAGAAGATGTACAACCCCCTGTGACACTATGTTCAATATCCACTTTGGGAGACGATGACATTACACCCAATATCGCAGGGGATGTACATCCACCTTGGGATATTGTTCCTTATATCGAGAGGGGGAGAAGATGTTATTACTCCCAATAACGCAGGGGCTGTGGCTGTACACCCCTCCTGTGTAATTGTTTTTAATATCCTAGGCAAGAGAGGATGACACTACACCCAATATCGCAGGGGGTGTACATTCACCCGGTGATATTGTTCTTAATGTACTCCACCTCTGTCCGCCAGGGATATCGTTTCTAATATCCAGGGGAAGAGAGGATAACATTATGCCCAATATCGCAGAGGAGTATACACACCCTCTTAGATGTTGTTCCTAGTATCCAAAGATAGAGACGATGATGTTACTGGCCATATCGCAGCGGTGTACACCCTTCTGTGATACTGTTTTTGACATTCAGTGGGGGAGGGGATAACATTAATCCCAATATCACAGAAGGCGTACAGACCCCTGTGATGTAGTTCCTAATGTACAGAGGAAAGAGAAGAATATTGCTCTCAATATCGCAGGGGGTGAAACCACCCTGTCCCCTGTATATTGCTCCTAATACGCAGTGGCATGGAGGCTGATAGTACTCCCAATATCCCAGAAGGTGCACACACACCTGTGATGTAGTTCCTAATATCTAGCGGGAAAGAGGCTGATTTTACTTTCGATATTGCAGTGGGTGTACACCGCCCCCAACCCCAGGGTATCATTCCTAATATCCAGGCGGGAAGAAGATGACATGGCTGACAATATCGAAGGGGGTGGACACCTCTTCAGTGATATGGTTCCTCTTATCCAGGGGGTGAGAGGGTGATATTACTCCCAATAAAGTAGGAACCGTACAGCCACCCTGGGATTTTTTCCTTAATAACCACAGGGGATTGGTGACATTACTACCAATATTGCAAGGGGTGTACACCCCTCCTGTGATATTGCTTCTCATATCCAGGAAAGGAGAAGATGGTATTAGTACCAATATTGAAGGGATGGACAGCCCCCATGGGATATTGTTCTAAAGATACATGTGGAAAGAGGATGAGATTCCATCCAATATAACAAGAGGTGTACACCCCACCTGTGATATGAGTCGTAAAACCTAGGAGAAGAGAGAATGACATTGCTTCCAAAAACACACGGATTGTACACCCACCCTCTGATATTGTTCTTGTCATCTAAAGGAAGAGATGATGATACTACTCCCACTACTGGAGAAGGTACACATCCCCCTGTGATATTGTTCCTCATAACTTGTTGGGGAGAGCATATTACTTCCAATATGACAGTGGCTTGACACCCAGTCTGTGATATTGCTCCTAATTTCCAGTAGGTAAAATATGATGTTCCTGCCAAGAGAGTAGTGGGTGTACAGCCACCCTGTGATATTTCTCCGAATATTCAGGGAAACACAGGATGAAATTAACCCAAATATCCCAAAAAGTGTACACCCATTGTGTGATATGGTTCCTAATATCCGGAGGTGCAGAGGATGGTATTCGTTCTCCGATCGCAGGCTGTTTACACACAACATGGGAGATTGCTCCTAATATCCTGAACAAAAGACACTGCTAATAATGGACACACATTGCAGGGGGGAGTAATTGGCTATTACGATCCACATCGCAGGGCGTGAGACACTCCCCGCGATATGGGGAGTAATAGCAACCCCCTCTACCCCCTGGCTATTATGATCCACATCGCAGGGCACTTCAGGACACCAGTTCTGCCCCAACCTTGACTGAGACAGTGGGTGTCATGGGACCACCTCAGGGTGGGTGGCAGCTCAGCTCGAAGGTATCCCTGCTGCCAAAGACCAACTGTTCCTGCTAGTTTGAATCTGGCCACAGGGTCTCTGTTGGTGAGACAGATGACCATGAGTCAGATACCCTGAAATCTAGCACGACAGAGCTCAACGCCCCATGACAGGCACCATAGTACGCAAACTTTACAGACATACTAGCAAAGGCCACAGCAGGCGCTGAGTGAGGAACAAGCTGACCAAGATCCTGGGGTTCTGCCACACAGCCCTTAAACCAGGGACTGGAAACTGTTTCCCTAAAGAGCCAGGAGTCAGTATTTTCAGCTTTGCCAACTGATCTTTGCCTCTAGGATGCAACTCTGCCATGGCTGCATGACAGCAGCCTTCTGCAGGTGGCCTGTGAAGAGATGGACATGACTGCACCCCCAATCAAACTTTACTTATGGACATAGAAGCTTCTCAGTGTCATGAAGTGTTAGTTTTTTATTTGTTCAACCTTTTGGAAATGTAAAATCCGTTCTTGATTCACAGGCCACAAGAGCAGGCAGGGATAGGCTGTCCCTGGCCGACCTCTGGAATGAACTTAGAGAAGGAAAGGACAGGCTGGGCCAGCGCAGCCTCCTCACAGCGGATTCACTGCAGGAGGGTCCTTCTTAGCAACCACTTCTCATCCTTCAACTTGGCTTCAAGTGCAGCTCAGGTGGAGAAAGAGAGAACAGAACTGGCCTCGGCAACAAGAAGGAAGGAGACGCAGGGTCAAGCAGCCGTGTGGATCCATCACACTCAACATTCACACAAAGCGGAGCACAGGCAGGACCAGCCCGGGGGGTCGAAGTGGAGGCTCTCTGGGGTGCGGAACCTCTGGGGTGTGGAACCTCTGGGGTGCGGAACCTCTGGGGTGCGGAACCTCTGGGGTGCGGAACCTCTGGGTGGGCAAGATTCTCTACCTAAAACTCATATAGAAGATCTACACAGCAGTAGTTACAGAAAACACACACTAAGAAAAAGGCCAAAATAAAAATAGGACACTAAGTTTGGCCAACCGGGTCTCACAAGCCAGTAGGTAAAAAAGCCCACGAGGGCCCACCAGAGGAGCTGGGGGTGGGTTCCTGCCTGCAGGGAGCCTGGGACACCCCATTCCCACAGATGAGGACCCAAGTTTTAGGGAGGAAGCTGTCAGAGTCACCCAGTGAGCTCTTCAGAGCTGGAGCCACAGAGCAGGTGAGGAGTCCTGGCCATGTCCCTGTGTGTGCTGAGAAGCTGGGGTGGGGGCACACCCCCAGGGGCAGATGCAAACAGTGGACCTCGGGCCCTCCTCCTGCCCAGAGGATGCTCAGCTCCCAAGGGACCACCAAGGCCTGGAACCCAGGGACACACCACCTGACCATCATGCCCAGGCCTCCTGGATCAGGCAATGTCCAGTACAGGCAGGCAGACTGGGCTTGGGGCCAGGACAGGGGTGGATGGTCCTGCTAGGCAGGCCTCCTTCTCCCTACCAGCTGGGCTGGTTGCACTGTAGTTTTGGTTCTGGCAACATATTGCTGCCCACTTTGGCCACACCAGTCCCCGGTTCCCTGGCTAGGCCCAGTGCTGTCCAATCTACCTACACAGGCCCCACACACCCAGTGCCCACTAGGCTCTGTCAGCCAGGAGGACCCATGCTCATCCCCTGAAGTTTCCATGGGAGCCTGCGTCCCACAGGAACCCACAGCTCAGGGCCAACCTCCATGTGGGCCTCTTGGTCGTGGTGGTAGGGGCGGGGGGGAGTTGACCTCCAGCCCTCCCATCCTGGCCACTGTATTTTGTGGGGATCATTCAGTCCTGGGAGCTTCCTGGGGACCCCAGAAGGAAGACAACAGGGTGGTCATGGCAGCCTCAGCCCCAGGCTCTGGGCCGGAATTTGATAACAACCAATTGAGAGCAACCACTGAATTCGATCCTCTTACAGTTACACGAGAAGTTGGTGAAGAACTGAATGTAGACCATTCTATGGTCATCTGGCATTTGAAGCCAATTGGAAAGCTGAAAAATCTTGATAAGTGGGTGCCTCATGAGCTGACCAAATATTTTAAAAATCATCCTTTTGAAGTGTCATCTTCTCTTATTCTATGAAACAACAATGAACCATTTCTTGATCAGATTGTGACATGCCACAAAAAGTGGATTTCATACAAGAGCCAGCTCACTGGTTGGACTGAGAAGAAGCTCCAAACCACTTCCCAAAGTCAAACTTGTACCAAAAAAAGGTCATGGTCACTGTTTGGTGGTCAGCTGCCGGTCTTCTGATCCACTACACTTTTTGAATCCTGGTGAAATCATTACATCTGAGAAGTATGCCACGCCATTCGATGAGGTGCACGGAAAACTGCAGCACCTGGAGCTGGCACTGGTCAACAGGAAGGGCCCAGTTCTCCACAACGCATGACCACATGTCATACAACCAGGACTTCAAAAGTTGAATAAACTGGGCTATGAAGTTTTGCCTCATCTGCCATATTCATCTGACCTCTCGCCAACCAACTACCACTTCTTTAAGCATCTTGACAACTTTTTGCAGGGAAAACACTTACACATCCAGCAGGATGCGGAAAATGCTTTCCAAGAGTTCGTCGAACCCTGAAAGCATGGAATAAACAAGTTTATTTCTCATTGGCAAAAATGTGTTCAATGTAATGGTTTCTTTTCTTTTCTTTTTTTTTTTTAAGACAGTCTCACTCTGTCGCCTAGGCCAGAGTGCAAAGGTGCAATCTCGGCTCACTCTACCCTCCGCCTCCTGGGTTCAAGAGATTCTCCTGCCTCAGCCTCTTGAGTAGCTGGGATTACAGGCACATGCCACCACACCCGGCTACTTTTTATACTTTTAGTAGAGATGGTATTTCACCATGTTGGTCAGGCTGGTCTCAAACTCCTGACATCCTGATTCACCTGCCGCAGCCTCCCAAAGTGCTGGGATTACAGGCGTAAGCCACTGTGCCCAGTCCATTGCAATGGATTCTATTTTGATTAATAAAGATGTGTTGCAGCCTAGTTATAAAAATTTAAAATTCATGGTCCAAAACCACAATTACTTTGACACCAACCTAATAATAGAAGAATTAAAAGAGGCCTTTACATTAGAGAGCCCATGGATGATAAAATAATAAAGAATATTACAATTTCCATAAGTCACAAACTTGGTAACTTAGACCAACTGGATGAATTAAAAGACACAATCTATTAATACTAAAACATAGGAGAAATAGGTAATCTGAATATATTGATATCTATTTTAAAAATGGAATCAATACCTAATAACCTTACAGAAAACCTATATATTCCAAAAATCTGATATTCTGTCATGTTATTCTAACTGGTGGGATTCGGGGATTTCCATTTTGATAAGAACATAGGTGAGTTGCACACACTTACTTTTAGTGCTCACTGGTCAGGAAACCTATGTCCACTATAGGATACTGCAGAGTGATGCGTTTTGGAGAATTTAGGCAAGATAATATGATTTTCAGAGTTAAAGGAAGACAACCTGTTTTATGCACAGTAATTCTTCATAATATCACAGGGGATACCATATTTAAACTTTGGGGTATCCCCAGGTATAATTCTTATTTGAGCCACATGTGAATTTCAGACACGGAGGCTGCCCAACTTTGGTGGCTTTCAGCAGATGTGGAAGTTAATTCACAACCTACTTTGTGGAGGCATAAAATTCAGTGAGCACTCACTTAACCTTTTACTTTAAATATTATTTTTGTAAACTTTGCATTTCCAATTAGGTGAAATTTTAAACCTGTTTCAGTTCTTATCCACCTTTTTTTTTTTTTTTTTTTTTTTTTTTTTTTTTTTTTTTTTTCCCTGAGACGGAGTCTTGCCCTGTAACCCAGGCTGGAGTGCAGTGGCATGGTCTTGACTCACTTAAATCTCCGCCTCCCAGGTTCAAGCAATTCTCCTGCCTCAGCCTCCCAAGTAGCTGGGATTACAGGTGACCACCACCACGCCTGGCTAATTTTTGTATTTTTAGTAGAGATGTGGCTTCCCCATGTTGGTCAGGCTGGTCTTGAACCCCTGACCTTGTGATCTGCCCACCTCGGCCTCCCAGAGTGATCGGATTACAGGCCTGAGCCACTGTGCCTGGCCTCTCCACTCTTTTTAAACGGAGGGGAGTAAGGGTTGCTTTAAGTTAGGAGGGACTCCTGCGTACCCAACCCATTTGTATAAATTTCTTCCTTCAGAGTTCTTCCAATCAGCATCACCATTGTTAAAGGCCTCCCACATGGTAATAATTGTGCTACAGGGTTTTATGAACATGAAGTTTATGTTTGGCTGAATTAACCTTCTTCCTGTCGCACAAGGGGGGCATAGGTGTTTTCACTAATTATGAAGCGGGTTCACTGTGCAATGGCTACCAACTTTTCTGAGTACAGTGAGACCAAACACATTCATACATAAATTCCATGAAGTGAATTTATTACTTACAAATAGCAAACAAAAGACAACAGAAGCCTAGGATTCAATATGAACCACTACCACAAGATCAGGAAGGCTACCCAGAGAAGATGGATGGAGTTTTGACTGTAAACCCTTCACTTGCACTACAACTGAGGGACCCCAGAAAGCAGCCCACCTTGGGTTTTCTCCCACGATGTGGTTGCTGGACACAAGCGTTAAAGGCAGTTCTGTTTCGAGCAGGGACTCTAATAGAGCCTGAGCTGTTCTGGTTAATGTCACCTGATTATCAGGATATTGCTTTCCCAGCATATCATACAGTTATCTTGAGAATTACCAGTAGGAAAGGGAGCAAAATGGCCCTGCACCCTTCAAACTGAAGGATCAGAATATTTGCTGTGAAAGAAGCCCAGACAGTAACAACAGAGTGTTCTTGTGAGTCATCTATTAGTTCTCTTGACCAGAGCGTGGCACCTGACTGCTTTTCTCTTTCCTTTCAATGGAAACTGTTTCGGAATATTTTGAATATTTTGAATTTCTACATCTACAGAGTTGAGGCACACGATCGCTGGCAGTGTAGACTCTCTGTATAGTTACAGGAAAGAGTTCAGGAGCCCATCAAGCCACATTGGAGGAGACCACCTAATCCTCCAGAGACTGTCACTCCATCTTCCTAGTGTTAGCTCCACATGCAGTAAGGCCATTATGTCTAAGGCCGGCAAGACTTTCAGTCCGAAGATTCGACTTTTGACATGCTGATAAGCAGCAGTGATAAGAAAAGCCCACACATTGGCTAGGAATTTTTCAATGCAAGCAGCTGAGATGCTTCTTCATATGCTTCGATAGGGGCTAATATCAAACTCTTTCTTCCCATTTTCATTACTCATCAGTGACTGAACCATGAGGCACCATGGATGTACTCCTCATCAGGAGGGTGTATGGGACAGCGGCAAGGGGAGAAGCAGCACAAGAAACAAACAAGGCCACTACTTCTGCCTACATAATAACTATTGTCTTGGAGTGTACAATAATTAATAATGTTTACATGGCTGCTCTTAGCATACAGAGATGGTGACCAGAGTAGATGCAGGGACCACAGAGATACAGCCTGATTCTTGCTAATTAGGACATAAGTGTCGGCTTATGTGCTGTGCTTCTGTGCATTAATAAGCCAGGACCTCAAAACTGCCTGCTAAGCACAGGCCAAATGTCATGCTGGGGTGCAATTAAACATTCATGTCCAGGAGATGAGAGCATTTTAGTGTGGGAGAAGATGACAACACCTGAAGAAAACAAAACGCTGTGCAGACCAAACGGAAGGCCCATCATCAGCTCACGGTTCTGACTCAGGTGACTGCTGATGTGTTATGGAACCATCAGCCAACAGCAGGTAGGTCAAGTTGAGCAGGTGTCCTTCATGAGGGCTGGTCCATTCCATTTGTGTTGTCAATTGTTTCAATAGCGTCTCATGCACCCCACTGGTGAGGAAGGAATTTGCGCCCTACTTTTACTGGCACCGTTAAACACATAACATCTCTTACTAAACAGAAAAACCAGACATCAGTTATTAATTACATATAGAAGGATGGTGTAAGTTCCCACAGCCCCAAACAGGGATTAACTTGGGAGCAGAGAGTGGTATCACATTAAAAAAGTGAGGATTTTCCTTTTTTTTTTTTTTTTTTTTTTTGAGACAGAATCTCGCTCTATCACCCTTGCTGGAGTGCAGTGGTGTGATCTCGGCTCACTGCAAGCTCTGTCTCCCGGGTTCATGCCCTTCTCCTGCCTCAGCCTCCCTAGAAACTGGGACTACAGGCACGCACCACCACGCGTGGCTAATTTTTTGTATTTTTAGTAGCGACGGGGTTTCACCGTTTTAGCCAGGATGGTCTCGATCTCCTGACCTCGTGATTCACTCGCCTCAGTCTCCCTAAGTGCTGGGATTACTGCCGTGAGCCACCACGCCCGGCCGAAGATGTTCCTTTGTTCCTACAGGAGTATGTGATTGGTTTGTCTGTTGGCTGGTAGGGAACTGAATCATGAGACACTGACTGGTAAGACTGTAATACTCTAAAATACAATATATAAACCATCATACCATAATGGTGTAATACGATCTACTACAATACCAAAGGCATCGATGAAAAGCCCAATGTTATCATATGTGACTGAGAGACTGAATGCTTCCTCCCTCAGATTGGTTACAATGTATCGTCCTATGACAGTCCACTCTCCTTCATTCAAAGTGAACGATCCAAATAACAGACAGAAATAATAAAGAATAAAGGGCAACAGATGCAAAGAACTCACGAGATGATACTCTATGGTAAACTTTATGTACTTAGGAATTAATACCAACTCATTATTAGCAAAAAATAAACATCTTTACATCAAGAGTAGTTTTTCCTTTAACAAGGAAAGGTGGAATCTGTATAATGAACAAGGGATAATCAAAATTTTCCAAATGAGGCTAGTAAGGCTATCCCAACAATTGCCAATCATTATTCACTGGTCCATTAATCACAGGGCAATACATACAAATGAAACTTACCTGGCCAGGTGTGGTGGCTCATGCCTGTAATCCCAGCATGTTGGGTGGCCGAGGAGGGCAAATCATGAGGTCAGGAGTTCAAGACCAGCCTAGCCAACATGGCGAAACCCTGTCTCCACTAAAAATACAAAGAATTAGCTGGACGTAGTGGTGGGCGCTTGTAGTCCCAGGTACTCAGGAGGCTGAGACAGGAGAATCGCTTAAACCCAGGAGGTGGAGGTTGCAGTGAGCTGAGATCGCACCACTGCACTCCAACCTGGGCAACAGAGTGAGACTCCATCTCAAAAAAAGTTAATAATGAAAGAAAAAAATTAAACTTACCTCCATGTTAGAAAAACATCAAAATTCAACCATGAATCCAGCACATTATCAAATCAATAGACAAGAATTCTACCAACAAACAATATCATTATCTATGAAACTCAAGTACTACTGCTTAAAGAGCATTTACAGAACTCTCACCTCAAGGGTTCCCTGCAAAACAAGGTGAAATACATACTCAAGACTCTTTAAGAATGAGCCACGGAAAAAACAATATACTTGTAACTTGTGTAACATTTCATACATTTTTTCAAGCACTACTCGATAACTAATTTGCATCAGGCTTTCCAAATTAGAAAAGCTTCACTTATAGAACTTCTTTCCTGTGGGAGTTTTCACATGACGTTTCAATTAAATGTGAAAACTGAAAATATTCTTGCAGTTTCTAAACTATTAGAGTCTTAATCCTGTGTACGTTCTTGTATTTACAAGGTCCAGCCAGCTACAGTGTGCATTTTCATAGGTCCTTGAGTGGGTATGAGAGAAATGAAACATTCCCACATTCTGGACATTCATAGGGTTTTTCTCAGGAATGAGCTGGTGTCTTCATATGGAACTAACACAACTGAAGGCCTTACCACAAATTTAGATTCAAAAGGCTTTTCTCCAGTCTGAGGCCTCCCAAATCTTCAAAAACAGGAAAATCTGAAGGCTTGGCCACATTTCCTACATTCTTAAGGTTCCTCTGCAGTGTGAGCCTTTTCATGTTTATGAGGGAATGGGAAAGAGTAAATGTTTTACCACATTTCTTACATTCAAGGGGCTTTATTTATTTGTTTGTTTATTTTGAGATGGATTCTCACTCTGTCGCCAGGCTGGAGTGCAGTGGCACAGTCTCGGCTCACTGAAACCTCCGCCTCCTGAGTTCAAGTGATTCTCCTGCCTCAGCCTCCTGAGTAGCTGGGATTACAACCATATGCTACCACATGCAGCTGCTTTTTGTATTTTTAGTAGAGACGAGGTTTCACCATGTTGTCCAGGATGGTTTCGATCTCCTGACCTCGTGATCCGCATGCACAGGGCTTTCCCCCAACCCCCCATTGCTTTTTATGTCCTTGAAAAAGAACTAAGACAACTGAAATGTGCCACCATGCCCAGCTAATTATTTTTATTTATTTGTTTTGAGACGGAGTCTTGCTCTGTCGCCCAAGCTGGTGTGCACTGGTGCGATCTCGGCTCACTGCAAGCTCTGCCTCCTAGGTTCACGCCATTCTCCTGCCTCAGTCTCCCGAGTAACTGGTGTTAGCCACCGTGCCCGGCATTATTTTATTTTTTCTAGAGACAGGGTTTCACCTTGATGCCCAGGTTGTTTCACGCTGTTTTAATCCGGGCTGGTTATGAACTCCTGGGCTCAAGCAATACACACTCCTTGGCCTCCCAAAGTGCTGGGATTATAGGCTGAGTCACTACACCCAGCCTCTATATCATGACTTCTTTCATGGCGAGTAAGATGACTGGAACGAATGTAGGCTTTACCGCATCTCTTACATTCATAGGGTTTTTCTCCAGTATGAATTCTTTCGTGGAGGTGAAGGGAACTGGGACGACTGAAGGCTTGGTCACATTGTTTACATTCATAGGCTTTCTCTCCCATATGAGTGCTTCTATGGTTACAAAGGGAACTCAAATGACTAAAGGCTTTGCCACATTGTTTACATTCATAAGGTCTCTCTCCAGTATGAATGCTTCCATGGTCACGAAGGGAAGTGGAACAGCTGAAGGCTTTATCACATTTGGTACATTTATAGGGTCTTTCTCCTGTGTGAGTCCTTTCACGCGTCTTAAAAGAACAAGAAAATCAGAATGTTTTTCCACATTCCTTACATTCGTAGGGTTTCTCTCTAGTGTGAGTTCGTTCATGTATTAGACAAGAACCGGAAACAGTGAACGCTTTACCACATTGTTTACATTTATAGGGTTTTTCTCCTGTGTGAGTTCTCTGATGTCTTTCAAATGAATTGAGAAAATAAAAAGCTTTCCCACATATCGTACATTTATAATTAGATTTCCACTGTGCATTATCTTGTGTCTTCTAACACCTGGAACAGAAACGAAGAGTTTCCCACACTGTTCACGTTTATATTGCTTCTCTCCATATGGTTTGTATCCTGAGTGAGCTAAGATGTGCCTGTTAAGGAGGGAATGACGTACAAAGACTTTTCCACAAATACTTCATTCACATTGTTTTAATCCAGCAGAAATGTTCTCATTCAGATCAAGCATTGGAATTTGGCTGACAACTGTCCATACTGACTACCGTCTTTGTTTTCACACAGTCTCTGTATCATATGATTTCTGTAAAAAAAATGTAAAGCATATAATTATTGCTTGGTTTAATAACTTTCTACTTACTAATAGGTCTTGGACTTACACTGCTACCAATACCAAGGAAAATGCTTTTTTTTTTTTTTTTTTTTTTTTGCCATGACTGAATTATTGGAAAGTAAATGGGTTACTACTGAAAACACAGCTACCACCTGCATGGCTATGTCCAAATTAGTAACATTCATGTACACAGTTTTGTAGTACTATTTTCAAGTAAACTGTTTTCCAAACACTGACTGCTACACTGAAGTACATTGCATTTTGGGTGAAATTTTTCTAAAAAGAAATAAATTTCAAGTGACTCTCATTTGTTTTGATCGCTTGCTTTTAAGTTCATGACAAGCTAAGATTCCTTCAGAGGACTTTATTTCCTCTTCTCCGTGCAAATTATCTTATATCTTTCCAAGGTTTTTCGAAGTGATCTTCAATATTCTGGTCTTTCCGTTTGTTTCCTAAAATACAGACCCACAAAATTATCATGAATTATTACAAACTATAGAAACATTACTAGATTTAATGTTCATTGTACACAGTGCCCATGCCTGATTTCTTCACCAAATCATTCCCTTGCGCCATTCCAAATCACAAATAGCACTGATGATAGGGAAATACTTCTGTAATTAAGTGAAATGTTTTGTCATTCTCAGCTACAGAAACCAGGTTCCTGCAGGTTTCCTGCATCACTTCTCTGCAGAGATTCTTCTGAGAAGAATCTAGCAAAGCCCATTCCTCCTGGGTACAGTTCACAGCCACATCCTCAAAAGCCATGGAGTCCTAGAACATTCCACACATGTGGATAGAAGGATGGGTGAGACTGACAGCACTGGGAATCTGTACTCAATCCATAAGCTGTTTACATGATTCTAAAATTTCCAAGCATTTATTTTGTGCCTTGATTGTCAGAACTCTTACTCTGTTCACACATACTCCCTCCCACACAGCAGTACGAATGCTAGAATCGAACTATTCAAAAAGGCAACAGCAAAGTAGAAACACCCATCTTATTAGAGAATCCAGGGAGTAAGATGTGCTGCTAGGAGTTACCTTTTAACTTCACTTTGTACAATTCTAGTATCTGTCATAATAAAGTCCTACTTGATGTGCATAAGGGAGTTAATATTATCAGTCCTGAGACTACTTATTCTTAAAAACGTCTGCTCGCAAAGTTCCATCTTTGTATTAGTAACTTACATTTTGAAAGGGATTCCACCAACCCTAATAAGAATGACTCACTGCATGTAAATGGCTTATGCAATGTATTTGCCAAAACTTTTTCTGCTGAACGTCTATTATTTTGTGTCACTGCAGTGGTGCTTAGGGAACCAGACACCAAAACACTGTCTGAACACTAAGTGTTCAATGAGTTTCCCTGGTAGACAATATTTTACACGTGCTGTCACTTGTTAACTGGGGAGTTGAGCCCATTCCATGTGATTACACCAAGACAGAGTAGGCTCATTAAATTTAATTGAGTAGTAAATAAAACCAATAATTGATATTTGACAATACTAATAGAACAATTTAAAAAATTTCTATTGCACAATGTGAAGGCAGAAAAGAATAAGAGGAAATACGACACACGTTTTTTAAAATGACATTAATGTCATCACTTCCAGATGCTATTCCTATGAAATCACATAAATTCCCAAATCAGGTTGTTTTTAGGCAAGAAAAAGTACTTTTTCATACGTAGTAAAAATGACAAATGTCTAATGATTTTTAGTCATCTAAAAAAAGAGTGATGGCTTGTCTAACATACTTCTAAGATTTTCAGATGAAAATATTCAGGACAGCACAGTATTAGCAGAGAGATGAGCAAGCAGACCAAGGGAAAAGAAAGTCTTAATGACCCAGCATTTATATGGAGAGTTGAGGAATGATAGAGTAGGCACTGTAGAATAGAAAAAGAAATCACATGCACTTTAAAATATGAGGCAAACCAGGCTGGCATCTACTTGGGAAAATGCATTGCATTCTTCTCTATTCCGTGAGCCATAATCAACTTATTATACATTCAAATATGAGAGATAAAACCAGAACACTTTCAGAAGTTACAGGAAGATTTTTTTTATGAAGGATTAGGCAGAATTTCTTTTATGTAAGAAAAAAGTGATGAAGGAACAGACAAACTCAAACATATTAAAATTTAGGGAATAAAAAGAAAATACAATGGGCAGGGCATGGTGGCTCATGCCTGTAATCCCAGCAGCTTGGGAGGCTGAGGAGGGCGATCACCTGAGGTCAGGAGGTTGAGATCAGCCTGGCCAACTTATCAAAACCCTGTCTTTCTGTTGTTTGTTTGTTTGTTTGTTTGTTTGTTTGGTTTTTTGCGACGGAGTCTCCCATTGTCGCTTGGGCTGGGGTGCAATGGCAAGATCTTGGCTCACTGCAACCTCCACCTCCCCGATTCAAGCAATTCTCTTGCCTCAGCCTCCCGAGTAGCTGGGATTACAGGTGCCTGCCACCAGGCTCAGCTAATTTTTTTGTATATTTTGTAGAGACAGGGTTTCACCATGTTGGTCAGGCTGCTCTGGAACTCCTGACCTCATGATCGGCCCACCTTGGTCTCCCAAAGGGCTGGGATTACAGACCTGAGCCACTGTGTCAGGCCTAAAACCCCCTGTTTACTAAAAATACAAAAATTAGCTGGGTGTGGTAGTGGGTGCCTATAATCCCAGTTACTTGGGAAGCTGACATAGGAGAATCACTTGAACCCGGGAGGCGGCGGTTGCAGTAAGCAGAGATGGCGCCACTGCACTTCAGCCGGGCTACAGAGCAAGACAGTGTCTCCAAAAACAAAACAAAACAAAACAAAACAAAACAAAACAAAACAAAACAAAACAAAACAAAACCCTCGAATATCCAGATAAGAGGATACAGATGTGTCCACTGTCATAAATTCTTCACCATGCTACAAGAAGGAAACTGACATTTTGGTGAATCTTTGTAAATCATCAATTTATCTATCACACTTTTATTTCACCAGTAACGTTGATAAAGCTAAGTCCTACAATTCCATTTGAAATTACCCTTAAAAAGAACACACCTTTAAAACTTACTACACTCACTCTGGGGAAGAAATAAATATGAATTTTTAGCAAATAAAATACACCATTTTACCTTGCCTCTTTGGAAATAGTATGTTTATCTTTCAAGCTGTACTGATAAAATGTATCTTACAGCCAATGAAAAACTGGAACACAAATAAGCAGACAAGCCTTTTCAAGGTAACAAACTCAGGGAGAGGCAGTGCTGACTCCAACACAGACCTTTGTAAGTGTCACGGCAGGCCATTCTGTCCCTCGGGACACCCATCCTGTTCAGTAAAGTGCTCAGTGATCACCCAGGAGGCACTGGCACTGCTCTTTGTCCTCCTGTGCGCCTTCAGTGCATTTTAATGTTCAGGTTCTTGCACATCCTCTCTGGGGTGGGTTTTCCTTGTCCTTTGGGACAGTTTTTCTCTCTTCACAAGTCTGAGACAATCTAGAGAGCAGAAATCATTTCTACCTTTTCCTCTCAATATCAGTATCCCATTGGCAGACCATCATTGTGTCTCCAAGGAATAAAAGCTCTGGCTGGAGGAACAGTTTTAATGACCTAACTTTAATGACATTACGTTGAATTGTCCATTCATTTTAATGTCCTAAAATTTTAATAATCCTAAGGGGTCATCATTTTAGATAAAACTATACCAAGAGATTCCTCTAAGGCCAAGAGCATCCAGCTGCTCCCCTGAGCGACTCTACCCCCTACCTCAGGCTGTCCTTGGCGATGAGATGACCCCGGGGCTGATAGTCACTAGACCCTCCAATAGACATGGCCACTGTGGGTATCCTGGGTCATCCCCAGACAGTTTTAAAATTCCAGGACTAGGGAAAGACAGGAGGGTGGCTGAGGACACAAAACCCTGTAAAGTTTTCACGGAGGGACCTCAACCTAAAGACATTTTGGTAATATGTACACTTAGGAAAGATGAAAAGAAGGGAGGCACAAATATTTCTTTTACAGTAGAGTGTCAGATGATTTATTCTCCACTTTCCTCTCATGTAAAATGCTTAGAAACAGAAAAATATTTTGGCCAAGGTGGCCCACGCCTGTATTCCCAGCACTTTAGGAGGCTGAGGAGGGAGATCAATTAAGGTCAAGAGTTCAAAACCAACCTAGCCAACATGGCAAAACCCTGTCTCTACTAAAAATACAAAAATTAGCTGGACGTGGTAGTGGGTGCCTATAAGCCCAGCTACTTGGGAGGCTGAGGCAGGAGAATCGCTTGAACCCGGGAGTCAGAGGTTACAGTGATCTGAGACTGCACCATTGGACTCCAGCCTGGCGACAGGGCGAGACTCCGTCTCAAAAAAAAAAAAAAAATATATATATATATATATATATATATAAAATATACATTTAAAACTATTACATGTAGATAGTATTTGAAGTCATGGGACTGACTGTAGGTAGAAACAAGAGAAGGCAAGGAAGTTTTTATATTTATATATAATTATATAAAATTAATATACATAATTATAATATATAAATATATCATATAGACTGGGCACAGTGGCTTACACCTGTCGTTCCAGCAATTTGGGAGGCCGAGATAGGCAGATCACCTGAGGTCAGGAGTTTGAGACTAGCCTGAGAACATGGAGAAACCCCATCTCTACTAAAGATACAAAAATTAGCCAGGTGTGGTGGTGCGTGCCTGTAATCCCAGCTACTCAGGAGACTGAGGCAGGAAAATCACTTGAACCCCAGAGGTGGAGGTTACAGTGAGCCTAGATTGCGTCATTGCACTCCAGTCTGGGTGACAAGGGTTAAACTCCGTCTCAAAATAAATAAATAAATAAATAAATAAAGCAAGAAATATGTATTTATGTCTAAATATATAATTACAATACATAAATGTGTATATAAATATACATTTATTATAAATTTATTAATATATGAAATATGTTTATTTCTGAGATAGGGTCTGGCTCTGTCACCCAGGCTGGAGTGCAGTGGCACTATCATAGCTCATTGGAGCCTTGAACAGATGGCTCAAGGGATCCTCCCACGTCAGCCTCCTGAGTGGCTAGGATTGGATGCACACACCACCATGCCTAGCTAATTTTATCATTTTTTGTGGAGACAGGGTCTTCCTTTTTTGCCTAAGCTGGGCTTGAACTCCTGGGCTCAAGTGATCTTCCTGCCTCAGGCTTCCAATGTGTTAGACGTGGGCCACTGCATCTGGTCTAATGCATTTTTAAATTGCGAGTTCATATTATTTGATATTTTTAAGTACTGAATGTGTTGAACAATCAACTTGCAGAATTCCTGAACAATGGATGGTCAGCTCTCATGTCCTGGTTCAAATCGCCCCAGCACACCACGGCTAGAAACCTTTCAGCCAACTTCCAATTATGTCTCCCGGGGCAAGACAATGTCACTTGGCCGATCCCCACTAAGAGGGACTCTGGAAAGGCAAGAAACTATTCTGTTCTCTATAATGGAACCTCACCAGGGAGAAGGCAGCTGGGAGGGCCAGCTGGGCCCTTCAACCAGAAGCTTCCACCATCGACCCACTGCCCTAGAACTACACCGTGCTGGGCATTTGGGACACTGTTATGAGCAAAAGTTTCCACTTTTCTTCTCATGGGACCTTCATGCTAGTGGCAAGAGACAATTTTTTTTTTTTTTTTTTTGAGACAGAGTTTTGTTCTTGTCACTCAGGCTGGAGTGCAATGGTGTCATCTCGGCTCACTGCAACCTCTGCCTTCTGGATTCAAGCAATTCTCCTGCCTCAGCCTTCCGAGTAGCTGGGATTACAGGATTGCACCACCACGTCTAGCTAATTTTTGTATTTTTAGTAGAGATGGGGTTTCACCATGTTGGCCCGGCTGGTCTGGAACTCCTGAGCCACTGCACCCAGTCAAGAGGGAGATTTTCAATCAATAAGTAGAATTATGATGAATGCCAGAAAGAAGAATGTGTGTGATGGGGAGGGGACCTAAGTTATTGTCTCACATTTTAACACTTTCGTAGGCAAAAACTAACAACTGAGAAGCTTAAAACAACACACACCTTTAAGCCAATTTTGGCAAGCTAGTAGTTGAGCATATTTTAGCGGATCCTGTGTTTGGGATCTCAGCCAAGCAGCTGGGCTGCATCCTCATCTGAGGCTCCACCAGGGCAGAATCCATTTCCAGGCCCGCTGAGGTTACTGGCAGAATTCATTTCCTCAGACCCGCTTGGCAAGGGCCCAGCTTTTTGCTTCCTTGCCTACGGGGCCCCTCCAAAGGTCCTTTCTCAGCACAGCATCTCCTTCCTGGAGCGCCTGCAGGTGGAACCTTCCTTTCTAGTGTGCGAAGGTGATGCACTGTGACAGTGACATCCCATTGCTTTTGCCAGGCTCTATGGGTTAGAAGCCAGTCACCGGTTTGCTCGTACCCAAGGTCAGGAAGACTATGCAATGGCATAGGTTATTGGGGGGTCAGTCACTTTAGGGTGTGGCTGCCACCACTGAACTTGGTGAGAATTTAAGGGTTGGTAGGAGCTGGCCAGGTACAGGGGTGAGGGTGTGTCAGGCAGGGGTGAGGGCATGGAGGGGGATGCAGAGGCCTGCACCCTGGAATGTCCTTTCACTCCCTGAGGTTTTGTTCTCCTGATCCCTGAGTACATCCCAGAACACAGTGGGGCCCTAGCAGGGGAGAGGTAGGGAAGCATGTGTTGTTCATCTGGGGAGCTTGTTAGGCAAATCAGATTAGGGGCCAGGCTTTCAGTGGTGGGTGTGAGCGTGGGAGTGATGAGTGTACAGGTGTCTGTGGGAATAAGCGATGGGGATGGGGTTAGCCCCAGCCACCATGAAGACCTTAACTGTGCATCCACCCATCCCAGCAGCATCCCTGAGTGAGTGCCTTCATGGTGAAGGTCCTGCTTTGCACATAGAAGTGAATCAGAGTGGGACACTGCCTTGCCTTAGAGATGTCACACTTCTCCTTCTTCTTCGTTTTTTGTATTTTTGTTTGTTTGTTTGTTTTTGTTTTTTTTTGTGTGTGTGTGTTTTTTTTTTTTTTTTTTTTTTTTTTTTTTTTTTTTTTTTAAGCTTACAACAGAGTCTCACTCTGTTGCCCAGCCTGGAATGCAGTGGTGTGATGTTGGCTCACTGCAACCACTGCCTCCCAGGTTCTAGCAATTTTCCTGCCTCAGCCTCCTGGGTAGGGGAGCTGGGACGATGGGCACGCATTACCATGCCTGGCTAATTGTTGTATTTTAGTTTCACTGTATTGACCAGGCTGGTCCCAGTCTCCTGGCCTCAACCGATCTGCCCGCCACAGCCTCCCAAAGCGCTGTGACTATACGCGTAAGCCACCACACTGGGCGAGAGGTCACACTCCATGCCAAGTGGGTGGCAGCGACTCAGACAGCACCCCAGCTGGTGCTGGGAGTGAGGGGTGCTCAGTGTCCTAGGAAGGCAGAGGGCTGCATGAGAGGTTCAGGGAGGAAGGACTGGAGGAGGATTTGAGATTTTCACCTGAGCAGCTGGGTGGATGGAGGGGCTGTTTACAGAGAATCACAAGAATGTGGATGAGCAGGTTAGGGCACTAATAAAGCACTCTGTTTTGGAAAATTTGAGATGCTTCCCTCTGTCCAGCTGGGGCTTTGGGAAGGGTCAGGGCTGGGCATCTGACTGGGATGGATGTCTCTGGCTGGCAGCAGAGCATGTGGATGGTTTGTGAAGCCCGGAAGGGCATGAGATTTCCTGTGGCAGTGCGCACTGCAAATGGAAGGGCATTTGGCCTGAGCCCAGACATATACAAGTTGGGCAGAGCAGCTACGGAAGTACAGAAAAACCAACGGTGTGGGGGCACATGAAACAGGAATCTCAAATAAGATGAGGAAAGAGGTTTTAAAGACGATCAGGGCTGGGGACAGTGGTTCATGCCTGTAATCCCAACACTTTGGGAGGATGAGACGAGAGGATAGCTTGAGGCCAGGAGTTTGAGACCACCCTGGGCAACATAGGGAGATCCCATTTCTATAAATAAATAAATACCATTGGTACTTGGCATTTCGGGTGGGGAACAGCAAACACATGAAAGCTCTGAGGCAGGAAAGGGAAGTGATTAGTGCTCGCTCCTGGTTCCTTTATCAGACCTTAAAGAGATGCAGAGACATTTCAGGTACTCCTTAGCCGAGCTCCTTCAGGGAAGGCCTAAGTTCACTTCTACTTCCCATCTATTAATTTTTTTTTTTTTTTTTTTTTTTTTTTGGAGACAGAGTCTCACTCTGTGGCCCAGGCTGGAGCACATGCAGTGGCACGATCTAAGCTCACTGCAACCTCCACCTCCCGGGTTCAAACGATTCTCCTGCCTCAGCTTTCCCAGTAGCGGGACCACAGGTACACGCCACCACGATCGGCTAAGTTTTTGTATTTTTAGCAGAGGTGGGGTTTCATCTTGTTGGCCAGGCTGGTTTCGAACTCCTGGCCTCAAGTGATCCACCTGCCTCCGCCCCACAAAGTACTGGGATTCCAGGCGCGAGCCACAGCGCCCGGACCTTCTTCAGTCCTAACGCCCACCATACGTGCTTCCAAATGTTTGCTGAATGGCAAGGTGAACGAGTGAATGGGACTATGTGACTTCCGGCAGCAGGCAATCCTATTCCTTGGACCTCTGTTTCACTTTTTGTAAAGCAAGCCTGTCTCTCGCTCTCTGCCCTAAAAGCCTGAGTTCTGGGCTTGAGATGAGCGCGTCCTGTAGACCAGACTGCAGGTGGACGCTGAGCTGGGTCTTCTAGAAGGCCAGGATCCGGTCAGCTCTTGGGTCCAGTCCTCCCGCGGGACTCGGTATGCCCAGTACCAGCGCCTTCCCGCCCAACCTCCATTTGTTCCCCCAGGCCCCGCCCTCTCCGTGCAGCTCGCTCTCCATTGGCCGGGGGGCGGGCCCTGGGCGCCTGCCTCCGCTGGGAGTGGGGCGGCGGGCGGGGCGGCGGGCGGCAGGCGGGGCCCTGTGCACCTGCACGGTGTGTGTCCAGGCCGCAGCCCCGCGCCAGCTGCAGCTCCTTGCTCCGAGCCGGATCCTGAGCGGAGAACACGCGCTGAAGCGGCAGCGGCGGCCCCGCCCCGGGACTCCATTGTTGAGGCTGCCTCCGCTCTGTAGGCTACTCAGCTGCGCTCCAGTCGGCCCAGGCGCCGCGGCGAGGAGCAGGCGCTGTGAGCCGGTGGCCTGAGGTGAGACCGGGCGACGGGGTCTCCGGACCGGGCGGGGGTCTCTGCCCCGGGCGTGGCGGCTTCGAGTTGGATTCCGCAGGGTCCGAAGTCAGGATGCGAGGTCCTTGCGCCTGGGCTTTGTCTCGGCGTCGGGTGGCACCGGGGGCTTCGCGCCTACTGCGATACCGCGTGGGCCTGCGCGGGGGTCCCGGTCGCCCTGCGGGTGGGGGCCGGTCCCCACTGCTCCCCGGCTCCCCGCGTCTGCCGCGGAAGGGGCTGCATGGACCCGGGCGCTGGCTTCTGAGCCGAGATGGCGTCACTGCACTCCAGCGTGGGCGACCGAGTGAAACTCCGTCTCGGAAAAAAAAAACTTGGTAAAGTGTTTTACCCAGCCTAGGTATGTGTGGTAGAGCCGAATGAAAGCTTAGAAAAAGACGACTTGAGAACTAGCCCAGCAGAGGAATCAGGTGGGATGTGTTGTTACTGAGTAAGTGAAATTTGCACCTGTTTTCTCCCAGGCCTCGTTGAGTTGTGTACAACAGAGAGCTCAGGTGTTGGGGGCAGTTGACCGGTTGAAGAATGCATTGCTATTATGGGAGGAACATTGGGCTTTGAAAAAGCAGAACTGGATCCACGTTCTTGCCTGGTAACTCTAAGTATCATCTAGTTTGTAAAGGGGAATGCAGTTCACTGAAAAATTCTTATGACAGTGCGGAAAGGATTGGGGTGTCTGCATTGTTTTGTGTAATATAGGTCATATGAACGAGCATTTAGGCTGGAGGGAGGCTTTTCATCTCTATAACTTTACTTTCACAGGACAATTCCATCACGATTTGAAGATTTTGAGTCAAAACTACATTATTCTGCTATGTGTTTCGGGGCAAATGTATACATACAATTTGCTTAAATATTTCAGATGATACAAGAATATATGTGTGGGGTAAAAAGCTGAAATTTGCATTCTCCCTTCTCTAGAAGTAACCATTGTCAATAGTTAAGTCTGTTTTCCAGCTATTTTGTATACTATAAATACACTGTGAACATTTGAGTGTATATAGACCTGTATGTTACACACAGTTTTAGAGATGGAATATTGCTGTGTTGCCCATGCTAGTCTCAAAATCCTGGGCTCAAGTGACCGTCTTGCTTCAACCTCGCAAAGTTTTGGAATAACAGGCATGAGCCACCGCGCCTGGCCTGCATGAGTATATTTACTAATTGCTAAGTTACTCTGTTCAATACGTGGCTATTGAACTCCCCCATGTGCCAAGCATTGTTCTGAATACGTTATATGCACCAATTCACTTAATTTTTAGAGCAGCTCTATTATTGTGGCCCTTTTACAGTGAGGAAACTGTACCACAGAGAGGCTGGGGACGTTGTCTAACATCACACAGCCGGTGGTGTTGGAATTGAGGTTTGAACCCAGACAGCTGGCTTCAGATCTCTTAGCTGTTATCATAGACGGCACACCCAAACCTTAGGGCCCTCCCAAGCCTTGCCTCCGATACGGGCTCGCCTGAGCTCTGCGAGCGCCGTGTATGTGAGGTTTCTTTCCTCTTTAAGAACAGAAGTCTTGGAATTGTCGCAGACCCTGGTAGGACGTCTTGAGGACCAAAAACAGGGATTCTTCAAGCCTGCCCCAAGGGCCAGATCTCTGATTTAGCTACTTGGAAGGTAGATGTGGAAGAGAGTAATTTTACCAGAACAAAAAGTCAGGATGGCTGGGCTGACTTGGCCAGACGCAGTGCCTCATGCCTGTAATCCCAGCACTTTGGGAGGCTGAGGCAGGTGGATCACCTGAGGTCGGGAGTTCAAGAGCAGCCTGGCCAAGAAGTTCAAATTCCGTCTCTACTAAAAATATAAAAATTAGCTGGGCGTGTTGGCGGGTGCCTGTAATCCCAGGTACTTGGGAGGCTGAGGCAGGAGAATTGCTTGAACCCGGGAGGCAGAGGTGGCAGTGAGCTAAGATTATGCCACTGCACTCCAGCTTGGGTGACAGAGCGAGACTCCGTCTCAAAAAACAAGAAGAAGAAGAAGGGGGAAGGGGAATGGCTGGGCTGACTCATAGGGAAGAGGCCCTGCAGCAGCCGTAGGACCTTGGCCACTTGGGTGGAAAAGAAGGAAGGAAGAGCTTCACCCATGGCGGTGACCTGGACTGCAGAAACCACATTAAACAGTCCACATCCTGGAGCCTGGCCACCCCATTTGCTTCTCTTCTCCTTGGGTAGAGGGTGTGGGGAGCTTTCTACCCTGGAGGTTGAGCAGCGCAGCTTCTAACCAGGGTAGGCATTTTTCTGTCCCTGGGAATACAGACAGCATTCTCATAAGCAGGCCAAATCCTCCTGAACAGCTTTTTGTAGGGTGGGGTGGGGTGGGGCAGAGGGTCATTTTGACTCATAGGTGCCTTTTCCACTTTCACTGCTGATAACTGTGTTACAGATGAAAGTTTTGTTTTTGACACTGAAGAGGGCTTAAAAGAGTGAGCTATTATGGCACATCTAAGTCTGCTAAAATAGAACCACGGGGGAGTGTAGGAAAATCTCTTCTAAATTATGGATCATATATGGTGAACGTTAAAAGCCACGTGTACCTAAGTTGAAAAATCAAAACATGTCTTGTATTTGGGTGACCCCGGTAATTCCGGATGCCACTGTGCCTTGTGTAAACCCAGGATGCTGAGGTGTAGGGATCAACAGGCTTTTTCAGGACATCTGTGCTTCTCCCTTGGGGTAAAGTGGGGCAGCAGTAGGAGCGCACAGCTGTTGGGCCCCTAATATTTGTCAGCTGTTTTACATGTGAGATTCCATTTAATGCAATCTTGGAGGTAAAATTATGTTATTGAAGATGAAGATAGAGGCTTAGAGAAGTTAAGAAAATTGTTCAAGATCACGTCATTTGTTTTGTTTTGCTTTGTTTTGTTTTGTTTTGAGACAGAGTTTTGCTCTTCTTGCCCTGGCTGGAGTGCAATGGTGCAATCTCGGCTCACCACAACCTCTGCTTCCCAGGTTCAAGTGATTCTCCTGCCTCAGCCTCCCGAGTAGCTGAGATGACAGGCATGCGCCACGATGCCAGGCTGATTTTGTATTTTTTGTAGGGACGGAGTTTTTCTATATTGGTTAGGCTGGTCTTGAACTCCCAACCTCGGTTAATCTGCCCAACTCGGCCTCCCAAAGTGCTTGAATTACAGGTGCGAGCCACCACGCCTGACCAAGGCCATGTAATTTCTTAAGTGCAAAGATGAAGTACTTGATGAACCCAGAAGTTTCACTTCAAGGCCCTTGATATTTCCATAACACATGGTTCCTTCCCTGGTTGGTGGGAGTGACTGAAGAACTCAAGGAAGCTGTGTTTTGTGGAAAGAGGACCTGAGGGGTGTATGGTCTTTCCAGGCTTGGAATCTGCCATGCTGGGCTTCTGAATTGTATAGCTTGACCATATAGAGAAGCCCCTCATTTAAGACTTATTCTTCGGGGGAAATAAAGGAAAGCCGCCCACATGAGATAGGCAGAGGCGACTTTCTCAGAGCTGCTGTGGCAAGAAAGTCAGCACCAACACTTGCGTGTGGCAGAGACTGACATGCAAGTGAGTGGCGGATGAGGAGTGGGGAAGCTTCAGGATGGAAAGAACGGCTCCCAGTGGAGGCTGTTGTGGGGGCTGGAGGCGGCTGTGCAGAAGTGGGGTGTCCTATGTGATTGGTTAGGGGCATATTTGGCTTTCTCTGAATGATCCTAACTGGAAACAGGGGCCAAAATTAGGGTGGCTGTCAGTTTTGAGTCAAGTCCTGGCCACGTGGACAGAGTTGTGGTTTAGTCTCTGGGTTGTGGAGAGAGAGCAGTCTGGCTTCCTGTCTGATGTGCTAGCCTGGCTGGCCTCCTGGCTGTTGACTGTAGATAGGGGATTGGTTTCCTGGGTGGGCAGCTACAGGTTGTGATCTGAGTTCTGTCTTTCTACATATGATCAGGCATGGTCTGTTTGTATATTCAGCCCCTCATTTTTCTTGTCAGTAAAAATATCAAGTGACAAATTGGACACATTGGGAAGTTTTTAGATGTCTGTGTCCCCTGGAGGAAGTTTTGACGTTCACATTTAATCAGAATGAATGTAAACAATTGGGCCATTTATCTTGAAGATGTAAAATAGGAAATCTTCAACAATACTACCTCGGCGCCATTGCCTCTCTGTCCATCGTTAGGGAATGTGTTTTTATCCACCGCCGGCTCATCGTCCACCAGTTTGTGGTTGATCCACTTCTCTATACGTCTTGTCTTGTGTGCAACTCATTGTTTGCTAGTGTTAGCTTTCCCCTTCGTCAGTGTAGTTTATTTGTGTAGCCTCTGTTGGTAGGAAGTTATTTGTGGAATTTGTGAATGGAAGGGACCTTGGAGGTCTGCTAGGTCGACCCAGTGATTTTAGAGATAAACGGAAATACAGGGAAATGTTCCAGCTTTTTTGGTGACAAAACCAGGAATAGAAAGCAGTGTTCTTTGTGCCACAATGTCATTGGAAGACAGCTCAATGTGGGCCTAAAATGCAGAGTAACTAACTTTCATTTATCTCTGCTTCTGACTCTTGTTATCAGACATTTTAAATTGACCTAAATGTGTTAGCAGAAATATGAAAAGTCCTGACTTGTTTACATACAAGGTACTTTGTCACCTACTCATTTGGGTTTTTTTCCAACAACAACAAGGATTTCAAGGATTGAAAAGACATTGTTACAAACTGAATGTTTATGTCTCCCCCAGATTCTTGTACTGGAGCCCTAACTGCCAGTGTGATGGTATTAGGGGATAGGACCTTTGGGAGGTGATTAGGGTTAGATGAGGTCATGAGCATAGGCCCTGGTCTGACAGGATTGGTGCCCTTAGAAGAAGAGAAACTAGGCCAGGTGTGGTGGCTCACACCTGTAATCCCAGCACTTTGGGAGTCCGAGGTGGGCAGATCACGAGGTCAGGAGATTGAGACCATCCTGAAATCCTGTTTCTACTAAACATACGAAAATTAGTTGGGTGTGGTGGCACGTGCCTGTAATCCCAGCTACTCGGGAGGCTGAGGCAGGAGAGTTGCTTGAACCAGGGAGTCGGAGGTTGCAGTGAGTTGAGATTCTGCCACTGCACTCCAGCCTGGTGACAGAGCGAGAGTCTGTCTCCAAAAAAAAAAAAAAAAAAAAAAAAAAAAGAAGAAGAGGAGAAAGCAGAGAGCTCGCACTGTCCTGGTGTGAGGAAACAAGAAGAAAGGTGGCTGTCTGCAAGCCAGGAAGAGGTCCCTGTCAGGGAACTGAGTCGGCCGACACTTTGATCTTGGACTTCCAGCCTCGAGAGCTGTGAGAAATAAACTAATGCTTAAACCACACAGCCTATGGTGTTTTTGATGGTATTTGCCTATGGTATTATGGCCATCTGATTTGACTGATACAGAGATGGTTCCAGAATACTGTAGCCTGTATCTGAGTTGGTGATGCCATGAAAATAAATGTGGTAGTTCATTCCTTTATATAAAGATAGTGCTGTGAGCCGAGTGCCTTTGCTCATGTCTTAGTTGAGTCTTGTTTTCTTATAATAGCTTCCTAATTTCTCTTTTCCCCCTCTAATTTATATTATATCGCTGGATTAAATCATATATGGTATGATTTTATACTTTATGTATATACAAACTTGTAGTGATTTTATTTCATTTGATTTGATTTTTGAGACATGCCCTTGCTCTGTTGCTCAGGCTGGAATGCAGGCGTGTCATGACAGCTCACTGTAACCCTAAATTCCTGGGCTCAAGTGATCCTCCCGCCTCAGCCTCCTGAGTAGCTGGGACTACAGGTGTGCTATCCTGCCTAGCTAATTTTTAAATTTTTTGTAAGGACAGTCTTGCTGTGTTGTCCAGAGTGGTTTCAAACTCCTGGCCTCAAGCAGTCCTCTCGCCTCAGCCTCTCAAAGCACTGGATTACAGGCATGAGCTGTCACACCCGGCCCAGTGATTTTTCATTGTTAAGATCGAGGACAGATTCTCTGGCTTGGCATTCAAGGCTCATGATCAGGGCGTGATATGCAAATTTGGGTTTCGTGTTTCCATTCACACCATCAGCCTTGCACTCCAGCTTGTTGTCTAAGCCCTCTTCTGAAGCCCAGACTGAGAGCTGCACTTAGAATTTATACCTTCTCATCTCTTCATCGTCTTCGCCTATGTTCTTATCTCCATCTGGGACATCGTCTCCACACTTCTGCCTCTTTAAATCTTCTCCATCCTTCAAGACTTGAAATACTTCTGTTACATGATCCCCGCTCTGACGTCCAAACTAGAATTAATCTTTCTTCCTTTGAACTCTGATAGTGCTTTATGTTTTTCATCCTTTAATTATACAGCAGTCCTGTGTGTTAGATATTATTATTCTCCCAGTTTTTCATAGTTACTTTGAAAATATTTGCTGTAGTCACATATTTGGAATAGGTAATATGAGCGACAATCAAAAGGTTCTGGAGAGTGAAAGGCAGTTCTACTCCCATCACTGCCCTGTGATCACTCTTGCCAGTTTTTGTTTGTTTGTTTGTTTTTCCAAGGCAGAGTCTTGCTCTGTCACCAGGCTGGTGTGATCTCCGCTCACTGCAGCCTCCGCCTCCCGGGTTCAAGCGGTTCTCCTGCCTCAACCTCCTGAGTAGCTGAGACTACAGGTGTGCACCACCATGCCCAGATAAGTTTTGTATTTTGAGTAGAGACGGTGTTTCGCCATGTTGGCCAGGATGGTCTGGATATCTTGACCTCGTAATCCACCTGCCTCAGCCTCTCAAAGTGCTGGGATTACACACGTGAGCCACTGCACCCAGCCTATGTGTCTTGTTTTTAAAAACACAGATGTTGGCATAAGATAAACACGGTGGTCCACCGGTAAGTATTTAGGTTGTTCCCAACCTTTTGCATTAATCAATGCTGAGATGTACATAATTCTTGCATATTTGCGTGAATATGTTCATAGGATGCATTGCTAGAAATGGAATTGTGGGATCCAGGGTTCTGTGCATTTTAAATATTGATGGGTGTTGCCGGATTCCCTTCCGTTAGGGCCATACCGTTATCTCACTGTCAATGTGTAAGGGCGCCTGTTTCTATTTCCTTGCCAACAGCTTCTTCTCAACTTTTTTGTTTGACATCACACACACACACACACACACACACCCACACACATACACACACACACACACACAGATACACACACCCACACACACACACACACACACACACACACACAGATACACACACACACACACACAGATACACACACCCACACACACACACACACACACACACACACACAGATACACACACACACACACACACACACAGATACACACACACACACACACACAGATACACACACACACCCACACACACACACACACACAGATACACACACACACACACACACATACACACACACACACACACACACACACACAAATAGCCCGCTTGTTCCAAAAGCATGGACATTTTACATTTCTACTTACAGTGTGCGCACACTGACTGAAGCTCTGTGTTGCAGTGATATGTGTTGCTAGGATTGTGGCTCTGTTTCGAATTTGCTAGCCAGGCTATGGCTTTCCAGTCAGGTATTTCTTGTTTTGTTCATGCTGTTGCTGTCCTTGGGCTGTGTGAATTTCCCTCCACTGCCCAGCCAGATTTCCCTTCCGGTGGACGGGCTTAGTGTCTCATCCAGCAGCCCTGTGCCCTGGTGATCTGGGCCGAGTGTGTCATCCGATGGCCCTGTTTCCTGGTGACCTGGGCCGAGTGTCTCATCTGGCAGCCCTGTTTCCTGGTGACCTGGGCCGAGTGTCTCATCCGGCAGCCCTGTTTCCTGGTGATCTGGGCTGAGTGCCTCCATGAGAAGTTGCACCCATCTTCTCCAGTAGTGCATCATTTCACAGCAAGCAACACATTTTCACCACGTTTCTAGTGGGACATGTGCTAGCTCTTTTCTGGGCATCAGCAGACCTGGCTTTTTTCTGGTTCAAGCAACAGCTGGTGAGTTACCAAAGACAAGTCGCATCTGGCCCCTGGTCCTTTGCTTTATAAGTAGAATCACAGTCCGAGTGGGCATCACTGCCCTGGTCTCTCTGCGGTGCTGAGTGTTGTGGGGATGATGGCTAAGTGTCAGGGTGCATTTCCACCACTAGGGGATTACAGTCCAGCAAAGACACAGGAGGAAAGCTAACAGCCCCGGGCAGGTACACAGAACCAGAGGAGTTTGGAAGGGTGGTTCCAAGCTCCGTGGTGTGATTGATGTGATCACAATAAACATTTTATCTCTAAGTCTTGGGCCATTGGACCAAGAGAAGAGAGAGCTGGTGTTGAGTTGTAGTGAGAGGTGTGTGGTTCGTGTACCTGCTGAGCCTGGCTGGGACTCAATTCCATTTTACCTTCTGTTTCCACCTTTTTCATGCTCCTGCTTGTTTCTCCAGAAAAAATTGCAATAAATTCTTTTCAAAAATTTTACAAAAGCCATAGATGCTTATTGAAAATAGTTCAAATGATATAGAAGACAGAAAGATAGTGAATGTTTTTCTGTTGTGTGTTTGGATGAATGTGTCTTTGGGGTAGTCACTATTAACACTGGGTGTATTTCCTTCCAGATCTTTTCCAGTGTACCTACAAATATGTATGTACACTTTGTAAAGAACAAAATAGTACCTGATAAACACTGAGTCTCCCTACTCCCACTGCGCAGTCTACGTGGACATCCTTTCATGGTGATACGATGAGACCTGATCGACTCCTTTTGTTCGCTGGAGTGACAGGTAATAATAGCAACAGATAACTCACCTTCAGCGGGCATTTAGCATGTGGCAGGGTCTGTGCTCCAGGCAGGCTACATGAAGTGGGTCTTAAGGCTTTTTACAACAATGCTATGGGTGAACACAGTGATTGTTAACATTTTGCAAATGATAGAATTGCAGTAGAGAGAAGCAGAGCTGCTTGCTCAAACTCATGGCACGATTCCCGAGAGAGAGAACACTTTTAAAACAATTGTTGTTATAGCCAGGTGATTCACGATCATTTCAAGAAATAGTGCATTCAGTGAATAGATTTCAGGGTCTGGTACAGTCTGGGAGTTGTTCCTGAAAATGTACTGGGCTAGAGGTAAGGGAACGGTCCATTGGCCCTGGGACCCTAGTGCAAGGAGGGAGGTCCCGGGGAGAGGGGGCATGGAGAGGAGGTCTCTGAACAAACCTTGCAACATCCATTTCTGCCGAATCTGGCCCGAGGTCTGGTTCTTGACATGTACACTTTTCAGAGATACTTGGTTTTGATTTTTATCATGGCTCACCTGAGCAGCCATGGTTTCAAACTGCCTGGAGATGTGGTCTGGAAGGCCAGTGCTATGCCCATCCTTCCCGCTCCTGCAGGAGGGGAGTCATCCTGGGACTAGAGGGCTTCGCCTGTAATCAGCTATCTCATAATAAGTGGATTTGATGCTGGTTTCGCTAGGTCAGGAAATTTCCCATTTGGAAGGAAAACGGATATTTGTTTTTGGGTTTTGCTGAAGAGTCACAGGGTTCAGAGCAGGGACTGGAAGTTTGTTGAGACACATGTGAGTGCACTCAAACATCTTCCATGAAGCGGGGAAATAAACAGTGTTCCAGAGAGGTCCCTGGCTTTGGGATATAAATATTTCTGTAACAGAATGGTACTGGATGTCTGCTGTATTTTTTTTCTCTACTATTTTGGCAAGTTTTATTTGGGTGTGTGTCTCCTGTACAGAAGGTATGACATCAGTTTTTGCCACCAAGTATTTACAGCCGTCGGTGCCTCCTATGTGGGTCACTTTTGTGCTGTGGTTTCTTTGCGGAAATTGTAGGTCTCCTACCCAAAGCACATTGCCCATTTCAAGATGCTCCTGGTTTCTGAACACCTGTGGCAGTGCCTTCCATGTGGGTGAAGCCAGCCGAGAAAGTATCCCTCCCCAGGAGGTGGGGATTGGTGATTGCCTGAGGGAGGAGGCCGGGGATGAGCCCTGGACTAGAACTTGTCACCGGCTGCTTTTCCTTCCCCTCCTCTCCCTCCTATTTTTCCACCACCCCCACTTTTTAAAAATTTCTTATAAAAAATTAAGCAATTATTTTGGTTTCGTTTATTCACTATTCCTTGCTAATTTTATGCAGAGTGAGCCTGGGACAATGGGAAGGAAAGTTGTACTTAGCTTCAGATGATCCTACCAGCCCAGCATTGAGGGGCTTCCACCAGGCGGCATTATCAAGTGGCATTGTGGAGGTTCTCCTTTCAGTCCTCAGCGTTAACCAGCAGAGGCAGGTGATACTTATTCCTGGTTAATGTTGAGGAAGTTGAGCTCAAAGTGGCTAAGGGAACTTCCCAAAGTCACATAGGAAGTAGCAGAGTAGAACCAAACACAGATTGTCTCTGAATCAGGCAGGTCATCAGATTCCAAAATGGGCTCTTACTTTTTGGAGGTCAAAAAGCTGAACAGACACAGATCTATCTTTCTTTCTTTCTTTCTCTCTTTCTTTCTCTCTTTCTTTCTTTCTCTCTTTCTCTCTTTCTCTCTGTCTTTCTGTCTGTCTTTCTGTCTTTCTTTCTTTCTTTCATTTTCTTTCTCCTCCTCCTCTTCTTCTTCTTCTTCTTTTTCCTCTCCTCCCTCTCCTCCCTCTCCTCCCCCTCCTCCCCCTCCTCCCCCTCCTCCTCCTTCTTCTCCTCCTTCTACTCCTCCTCCTTCTCCTCCTTTCTCCTTTCTTCTTCTTACTTCTTCTTTCTTCTTCTTTCTTCTCCTTCTTTCTTCTCCTTCTTCTTTCTTCTCCTTCTCCTTCTTCTTTCTTCTTCTTCTTTCTTCTTCTTCTTCTTCTTCTTCTTCTTCTTCTTCTTCTTCTTCTTCTTCTTCTTCTTCTTCTTCTTCCTCCTCCTCCTCCTCCTCCTCCTCCTCCTCCTCCTCCTCCTCCTCCTCCTTCTTCTTCCTTCTTCTTCTTCTTTCTTCTTCCTTCTTCTTCTTCTTCTTCATTTTTTTCTTTTGAGCTAGGTTTTCAGTATGTTGCCTAGGCTGGTCTAGGCTCAAGCTGTTCTCCTGCCTTAGCGTTCTGAGTGCTGGGCTTACAGGTTTGTGTCACCACATCCAAGCGAACAGAGATTTCTTTAAAGAAGATTTACAAATGGCGAAAAAATATGTGAAAAAAATGCTCAGTATCACTTATAATCAGAGAAATGCAAGTCAAAACCACAGTGAGGTATCATCTCACCGGTTAGGATGGGTATTATCAAAAAGACAAAAAATAACAAGTGCTGGCGAGGATATGGAGACAAGGGAGCTCTTACACACTGTAGGGGTGTGTAAACTAGAGCAGCTGGCTGGGCGCAGGGCGCACGCTGACATCCCAGCACTTTGGGAAGCCGAGGCCGGCAGATCACCTGAGGTCAGGAGTTTGAAACCAGTCTGGCCAACATGGTGAAACCCCGCCTCTACTAAAAACACAAAAATTAGCTGGGAGCGGTGGATCACACCTGTAATCCCGGTGCTGTTGGGCGGCTGAGGTGGGCGGGTCACTTGAGCCCACGAGTTCAAGACCAGCCTGGCCAACGTGGCGACACCCCATCTCTACTAAAAAATACAAAAATTTGCCAGGTGCAGTGGCGGGCGCCGGTAATCCCACCTACTCAGAAGGCTGAGGCATGAGAACCACTGGAACACGGGAGGCGGATGCTACAGTGAGCAAGCCGAGATTGCACCATTGTATTCCACCCTGGGCAACAGTGAGACTCTGTCGCGAAGAGAAAAAAGAGAAAGAGTAAGAGTAAGCTAGGGCACCCACTATGGCAAACAGTATGGAGGTTCCTCAGAAAACTGCAGATGAAATTACAGTGTGATCCAGTAGTCCCACTACAGTGTAGATACCCAAAGAAAAGGAAATCAGTGTCGGAGGGGCATCCACACCTCTGTTTCCTACAGCACTGTTCACCATAGCCAAGATATGGAATCAGCCTCGGTGTCCAACAGCAGATGATGGATAGAGAAAATGTGGTCTTTATACACAGTGGAGTACTATTCAGCCATAACACAGGATGAAGTCCTGTTATTCTCCACAACGTGAATGGAACTGGAAGATATTACGAAGTAAGCCAGGAACAGAAAGTCACACAGCACATGTTCTCTTATGTGGAAGGTAAAAAAGAGTGGATCTCATGGAAGTTGAAAGTAGACAGAGGATCCTAGAGGGTGAGAAGGGTGGGGGGAGAGGGAGATAGGGAGAAATTTGTTAAAGGATACAAAATTATAGCTGGATAGGAATAAGTTCTAGTGTTCTATAACATAGGATGACTATAGTTAACAAGAATATATAGTTTCAGGCTGTGCGCGGTGGCTCATGCCTGTAATTCTAGCACTTTGGGAGGCTGAGGTGGGTGAAACACCTGAGGTCAGGAGTTTGAGACCAGCCTGGCCAACGTGGTGAAACCCCATCTGTACTAAAAATACAAAAATTAACCGGGCATAGTGGTGGGTGCCTGTAACCCCAGTTACCAGGGAGGCCGAGGCAGGAGAGTAGCTTGAACCTGGGAAGCAGATGTTGCAGTGAGCTGAGATCACACCACTGCACTCTAGCCTGGGCAACAGAGCAAGACTTTGTCTCAAAAAAAAAAAAAAAAAATGTAGTTTCAGATAATTGGAGGAAGGGTATTGAACGTTACCAACACAAAGAAATGATAAATGTTTGAGATGGTGGATATGCTAATTACACTGATCACATACATTACATGTATTATAACATCACTCTGTGTGCTCCATACATATGTACAGTACACAATTATGTGTCAATTAAAAAAGAAAAAGCTGAACTTAGATTGGAATGGCTATGAAGTAGCTAGCTTTTTCATATTTTTGGTATAGACCCTAGGCATTTATGTTAAGTAAACTACCGTTGGCTTTAGGAAATGTTTAGTATTTGAATTTTAGCCTTGCATTTTATAATACAGAGCAGTAAAACTGTAAGTTTACTTTAGATACAGTCACAGGGGTTGGCCGTGATGACTTTTTTATGTAATAAGGGGGAAATATACCTTAATTAATAGGCATACATGCTCATTTTTCTCCCTTGTACACATTTTCAGCTGTTGTACAGGCATTGTGATACTTATGTAAACAGTATACGATATCTTAGGTAGGAATCAGAATTTTAAGGTAAGAATACTTAGAGTTATATATTTTTCAAGCTTTCAAAGTGGACATTTTGCATGTCCATTTTATAACTGTAATTAAATTTTCAAAAAGACAATACCTGTCTTTAATATGGGTGATGCCCTAGCATTTTTTTTTTTTGGAGACAGGGTCTCACTTTCTCCCAGGCTGGAGTGTAGTGGTACGATCATGGCTCACTGCAGCTTCAGCCTCATAGGCTCGAGAGATCCTCCCACCTCAGCCTCCCAAGTAGCTGGGACCACAGGTGTACAACACCATGCCCAGCTAATGTTTAAAATTTTTTTGCAGAGACAGGGCCTTCCTCTGTTGCTCAGGCTGGTCTGGAATTCCCGGGTTCAAGTGATTCTCCTGCTTCATCCTCCCAAAGTGCTGTGATTATCGTCCTGTGCCACTGCCTGGCCCCATATAAGTGGGATGATGACTTGAGCCTAGGGGTTCCACACCAGCCTGGGTAACATGGCACAAGATCCTGTCTCTACAAAAACTAAAAAAATTAACTGGTCATGGTGGCACCTGCCTGTGGTCCCAGCTACTCCAGGAGGCTGAAGCAGGAGGATAACTTGAGCCCAGGAGTCGAGGCTGCAGTGAGCTCTGATCTTGTCATTGCATTCCAGCGTGGGTGACAGAGTGATACGTTGTCTCTTAAGAAAAGTTACTGGCTACCTGATTATTCATAGGGAAAAAACCTGAACTCTGACCTAAACCTCATACCTCGTACAAAAATTAACTCAAAATGGATCGTGGACTAGAACGTAAAATGCAAAATAAAGATGAAAAGAGGAGCTAGAGACTGGGAGAAACTATTTGCAAACTACATGTCTGATAAAGGACTCATATCTATAATATATAAAGAACTATCCAAATTCAGCAGTGAAACCAAATCATCTACTTTGAAAATGAATAAGAGACCTTAAGAGACATTTCAGATAACATATAAGCACATGAAAAGATGTTCACCATCATGAGCCATCAGAAAAATGCACACTAAAGCTACATCACTATACACCTATCAGAATGCCTAAAATAAAAAGTAGTAACAAGACCAATGCTGGTGAGGATGCAGGCAAACGGGATCACTCACACTTGGCTGCTGGGAATGGAAGATGGTACAGCCAATCTGGAAAACAGCTTGACAGTTTCTTAAAAAACTCAATGTGCAATTGCCATAGGATGCAGCACTCACATTCATGGGCAGTTATCCCAGAGAAATGAAGACTTATGTTCACACAAAAGCCTATATGTATCTGTTCATAGCAGCATTATTTATAAAGGCTAGAAACTGGAAACAGCCTGGAGACTGCTCAGCAGGTGAATGGTTAAACAAACTGGTGCACCCAGGCCCCAGATACCACTCTGCAGTAGTTAATGACATCCTTGTTCATCAGTCTTTCAAACTAGAAACCACCATCGTGCTTACTCCCCTTTTTTCCATCCTGGTGGACTTCATTTTGTATTTCTTTCCAATGCATTTTCCCTCTGTCCTTTCTGGTTGCACCTCATGCCTCATTTGAACCGTTGTAAGAGCCCCCGAATTGTTTATCTGCCTCATCATGGAATCCTTTCTACACTTCATGTCCCGCATTGTCATTGGAACAATCTTTCCAAAACATGAACAAACTAACTTAAAAGAAATATCCCAGGTAGCCTTCCAAATAAGTATAAGCTTTCTGTTAGAAGTTTGACTTCTTGCCTATAGGGATCCCGAGGACTGTAGAGAGACAGATTTGCTGTCTGCATTTTAAGATCAGGCAGAAATCCCTGGAGGGGCCCATGTGGAACAGTGGCACAAATACTGGTTCTAGAATCAGAAGCCCTCATATCCTGGTTCTAACACTAGCTGGATGTTCTTGAGAAAGTTTTGGTTTCAAACCTCAGTATGAGGAAGCATACTCAAGGGATCACACAAGGCTGCTGGGAGGAGCAGATGAGGGGCATGGTGAACATGCTGTGTAATCCGTGAAGTACGTCTTATGTGTGAGAAGTGGAACTGTGTGGATAACGGTTCTGGAATCATTGTATGAAAACGATGGAAAGCACATTCGTAGTTCTGCCTGATGATACCACTGGGCACCTGTGTTGTACGTGACTGCAACATGGGTGAGGCCCGGGTCAGTACAGCTCACAGTTTGGTTTTCATGCAGTTAGAAAGGCCCGAGAGGACCCTTCCCCCCTCCAGCTGTAGGAAGGAGGCGGCTGTCTCCTGCCTCTATTTGGTGGGATTGTCTGTGGCTCCTTGGGGACAGGAATGCAGGGAGTGGGGGAAGAAAGCCGGCCTGACTGCTAACTAGTCACCCTTTCCCCAGGAAGGAGTGGAGGGGTCATTTCGTGGTAACTTGCCAAGTCTTTCTTAACTCATCTGCTCTTTGAAATGACCAGCATGACAAGTAAAAGACCCGTTAGAGACAGATGGGCTGTGTGTCCCGTGCGTTTATGGCTTTGTGGACTCAGAGCTGCCAGAACTCGATAGCTTTCTGGGGAACGGTGGGTCAGCCAAGGGGCTGAAAATAGTGAGAGGAAGAAAATCCACCCTCGTTGCTCTGGTCTGGGAGTGATTCCTGAGGAGAGCGGCATGGAGGGCTCAGCCGTGGGGTCCCTCTCAAGCACACCCTCACCGCAGTGGGAATGCGGGTCTCAACCTCCTTAGGCCTCCGTGATTTTCGTCTGTCACATACTCACCTCCAGCAGGGACGTCTATGGTGATGAGATGAGGGAGCATCATAGCACATGTGGCACTTAGTAGGCTTGCAGTGAGTGGACTCTGGCGTCAGTGGAACAGGAGACTGGGAGCTGCATGTGGACGCACTCACGTGCTGGTTGCATGAGTGGACAGAGGGGAGAGGGACGCTCTGCCGTTCTCCTTTTGGTCTGTCACTCCCGCTGTTGTGAACAGAATCCGTGAGTGTATTCTGTTGCCCCAGTCTACTTGGTAGGCTGATTGTTCAATTTTTTGCTTCCACTTTTGATTTCTTAAGAATGGGAAAAGGAATACTTCAGTTACTTTTCTGGTTGATGGCATACTTTCCTTGATATCACCTTAATGCTTTTTAATTTCTATGTATTTTGGATGCTGGAGCTTGCCTGACATCTGTGTTTTTATGCCTCACCCTCTCGCGTAACTGTTGGCCACACCAGGACCAGAGAGAAGTGACCAGATGGATTGGTAGCAGGGCTAGGACTGGAATTCTCCAGCCTTTTGATGCCCAGCAGAGCAGGCTCTGTTTTCTGTATTGCACTGCTCTTCCCTATTTCGACCCCTGTTAGGACAGTGGATGTGAAATGTAGCTGGACGCTTTTGGGGGTGTGCTAGGAGTGTGGCAGATGCCTCAAACTGGCAGGCAGATGCCTCAAACTGGCATTTTCCCCTGATTCTGAATTCTCATGGCTCAGAGTCAGTCTCTAGGCTACGGACCAGGAAGACGCAGGAAGTTGTTTTGTAGGAAAAACTATGCCAGGGCATTTTTTTCACCCGGTAATTTATTTGGTTTGGACTGGAATAAATCTCTGATATTGGTTTCTTTGCCAATATTATTAGGGAGTGGAGCCTGACTTGTTAACTTAATCCGATTCATAGTGCTTAGAATCTCAGTGAGTGTGTGTTGAACCGAGCGGAAGTGTGAGAGCATCTTGGACAGTGGTTTGCAAACCTAGCTGCATCTGGGGCGCTGTGAAAAACACAGGCGTGCTTACTCCAGACCAGTTGAAATAGAATCTGCAGGAATGGAGCCTGGGCAGCTATAATGCCGTTAAAAACCCCCAGGTGGTTCTGATATACCCTAAAGGTTGAGTAAAGGTTGAGATCCACTGATCCACAGTGAATTGGAGTCCTAGATCATAGACATGCCTTATGCTTTCACCAGCTTAGAATGGTTCTTGTGCTTTAGAACTGTGAAAAAGTGTTATGCAAACAAGTGTGGAAATAGCCTAAATGCCACATCCTGTTACTACCTGTCATGAAGTACATTGACCAGTTATTCACTCTATTCTGATCTCTACCCATTCCACCTTTTCTTCATGGAACAATGATTTGACAGTTGGTTATGCAGAACCATTGTAAGTCCAGTTTGATTGGCAGGAAACGATTTTGGGTATGAAGTACCTTTTAGGCATTTATTGAACTCTTGTTTGTACCACCGCTGTGCTGGACAGATTATAAATATTACTTCTTTAAACAAGGCCTATGGAGTCAGGCTGCCTGGGATTTGCTAACTAGCTGTGTCATTTGGGACAAGTTTTTAAGCATATATAAACCTGACTTTCATCTATGAAATGGAATGACAAGGGGTAATTATCATCTCACATGATCGTGCAAATGTGTGTGTAAAGTGCCTAGTTTGGTGCCTAACACATAGTAACTACTCAGTAAAGTTATTATTACACCATCATCATCATATTTAAATGTAAATATTAAGAGCTAATAAATTTGTAAAAGGTACTATACCTTTACCCCTTGAATCAAAGACTACTTTAGTTTTAAGCGGTTGGGTGAATTTATCACTTAAATATTGGCCTCTTGAATACCTTGAATTTCAATTGAACGTAGCCAGAGGATTTCATAATTGGACCGTTTCCTCTGGAACTTGGAGCTTTGTTTGTTTGTTTGGTTTCACTTCCTACTCTAAGCTTGGGGCTGTGCACACCTTTATGGTGACTTCTGGTACTGGGGAATCAAAGCTTCATTCGCTGATTTGGAGGAGATGATCTTATGCTATATGAAGCACTCAGACTTTGTTAACTGTGTACCATCCAGACAAGACCAGGTGCTTCCCATGGCAGCCTGTCCTTTTCTTAGCTCTCTCATCAATCTAGCCTGTTCCTTCTATTCCTCTTTATACTAGAACTTGCCTTTGAACAAGGAATGTTGTTTTGTCACTACTAGGTCCCCAGCAATTAGTAATGCCTAGCATATACTAGGTGCCTCCTGAATGTTAATAGGTGATAATCTAGCAGAACACAAGATAAATCCGCAGGTTGAGATTTAAGCTGAGTGGTATGAGCGCTGCATTGGCAAACTTATTAAATCAATTTTGTTAATACAAGTTTAACATATCTTAGTAACTGACTTAGTTCAGGAATCATTTACTGAGTGTCTTCTAGGCCAGACATTGGGGACAGAAAGGTAATAATATATGATCCCTGCCTCATGCGCAGGAAGTCTAGTGTGATGGACAGACACGTGCCAATGGCTGCCATGGAATATGGTGAGCATTAAGATAAAGGGGCACCCTGTGTGCCCTTGGAGCATAGAGCAGGGCTTGTGTTCTGGGAACATGGGCTCCATGTGAAAACACAATTTAAATTTTCTTTCTTTCTTTTTTTTTTTTTTTGAGATAGAGTCTTGCTCTGTGGTCCAGGTTGGAGTACAGTGGTGTGATCTCGGCTCACTGCAACGTGCTCCCCCCAGGTTCAAGCGATTCTCGTGCCTCAGCCTCCCGAGTAGCTGGCATAACAGGTGTGCGCCACCATGCCCGGCTAATTTTTGCATTTATAGTAGAGATGGAGTTTCACCATGCTGGCCGGGTTGGTCTTGGACTCCTGACATCAGGTGATCCTCCCGCCTCGGCCTTCCAAAGTTCTGAGATTATAGGCATGTAAGTATTCATCCTTTTAAATATCTGCGGGTAGCACTTAACTTTAAATGGGTACTAATTAAACTATTGAATGACTTTAGTATGGATTGAATGACTTTGCTCGGGCCTCGTTTTTAATTTCCTTCATTAGAGAAAAAAAAAAAAATGCAGGTTGAATATCCCTCATCCAAACTGCTTGGAACCAGAAGTGTCTCAGATTTTTTTATATTTTTGGATTTTTGAATATTTGTACTATACTTGCTGGTTGAGCCTCCTGAATTCAAAAATCCAGAGTCTGAGCTGTTCCAATGAACATTTCGTTGAGTGTCACGTCGGCACTCAAAAGTTGTGGATTTTGGAGTTTCTGGTTAGGGAGACTCATCCTGTATGGGCGGTGGATTGTCGCAGGAGTTCCGGACCAGAGGTTGGGTGACTAGGGTTTAGTTTTCACTTTGTTACTAAACAGGCTGTTTTCTTCCATAAGCTCAGCTTTAGATCCCCCGGTTGTCAAAGAAGGGAATGGGCCATCTGATGTTTAAGGCCTCTGTTAGTTCTGACTTGGAGACACCTGGCTTCAGTTCATCTTCCTTAGGAGTGGACAAAGAATATGGGAATTTTGAAATTGTTAGTCAACATCTACAGGGTCGTTGCAGCCTGGTTTTGGGTAAAGGTCATCTTTAGTGAGCCCAGGGAGAAACAGTGGTTTAGCTGTCAGCTGAGAGGGGTAAGCGGTTCTATTAATTTTCCTCTGTGGTAGTGGAAGCATTGTTAAGGGTCACAGCGTTAGTGGAGCTGACTGGAAAGAGGAGGGGAACTCACTGTTGCAGGTTATATTGAATGTCTTTTCAGTCACTAAATGCTTTTTATGATATGTTTTTCAGGATTTCAGTGTTGTATGATTTCTCTGTGTTAAGCACAGGAAATTTAACATCAGCAAAAAAGAATGCTCTTTTTTTCTTTTTTTTTTTTTGAGATGGGGTTTCCCTCTTGTCATCCAGTCTAGAGTGCAGTGGCGTGACCTCAGCTCACTGCTACCTCGGCCTCCTGAGTTCAAGCGATTTTCCTGCCTCAGCCTCCCGAGTAGCTGGGATTACAGGTGCCCGCCAGCATGCCCGGCTAATTTTTGTAGTTTTAGTACACATGGGGCTTTGCCATATTGGCCAGGCTGTTCTTGAACTTCTGACCTCAGGTGATCCTCCTGCCTCGGCTTCCCAAATTGCTGGGATTACAGGCATGAGCTGCCACGCCTGGCCTTGAATGTTCTTTCTGTGGGAATCTACAAAAGCCAGGTTTTGAGTCTAGTGGCAGAAAACCTCTTCTTCATTGTTTAGCTGTGCTGTGAACTTGGAGGGCTTCAAGCCCAGCTGAAAAAGCTGTAGTATTTTCTGTCAGTTGGCTGTCTTGGAGAACTTAATGAGCACTGGGCTGGAGTGATACTGTCAGAGTTCATGAGCGATGTGAGGCTCTCAAAGCCTAGATACTGGGGTTGCCCAAATACATCGGCTGGTCTCACTATTTCTCTTGGGAGTCGGGGGGTGGAAAATGCAGTGGTCTTAACTCTGCTCTTAATTTGATAGTGCTGTTATTAATGGTAGGAATGATTTCGTATGTTTGCATTTTGCTTTGTAATTCACAGAGAATTTTAAAATCCATTATCTGATTTCATTCCCTCAGCAGTTCTGTGAAAAAGGCAGAGCAGTTTTCATATCTTCTGTTTTCCTGTGATTCTCTTGTGGTTCACAGAAGCTAAGAGCCTTCACCAAGGTCATAGGGTGAATGAGTCGCAGAGCTGCGAGTAGAGGCTCAGGCTTCTAGTGACCCTGTTTCTTCCTTGATAGCTCACTCTCGTGGCGCTATGATCAGGTAACTGCGCATGCTCGGTTTGGTCTTTTGTAAATCCCTGCCCCATTTCGGGGGTGGTTCTTGGGAGGCTTCTATTCATTTTGGAGCATTTAAGTATCTTGTCCTCTCTCCCTCTTCCCAGATGCATGGGCATTTCTGCAGGCCCTCAGGCTGGTCCTTGTGCGTGGGGGCGTCTCCTGCCTCCACGTTGCTTGCACGCCCCCTTCTGAAGGTGCTCTTCCCCGCATGGAGCCCCCTCGTGCTGCCTCCACACTGTAGGCTGTTCGGTAAATGTTCCTAAGTCAGCATCGTTGTTTTCTAGAAATGGGACGGGGTACGGATGCCAAGTTCTTTTCTGTGTGAAGTCTTCGATTGTATCATCTTGCCTTCCCCGTGTGTGCTCCTTGAGGTTGTCGCTGTGCTGCGGTCATCTGTGTTCCCTAGGGTGCCTCCCTTGGAGTCCTGGCCATAGTAGACATGCAGTCAGTGTTCACGGCCTAAATGAGAGAAAGGCCAACAGAGTCATTAAATCTGGAAAATGACAAGTGAGGGAAAGGAATTTTTATTGAAGGCATGTGAAAAAGAAATCTTTTTAGAAAAGTTGACCTGTTTCTCAACTGGAGTTGAATTTCAGCTCAGAAAAAGCAGCTGTGTGCCCAGATGGCTTTGGGATTTCAGTTTGTGACAGATGAATTGAATTTGTTGTTGTATGAATGTGTTATCCTTTTGTGGTTTTATTAGGCCTTTCTCCCAAATGGAATCGATTTTTCTATAAAACTCACACTTCCTTTTTGAGAAGTGTAACACTAATTGTATGGAATGGTCTCCCAAAAGATTACCTGCCACGAACCGAACACACTGCCTCAGACTCACGGCCCCTGGTTTCTGCCTGTGCAGCTGCAGGGCAGAGAGGCACGCTCGAGCTGAAATCAAGACGCGTGTCTGCATCTTCTCTTTCTTGACTGCTGTTTCGTCTCTGAGCTGACCTGCCTTCAACGTCTAGGAGCTTGGTGGGTGTAGACACATTACGGTATGGAGGAGGGATATGGCGTTGCCACAGCCAGGAGACTCGCTGAAGTCTCTGTTCTCTTCCTGCTCATTGCTCCGACTTTGTATAAGTCACATGTGTAGGGCTGTGCACAGTGGCTTACACCTGGAATCCCAGCACTTTGGGAGGCCAACCTGGGAGGATCTCTTGAGCCCAGAGTTTGGAACCAGTCTGGGCAACATGGTGAAAGCCCATCCCTACAAAAAATAAAAATTAAAATATTAGCCAGGTGTGGTGGCTCATGCCTGTAATCCCAGCTACTGGAGAGGCTGAGGTGCGAGAATCACTTGAGCCCAGGAAGTCGAGGCTGCAGTGAACCATCATCACGCCACTGCACTCCAGCCTGGTCAGAGCAAGACGTTGTCTCAAAACAGACAAAAACAAACAAACAAAAACCCATGTGTAATAGTGGCAGTAGTTAACTTTTGAAAGTTTGAAGAAAAGTTTCTAAATCACCTGTGACCATGGACAATTTACTTAGCCTTTCTATGCCTCAGTTTCCTCATCTATGAAAAATGAGAGAATATGGTACTGATCTTACAGGATCATTAAACCATTGCCCAGATTGCTTATAGAGCTAGAGCTTTTTCCTTGAAGTACATGAGTATGGCTGTCAGACATCTGAAACCCGAAGCCATCTTACAACATCATTTGGATGCTACCCCCTCTTCGCCCTCTTTTTCCATTTGTAAGGGACAAGGATCCAGGAAGGAAAGAATCAGCTTACAAAGGCTTTCGTTACAATTAATCGTTCATGTTCTTTCTTTTGGTATCTTATTCTCTGTTTACATTTTTTTTTTATTACATTTTTTGAGACAGAGTCTTGCTCTGTCACCCAGGCTGGAGTGCAGTGGCACGATCTCGGTTCACTCCAACCTCTGCCTCCCAGGTTCAAGTGATTCTTGTGCCTCAGCTTCCTGAGTAACTGAGATTACAGGTGTGTGCCACCACGTCCAGCTAATTTTTATGTTTTTAGTGGAGACAAGGTTTCGTCATGTTGGTCAGGCTGATCTTGAACTCCTGAACTCAGGTGATCTGCCTGCCTCAGTCTCCCAAAGAACTGAGAGTACAGGTGTGAGCCACCGCCCCCGGCCGCTGTTTCCATTTTGTAACACTAGCGTCACCCCAGTGTAGGGTGGCTAGGGGTATTCTTCTTTCCTGTTTCCTGGTGTATTTTCCTCTACAGTATTGATCACTCTTTAACATACTTTTTGGTTGTCTGTCGCTACCTACAAAAATATATGTTCGCTGTTATATCACCAGTGCCTGGCACATAGATAGTCAATATTTGTTGAATGAATGAATGAATGAATGAATGAATGGGCTGAAAGAACCTTATTCTTCTTTCTTCTGTCAGTTCACACCAAATGCTTTTGGAAAATGCTATATGAACAGGGATCATAAGCAGCAGAGGTTACACACATGGCTGTGGGATAGCCCATCATCCTCAGATAATTGTCTGGAAGGAGGTGGAGTACTTGAGTAGAAATGATACAAGATAACTTCTTCAGGAAATCAGCCAAGTGTCACAGCTTTTCACACAGGCGTGTGATGTTTGCGTATGTGTGTATGAAGAGCTGTCATGGCCTAGAATCACGGGCCTTTAGATCCCTTGTACAGATAGAAAAGTAAAGTCGGAGGCCCAGGAATGCTGTAGGCCACCAAGGTAGAGTCCCTGTCTGTCCTTCTCAGTGTCCGGTCACTTCTCACTGCACTCCCCTCTTTACTCCTAAAGCCACTTTCCCTGACTCTGAATGTGTAACCACGAGGGAGAAAATGTACTCCAGGCTCACAATTTGTGGAGAAAAAGCCCAGCACCTAAAAATAATGTTCACAAAGTTTGTACCTAGAAAACGTGGCCATTTCTATCATGTCTTTGAATTTCCCTGTTTCTCATACATTTTATAAACAAGACAGTAGAAGGAGATTCGTGAACAGCAACTTTAGAACAAGGGGGAAAAAATCAAACCTAGAGCATTCCAGTTTCTGTTTTCTTCTCAGTTTAGGGCTGAGGCACTTTAGCTTCCTGTCTAAGGGACTACTCAAATCTGATTAGAAGCCATTGTGGGCTGGTAATTATCCATAATTTTAGGAAGACAGATGTAGCACCAACTCTGTTCTCTAATAGCAGGCTTATTAATTTTAAATTTGCATGGCAGGAGAATCAGATGGCGAGGTGAGATAAGCATTCAGATGCTTGGTCAATGATAGCTGTTTACTTCCACGTGTCACATGGGGATTTGGGACCCGGGAAGTCCACTGAGAACTGATGATTGTCTGTCCCCTAACCAGCTGGGTTCTTTTTCATCCTGAGCTCAGAAAGATTGCCCCTACTGCAGCCAGGGAAGACAGGTTGTTGACTGGTTAGAAATCATGGTAGGTTATTTTCTCCACTCGCAGTTCGCAGTTGGAAAGCAGAGCTATCAAAAAGTTGTCTCTGTTGTATTTCAAATCTGGGTGTTTAAAAAATTATGTAAGCAATTTAATCATTTCTTTAACAGTAGTTGTGTGTGTTCTTGATGCGAATGAGAGGTGCATTCCCTTGTAAAATCCCTGGGACTTAATAGGAAGATGTGAGCCTTAGAACAGAAGTTGGTTTTATAGATGATCATGTAGATATGATGCTGAGCACTAGACAAAGATGTTGATTGAAGCGATTTAAAAAAATTTTGTCTGAGTTCAGATTTTACACCAATATTTAGAAAATCAGCAAAAGAACTTGGAGGAATGTTCTCAGGCATCCAGTTCAGCCCCCTGCGCACATTGTCATAAAATCCGAGTGTGTGTACAGGGAGACGCATTCCTTTCTGTTCTCATCACTGGTCCTTCCCTGGCTCTGCACCTGCCTGTCATGCGCGTCCCTGTGAAGAGACCACCAAACAGGCTTTGTTTGAGCAATAAAGCTTTTTAATCACCTGGGTGCAGGCGGGCTGAGTCTGAAAAAGAGAGTCAGCGAAGGGAGATAAGGGTGGGGGCGTTTTATAGGATTTGGGTAGGTAAAGGAAAATTACAGTCAAAGGGGGGTTGTTCTCTGGTGGGCAGGAGTGGGGGTCACAAGGTGCTCAGTGTGGGAGGTTTTTGAGCCAGGAAAAGGAATTTCACAAGATAATATAATCGCTTAAGGCAAGGACCGGTCATTTTCACTTCTTTTGTGGTAGAATGTCATCAGTTAAGGTGGGACAGGGCATTTGCACTTCTTTCATGATTCTTCAGTTACTTCAGGTCATCTGGGCATATGAGTGCAAGTCACAGGGGATGCGATTCCTTGGCTTGGGCTCAGAAGCATGACATTGCCCTCTTCCCTACCTTTTCCCTCCTGTGCGGTTCTCTCACAAAGTGAATGGCCTCAGCCACAGCTTCTCTGCAGCTGCATCAGACTGTGGCGACAGGAGTGGTGGCTCCTGCAGGGCCTGCTGTCCCCACTGAGCCCAGTCTTGCTTGCCGCTGGAACCTGGTCACCATTTTGCACCGAAAGTATGTAATTCTACGGAATGAAAGCCAACATGCTGGGAATGGAGGTGTCTTTATCACGGTGCTCTGCATATTTTAATCTTGGGTGGAAAGTATGGAAAAGTATGTGATACCTGTGGTTTGATGTCAGAAGGACGTTGTGAACTTGACGTGGACTGAGGATGTTCAGGTGCAACAGGAACATTAAATGAGACTTCCCCATCTCCCTGTCAGGCATGCACAGGTGTATGGCCACATCTTATGTGTTATCCTTATCTAGAGTGCGCCTTGTCGTCACGTTTAAAGTTACATGATGATATTCTGCCTCATAGAGTAGGTCCCAAACCGCATTCAACACAGAAATGCACTCTTGCTTTTATACATAGAAAGTGCTTTCATATACCAAGTGGGAGAGCAGTCCTAAAATCTGGGCTGGAATCACAGAAGGAAGACTTGGGGAAGCAATAGATTCCCTAATCCAAAGCTGGTTTTTGATGAACCTAGAAACAGGACCAAGAGAAGTGAATTTGCCTAAGGCCCTGACAGTGTCTCACGGTAGCATTTGAACCTAGCAGTTTCTTGACCTATTTCTTTAAATGATTAGTCATGCTTCCTCTGATTCCTATATAAACGTATTCCTCATTCATTCTTTTGTTTCAGTGAATTATTGCGGTGCTACCACGTAGCAGTATTTGAGTCAAAATGTGGCAGTGTTTATCCCTTTCCAAGGTTTTTAGTTGTACAGTTTGTCAAAGTTGTGCTAACAGTTTCTTGTTGGTTGCAAGGTGTCCTTTCAGAAGCCAATTGTGTGGTGTATTTATATTGCTTGTTGGAGGTAGTTTGGTTAGAACCTACTTTGAGTGGCTGGCGTGGGCCTGGGGGACAATAACAGCTGCCTGCTTCATGGGCAGAGATGAAGTAATTGCTTCCTGGGAAGTACCATCCTCCTGGCCACACTCTCCAGCCCATTTCCTTTGTGGTGGTTTCCTTGCATCTGCATGGTTCTGACTTCATGTGAGTCTCTTTTATTTTAGCATATGACTTCAGGCTGTGGGGAAGAATGGCCATTTTAGCACAGAGATGCACACAAAGGAACAACTGGCTAAATGTGAGTGAAGACATTCTTGGGGGGGGATTCATTTCTTTTATTCTGTAACAGGCAATCTGGGAAACATTCTGGACATGTGGCCTGTGGCCTGCACTGTCACAGCTCCTCCCTGCAGGATCGCAGATGTTTGGAGATTGTAGTGATAACTGTTATCATTGAGAATGCCATTCTCACAGGCTCTAATAAGTCAGGATTTATTCAGTGTGAATTTGTTAAAGACAACTGTATTTCTAGCCAAATCCATGGGAGACGTTTCTCCTGGCAGTGTTGCTGGGGGTATTCCCATGGCTTAGTCTTAGGGGAGCACACGCCTTTGAATACTGCTGAAGCTGTAAGTACCCAAAGCGCACCGGAGTACTTTTGCCATACGGGGTGTTAGTCACTGATACACGTCTCAGTCAGACCTGATGGATTCTTGACCCCTTCCTTTCTTAATTTTTTAATTTTTATTTTTTATTTTTGTTTTTTAAGAGCACAACCCCTCAGGTGGCCACCATGAATCTCTGGTGTTTTCAGTTGGCTGCAGCCTATTTGCTATCTCTGGTTCAAACATATTCGAAGTCTGATGATGCTTCCCTCTGTTGTTCTTCTGCTGTGTGACCTCCACGCATGCAGGGTTCAAGACTGTCAGAGCTGGGAGCCACCTTCACAACTACCAGGGTTTCCGGAACTTCCTTTATCTAGCCCTGGGGATGGAAGAGATGTCATCAGAGACGGAGGCTTATTAGGTTTACATGCCATTGATAACGAATGAGGAGGTTTTCTTTTATATAAGGGGAGCTTCTTATAATGTGCTTTAGTAGGGTAAAGAAGCTTTTGAGGTTTGCTTTCTCTGGAAAGATAATTTGTGATCCTGCTGTTGCTTTCAACAAAAATATCATTTGCATACCAGTGCATGTTGTATTACTGAGCACTGGCTGACAAACGGTTCTTAACTCGTCATTCACTCCGCCACTGATTTTTGAATGGCATATGTGTGCCAGCTGTAGTAGGAACTTGCTAGACTCTAGAACTAACCCTTATGAAATAGGGGTCCTGGCGGAAGCAAATGCATATAACTATAAACGTTTGAGGGGATATCAGAGGGGGTGCCTATAGGTGCAAACTTCGTTCATTCATTGTCCCATCTAGGAGGTTTTGTGTCTTAGCAGCGTGTTCCATAGCAACACATCCCTCTATCAAAATATTCATCGTATTATTTTGAAATTCTGTGCTTAGATGTGTGTTTTTCGGACTAAGTTTAGAACTGGTTAAGGACAGGCTATGGGGTACGTATTATATATATCTACACACACACATATATTTATATATATATACATTACCATTGTAAATATAGTATATATTTATATATATACTCATATATATATTTCTCCCTCTCTATATATACATACACACCACACACATACACACACACACTTCTACTGCCAAGCACAGAAAGTCAAAACTCGGCAAGGGTTCTTTTAGTGTTCATGAAAAAATAGATGTGTTAGTTGAGAGTGTCCTTAAGTTGCCAGGGGAAAGACAGGATGGATTCACAAAGGGAGATAATGTTTTTTTTTTTTCTTTGTTTAACTCTTGAATTCGAAATAATTCAGACTTATGGAAAAGTTGCAAAAATAGTACAGACAATTCCCATATACTCTTCCCTCAGATTCCCCAAACATTTCACCCCATTTGTACTTTCCCTCTCTGTGGATATAATTTTTTTTTTTTCTGAAATGTTTGAGAGAGGAAGGTAGAATGCAGGGCAGGGTGAAAGGTGGAAGGAGAGAGGTGGGTTGGGAGGCTTTTTTTTTTTTTTTTTTTTTTAACCTTCTAAGATGGAGTTTCGCTCTTGTCACCCAGGCTGGAGTGCAATGGCACAATCTCGGCTCACTCTAACCTCTGCCTTCTGAGTTCAAGTGATTCTCCTGCTTCAGTCTCCCGGATAGCTGGGATTACAGGCGCCCACCACCATGCTCGGCTAATTTTTTATATTTTTAGTAGAGGGGTTTCACCATGTTGGTCAGGCTGGTCTTGAACTCCTGACCTCTGATGATTCACCTGCCTTGGCCTACCAAAGTGCTGGGATTACAGGCGTGAGCCACTGTGCCTGGCGATTGGGAGGCTTTTGCCGTAACCCAGAGCGCTATGATGAGGGCTGGACCTGGTTGGAAATGATGAGGAAGGTGAGAAGTGGTTAGGTCTGGCACATATTTTGAAAGGAGAGTTTAAATGGGTTGGATGACAAGAGAGAGAAAAAGAAGTTTTAAGGATGATGTCAAGGATTTTGGCCTGAGTAACTGGAAGACTAGAGATGCTGTTATTGGGATCGGGAAGACTATGGGAGGAGTGGGTTATAGTAGGGGGAATCAAAAGTGTGTTTTCCGCATGCTAAATTTGAGGTCAAAAAAGGGATGTCAAGTAGTGTTGGCTGGGTGCCGTGGCTCACGCCTGTAATTCCAGCACTTTGGGAGGCTGAGGCGGGCAGATCACCTGAGGTCAAGAGTTCGAGACTAGCCTGATAATTATTAAAATCGATGATTGATGTTTGCTAATTAATCATATTATTGCTTCTAATACTGCAGGGGGTGAACACCTACCTGTGATGTTGTTCCTAATATCTAGGGACAGAGAGCATGATTTTAGTTTTAATACCACAGTAGGTATACACTCACCCTGTGACACTGATCCTAATATTGAGAGGGGTAGAATATGACATGACTCCCAACATAACAATGAATGAACAGCCACCCGGTGATATTGCTCCTGATATTCATGGAAGAAGCGTATGATATTACTCCCAATATCCCAGGGAGGGTACAGCTCTTCTGTGATATGGTTCCTAGTATCTGGAGGGGGAGAGGATGATAATAATTCCAGTATCGCAGGCTGTGTTCACCCACCCTGTGATATTGTTATTAATATCCTGGGAGAGGAAGATATGATTCCCCATAGAGCAGGAGGCGTACACCCAGCCTGGGATATTGTTCCTAATATCCATGGAGAGGAGAGGCTGATGTTACTCCCAATATGGCAGGGGGTGTACATCCACCCTGTGATATTCTTCTTAATATTCCAAGGCTGAGAGGTTGATATTACTCCTAGTATCTCAGACACCGTACACCCCCGTGTGATACTCTTCCTGATATCTGGAAGGGGAGAAGATGGTATCAATCCCCATATCGCAGGAGGTGAACACGTACTCTGTGATATCTTTCTTAGTATGCAGGGAGAGAGAGGATAATATTATTCCCAATATTGCAGAAGATGTACACGTCCCCCCGTGATATTGTCCTTAATATTCCAAGGCACAGAAGACAATGTTACTCCCAATATCGCAGAAAGTGTACACCACACAGTGATGTTGTTCCCATGATCCAGGAGGGAAGAGGACGATATGACTTTCAACCCTTGCACCCTGCAATGCTCTCATCCTGCAACACCGACACCAGCTCAACCTGACATGGGACCAGAGGTGCTGGCTGGGGGTGTTCATTGCTTCTCTGTTCTCCCTTGCCAGACTCAGTAGAGGAAGCTGAGACCGAGCAGCCGCAGGAACAAGGTAGGTTTTGTCCGTGGCTCAGGCTTCTCTGGTTATGAGCTGGGCTTTGGAGTAATGGCAGGGGAGGGGACAGAGGTGAGTACGGTGGGCATTGGATGCGGCTGTCACCCCTCTGTGGTGTGGGCCGGGGACTTGAGAGACATCGCCTGAGGTGGGCCTGAACCTCCCGTCTACTCTGACACTGGAGGCCCTGAGGTCCCACATTTCTTCCAATGAACATGCTGACCCCCGCCTGGTCCCCAACCGAGATGGGGCATCCTTTCCACTGCTGGGACCCACATGTAGCTGTGGGTTCCTTTTTCATGACCTGGAGAAGCTGCAGTTCACCCTGTGCTCTGCCTCAGAGATGGGAGGCCACACTGCCCTCAGCGGGTAGCAGAATTCAGAGCCTTAGGTTGCAGGGGCCTCAACTGAGGTCCCTGAAGGGTCTTCTCCTTCCTGAGGGGAGCCAGGGGGGAAGGGAAGGCTGTTGTAGGTTTGCCTCAGGGAGGGGGTGGTTCCACCCTCTGCCAAAGTCACTGGAGCAAAGGCACGTGGCTCTCCAGCTGCCCCGGAGGCCAGGGTAGTGGCTGGGAGGGGCTGTGTGCCTCTGCTGGGTGGGGGCGATTTCTTAGCTAATCTAGTGTAGTCAAGTCAGACATTTGCCTCTAAATCATATTTATTTATTTATTTAATTCTAAGGCTTTACAGATGAATAAGGAGGCAGTTTGTATTGAACATATTTTTTGCATGTGAGCTTGAAACAGAGGGTCGGTTTAAATCTAGGTTTTTCCCTTCCCAGTAATGCCTCCTTTCATCCCAGGTTTTCCAACAGGAAATGCGCTTGTTTGCTCACCTCTGGGAGGGGGCTTTGGCTAGGAATCCACCAAAGCCAGCAGACACCAGTGGGCTGCTGGAGCAGTCTGGCCTTTGTTAACCCTTTAGGAACCGTGGGCTTCAGGTTTTCAGACCATCCACGGTGAAGGTGGCCACAGGGGCCTGGAAGCTTTCCCATCCTTCCTGCAGGGATGGTCCGTTTCCCTGCACGGAGCTGGGCACATGGGTACAACACCCCTGTCCTGTGCCGTCGGTGGCTTTACCAATTTTGCATAGCAGCTTTTGAGCTGATCCATAGCTCTGATTGGCTGTTGAGGATTTCATGGATTCCTGTACCCCACCGGGGGGCCCAATATGCTGACAGAAGTTACATTTGTAGTTGTGGTGCTGCATATTCATGGGTCCAGTTAGAAGGCTTTGATTCTTTCTAAAGGGAAAGGCATCTCTGAGGGGTCACTGTTCTGACACAGTCTCCTAAAACCTTGCTGTCAGGTGGGCGACAAAACAGGACAGGAGGGTGATTTTGTAGGAGAGTCGGGCCACGGGCCTGCGTGTTCTCTCTGTCCCCGTAGTGCCGGAGTTCGTACGTGCTCCAGGCCCCGAGTTTGCGTTGCACATAATTCTAAAGGGCTCATGGCAAGCTGCGCCGGGGACACAGAGGGCAGGGATGGGGGGACCCTGCCCCCAGTGGACCAAGGACTCACTGCCGGACTCTAATATGTCTAGGTGTTTTTGTGACTTGCAGAAATACCTCCATCTTGTCTGGGCCTGGATCCACAGGAGACCCTGTCGAAGGTGAAGAATGTTCTGGAACAATGCAAGACCTGCCCAGGCTGCCCCCTGGAGCCAGCGTCCTGGGGTCTCTGTGCGGCATCCAGCAACGTGAGCTTGCAGGACCCCGAGGACCCCTCCTTCTTCTTGGAAGCTGAGGACGACTGGGAGGACCCAGAGGCCCTGAGCTCACTGCTGCTGTTCCTGAACGCCCCCGGGTACAAGGCCAGCTTCTGTGGCCTGTACGACGTGGCACTGCCATGGCTGAGCAGCATGTTCTGCAGCTTTAGCGACGAGGAGGAGCTGACTGAGTGCCTGGCACATGCCCGAGGGGCGGCCAAGAAAGCTGGCCTCTTCATGACCAGAGTCCGTGCCATCGTGGACTGCCTGGTGGCCCTGGCCTGGCTTCACGTGCTTCATGGACAGAGCCTGGTGACCCTGAACATCCTGCAGTCTGTCCAGGATGCAGTGGTGGCCAGAGAGGACCAGAGGGTGTAATGGCCAACATGCTGGCCGTGGCTGTGAAGAGGACAGGCCGGACGAGGCAGGCAGCTGAGGGCTACTACTGCGCCTTATGAGCGGCTTGGGACCTGGGCCATTGGAGGAACCAGGCAGTGGTGCTGGCCAATTTCGGGACCCTGTGCCTGCATGCAAGTGCCAGCAGGCTGGCCCAGCACTACCTCCTGGGGGCCATGCAGCTGTTCTCGAGGCTGCCCTGCAGGGAGTGTGGCCGAGACTTCACCCACGTACTCCTGCAGCTGGGCCACCTCTGCACCCGCCAGGGCCCAGCCCAGCAGGGCAAGGGCTACTATGAGTGGGCCCTTCTGGTCACCGTAGAAATAGGCCATGTGGAGAGTGAGTGCCCTAGTTCCTCCTGTGAGCCTTCTGGGGCCACTCGGGTCAGGGCTCACCTGGGGTTTATGATTCAGAAACAAGTGGTGGTTTTTGCACCATCGAAAGTGCTGAGCCATGTCCAGCAGCAGATGTTGGCAAGCGCCCTGGAGACAGGCGGTTCCCATGCAGGGCCAGGCCCTCTGTGGCCTACTGAGGCAGCCAGCTCTTCCTGGTTTGCCCAGGGACCATCCTGCCTTGGGCACTGAAAGTCCTGCATGCTGGGAATTCCTAGACATAACCCTGGGATCAAGGCAGGCTCGGCTGCGCTGGGACTTCGGGCCCCACCATGAGCCAGGCCCTGAACACCAGTTCTTGTGCCCGTGTTATCTGCTTGGTATGTTGGCAGCCTGCGCACCTGTCATCCCACTTCACAGAGGACACGGGGGCGGGTGATTGCCCAAAGCCACAGAGCAGTTCATGCAAAAGCAGCTCGTTGTGCAGTGTGCCAGGCCCCACCCACAAATGGGGCTTGTGGGGTCCTCGGGTGGCAGAGACTGAGCGTGGGAATGTGAGCTTCAGGCCACAGAAGCCACAAAAGGGTGAATGGCGTGATGGCGGGGCAGCACTTGGCCCTGGGTTAGGGAAGCCTCTTTAGTCTAGAACCAGAGGGTTGAGAGCATTTAGTCAAGTAATAGTTGGTGGAGGAGAGGCTGGTGGTGTAGCCTGTGTGAAGGCCTAGGGGTGAGAGAGTGGGGGTGAGTGGTGGTGAGTGAGTGGAGGTGTCATGGAGTGAGTGGGGATGAGTGGGGGGGTGTGAGCGGGGATGAGTGGGGTGTGATGGGGTGAGTGAGCGGGTTGAGTGGGGTGTGAGTGGGGGTGAGTGAGCGGGAGTGGTAGCGGGGATGAGTGGGGTGGGAGCGGGGATGAGTGGGGTGTGATGGGGTGAGTGAGCGGGAGAGTGAGCGGGGTGAGTGGGGTGTGAATGGGGGTGAGTGAGCGGGAGTGGTAGCGGGGTTGAGTGGGGTGTGAGCGGGGATGAGTGAACAGGGCTTATGCAGGGAGGTGCAGAGTTGGGAAGGAGTGGGTTGGGTGCTGGATGGTGAGAAGCTCTTCTGGAGAGCTAAGCAGGGCCTGGGGCCTCAGGCTGTGGCTTGGCCTTTTCCGCAAGAGCACTGGGGAGCCATGGAGTGCTATCGAACAGTCACTGCAGACTGAGCAGTGAACGGACAGTAGGTGGGCAGGGCTGTCCGAAATCTAGGCCACAGAGAATAGATGAGGAAGTTGAGTCCAGGGAAATGGCTGAGACAAGGGATACTGTTGTGGGACCCTCTGTCTTGCAGCGCTTTGTCATGGCATAGTGAGACCACTCAGAGGTGCCTCCTGTGACCTGGACCAGAGCCCCAGGGGCTGTGACCAAAGCTGCCCATTTCCAGCACAGGCCTGGCACCCACTCCTGGCCCTAGGAGGGATAAGATTTTGGAAAGGACCGTGTGAAGGGGCCCCGGTCCCACACATCTGCCCAAGGAAGGTTGGGGGGTTCAGACCCAGGCTTCTTCCCCAGGGACATTCTCTTACTGGAAGGAGACCCTCCAGGAACCCAGTGCCCCAGCCCCCACTGCAGCCTCCAGTGGCTCTTGGCACAATAGCCTGTGGTACCTCCTCCTACGAGGCCCTCCCCGGGGTGCTGGGGGATTCAGACTTGGAAATGCAGGCCAGGGAACGGGGATCATGCTTCCCTGTCTCCCCACCCTGCGCTGAACGATCGAGGAGACCAAGGGCGGGGCTGATACCCCACATGCTTCCTTGGGGTCATTTTTGAGTCACTTTCGGTAGTTTGTGTCCTTCTAAGAATTTGGCTGTTGTGTCTAGATGGTCTGGTTTGTTGGTGTACAATTGTTCGTAGTGTTTTCGTGGAATCCTTTTATTTCTGTCAGGTCGGCAATAATGTTTCCTCTTTCATTTCTGATTTTAGAAACTTGGGTTTGTAATTTTTTATTTCTTCATTTTTATTAGAGATGGGGTCTCATCATGTTCCCCCAGGCTGGTCTTGAATGCTGGCCTCACGATCCTTCCACCTCAGCCTCACAAAGTGCTGGGATGACAGGCGTCAGCCATGGTGCTCAGTCTCTGATTTTAGTCATTTGTGTCCCGTCTTTCTTTCCTCGGTCAGTCTAGTGAACGATTTGTGAATTGTGTTATTTTCAAAAAACCCACCTTCGGTTCTGTTATCTCTTTTGTTTTTCCATTCTCTGTATTTTTACTTTCCATTTCCACTCTCACGTTTATTATTTTCTTCCTTTTATTCACTTTGGGTTTAGTTCTTTTTCTAGTTTCTCAAGGTGGAAGGTTAGGTTTTTGATTTGAGATTTTTCTTCTTTGAATGTAGACATTTACAGTTATAAATTTCCCTTTCAGCACTGCCTTAGCTGCATCTTGGAATTTTTGATACGTTGTGCTGTTTTTATTTTTAAAGACAGAGTTTTGCTCTATTGCCCAGGCTGGGGTGCAGTGGTGCAATCTTGGCTCACTGCAACTTCTACTCAGGTTAGAGCCATTCTCATGCCTCAGCCTCCCGAGTAGCTGGAATTACAGATGTGCACCACTCCACCCGGCTAATTTTTGTATTTTTTTTAAATATAGAGACGGGATTTCACCATGTTTCCCAGGCTGATCTCAAACTCCGGGACTCAAGCAATGCTCCTGCCTCGGCCTCCCACAGTGCTGGGATGAGAGGCGTGAGCCACCGCACTGGCCGGGGCTGTGCGTTTGTTTGCATTCTTCTCAAATTAGTTTTTGGTTTCCCTGCTGGTCTCTTTGACTCACTGGTTGTTTAGGAGTGTGTAGTTTTCACATATTTTTTGAATTTCCCACATTTCCTTCACTGTCGATTTCCAGTTTTGTGCCAGTACAGCTGAAGAACACCTCTGCTTTGGTCTCAGTCCTTCTCCATTCACTGAGGCTCGTTTTGTGGCCTGGCACATGGTCTGTCATGGGGAATGTCCCATGGGTGCTCGAGAGGACTGTGTATTCGGCTGTTGTTGGGTGGCGTGTGTGACAGATGTCCATTCGGCGTACCTGGTTTCCTATGTTAATCTCCGGAATGTTTCTGACACTAGAAAATCAGGCTTTGGGAGAGGCCAGTGAGCCTGTGGCTAGGGAGCCTGGTTGCATGAGAGAAGCATGTGTGGGAACGCCAGGGGCCAGCTTTGAATCCCATTCCCCCAACATGATGCCATGTGTGGCAGACGTGATGCTTGGCTTTGCTCTCTCAGGGTTCCATCTGTGACAGGGGCCACTTGTGCCCCTGGCCTCATCAGCTCAGGCTGAAGGCAGCCCTGATCCTGGCCAGAGGGTCTTTGTGAAGCAGAAATCGATGGCCTGGTGCAGGTGCCAAGCCCCTGCTGTTCACTCTGTGTCCATCCACAACCTCGGCCCTGGGAGTTGTAAAGAAGGCCGGCCTGTACCATGAGCATCTACACCAAGATGTGCCCATGTCACAGTGTGCTTGGCGTCTGCCCTGGCACAGGTGCATGGCCTGTCTGCGCTCAGGCGCCCCGCCTATGGGGCCCAGGCTCACAGAGGTGTGAAGGAGGCAAGCAGGGGCCTCCGAGCCCAGCCAGCCTCGCTTCGATGCTGGGAGACTAACGTCTTCCATTTTGTCTTCTGCCCAGACCAGCTGCGGGCCGTCCAGTGGCTGTGCTACTTCTACAGCGCCGTCATGCCCAGCGAGGCCCAGTATGTCATCTACCACGATCTCCAGCTCTCCCTGGCCCGCAAGGTGGCCGACAAGGTGCTGGAGGGGCAGCTCCTGGAGACCATCAGTCAGCTGTACCTGTCCCTGGGCACGGAGCGGTAAGGGCTGGTTTTGCAGTGGTGGAGGTGGGGGCGGGCAGGGAGAAGGGCACAGGGAAGCTGGCCCAGGGCCCAGCAGCCCCTCTCCTTTTGATCATTTGGTGCTTTGGCATCAGATGCTTTGAGCTGGCCGGCCTGGGGTCATCCCAGGGCTGCTGCTGGCCCATGAGTCCCAGCTTGAGCCTCCCTTGTTGGGGCAAAGGTCACCTCAACCCCAGCAGAGGCAGTAGGTGCACTCTGGGCTGTTCTTCCTACTATGGTGGCTTTTGTCATCTTACCTGTGCCTGCCCCGAATCTTCACTCCTGGCCTTCGTCTGTCCCCTTAAATGTGACCACAGCAGCCACCTGTGGCTTCTCTCCCACAGAAGACAGATCCAGTTGTGTCACCTGCTTCCCTGGGGCAGGGTTTCAAGGTCTCACATCCCATATTTGGCCTAGTCAGCTTCCCCCAAGCATCCTGACCTGGTGGGGTAACCATGGCCCTGACCACCCCACCCATAGGGCCCAGTGACATTGCTGCAGTCCCAGCCCCTTGAGTGTTGGACTTACTGAGAGATCAGAGAAGGAGCCAGATTCCATAGGGACCTGGGAGACTGACTGTAGTCTTGGCCTCAAGTTCACAGAAGGAAAATGGGCTAGTGTGCTAGAGCCATGCTTCTCAAAGTGTAGTCCCTGGACCAGTAGAGCAGCATCCATGTCACCTAGGAGCTTGTGGCAAGTGGGAGTTCTAGGGCCTGCCCCAGGCCTGTGGAGTTGGAAGCTCTGGGGGCAGGGCCAGCAAGCTATAAGGACAGGCCTCCGGGTGACTGTGATGCCTGCACACCTTGAGAACCATCGGCCTAGATAGCCTCTGAACACTAACGGCTCCTGGTGCGTCTGGAGGAGACACAGGCCATGACTGGGAGGCAGGGGAGATGGACTAGCACACTCCTCCTGCCACAGGGCAGCATGATGCTCGATTCCCTCAGAAGGATGTCCTTCATCTTTTCCATGCCGTGTGTGTTCACTCTGGCCATCCCAGCAGCCTGGGAAGGGCAGAACACTGCACACACAAGAGGGCCGTTCCCAGTCCCCACATGCCAGATTCATCTGTCACCAGACCCACGGGAGGAGGCAGACTGGTTCCAGGAGGATGAGAGCCCTTGTTCTGACACCTGTGTCTGATTCCAGTGATTCCAGGGCCTACAAATCCTCTCTGGACTACAGCAAACGAAGTCTGGGGATTTTCATTGACCTCCAGAGGAAAGAGGAGGCACATGCCTGGCTGCAAGCAGGGAAGATCTATTACCTCCTGCGGCAGAGCGAGCTGGTGGACCTGTACATCCAGGTGAGTGGCAAGGGATGCAGGAGGACTCCTGTGCTGTTCACTCTCTGTCCATCCACCCATCCGTTCACCCTTCCATCATCTATTTACCTGTCCATCCTTCCATCCATCCATCATCCATCCATCATTCATCCATCCTTTTATCATCCATCTATTCACCCGTCTATCCATCCATTCACCTGTCCATCCACCCATCCGTTCATCCTTCCATCACCTATTTACCTGTTCATTCTTCTATCCATCCATCATCCATCATCCATCCACTCGCCTGCTCATCCTTCCATCCATCCATCCATTCACCTGTTCATCCATCCGTCCCTTTATCATCCATTCATTCAGCCACCATCCATCCATCTGTTCGTCCGTTCATCCTTCCATCATCCATCCATTCACCTGTTCATCCATCCATCATCCATCCATCATTCATCCACCTACCAATTGATCCTTCCATTCATCCATCCTCTCACCCATCCATCCATTCACCGTTCGTCCATCCACCCACCCACCAATCTACCTATTAATGCATCCCTCCATTCATCTATCTGTCCATTTGTTTATCCATACATTCGTCTGTCCACCATCTATCCATCCACATGTACATACATCATCTACCCTCCACCCATCCATACATTATCTACCCACCCATACATACACACATCATTCCACCCATCCATCCATTCATCCATCCATCCATCCATCCAAGCATTCATCTATCCACACACCCTTCCATCCATCCATGTGTCTTCATCTCGTCATCCATTCATCCATCCATCCACTCATTCCTAAGCCACTGCTGAGCACCTGTTGTGTGCCTTTTCCCTCCCTCCAACTGGTTCCCTCACATCCTCCTCCGGTGGCCAGCATCTTCTCCCTGAGGGCAGAGGCACGGCCCCTCACAGTGCACAGCACTTGCTGGTATACAGCACATCCTCAAATAATGTGACCACTCAGTTAACACACAGAAGAACTTGCTCCAAGCGACACGTGGCACACCTCCTTACAAAATGAATCTATCATAGTGGCTGTTTTCAGAGGCTTTCCGAAACACTGTGTGATCTGGTACAAATTGTGAAGCCCAGGAGCCTGGTGAAGCTTTCATTATTGAGCACCTGCTGTATACCTCCTTGAGCTGAGGAGAGGGATCAAGAGCTCATGGCCAAGAGGGGACCAGGCCCACCCACAAACACTGAAACACTGCTGATGTGGCAGGGATGTGACAACGCAGAAAGGAGACAGGGGCTGGGCTCCCAGCAATTTAGGGGCCACGGAGACTGGTTTGAGTGCAGGGGGAGTGGGCTAGGGCTACCCCTGGTGGTAGGATTCACAGGTGTCGGGCTCCTGGGCTGCAGCTGCTCAGTCACCTCCTGGCACTCAGGTGCATCAGTTCATTGTCCTCATGCCAGTGGTGGGGGCAGCCTCCATGCACAGGGTCTGAAAAATGCTCAGGTGTACCTGTAGTGTGTGGGAGAAAAGAGGCTGGCAAAGGTGCGCGTAGCCACGTTGCTAGGTGTGGGTCTGGAGCGAACTTCTGTCTCCTTTCAGGTGGCACAGAATGTGGACGTGCACACAGGCGACCCCAACCTGGGGCTGGAGCTGTTTGAGGCAGTTGGAGACATCTTCTTCAATGGGCCCTGGGAGCAGGAGGAAGGCATGTCCTTCTACCGAGTGAGCTGGCCTGTGGGCTGATGTGGGTGGGCCTCAGTGGGGCACCTGGTGGTCTGAGGCATATGACCATGCCGCTGCCCGGGAAAAACGCTCGGAGCCTGGACGTGACAATTGCTCTACCCTTGTACCTGATGACCTCAAGCAACCATGAGTGGGAAGTCCTGTCCCCATCTTCCAGATGAGGAAACTGAGGCTCAGAGAGGCACAGGGACATGTCAAAGGACACACAGCATATCAGTGGGAGGCCCAGGTCTGCATGTACCCCGAAGTGGGACGACTTCTCCTTTCCTCTGAGCTCACAGTGTGGCTCAGCCCTGGGCACAGATCAGTGTGGTGTTTCTAGAGCAGAGAGGAGGTTGGCTCCCCCCAGTCAGACCCCCAGTGCTCAGGTGGGAGAGGCTGGTTTGAGGCTGTCGGGAGTAGCTGGATGGGCCTCAGGTGACTCTTCAGCCCCCAACTTGGGTGTCTGAACTATGTGTTATCCCACAGCACAGAGCTGTGTCGAGGTGCAGGAGTAGCTGGGGTGTGGGAAGCTCCAAGCACATGTTTGAGCTCTGACGAGGACTCTGCGCAAGGTGGGTGCTGTGGGAAACCTGACCCCACCTGCCTGTGTGGTAGGACCAGGCCCTGCCCCTGGCAGTGACTACGGACAACCGCAGGGTGGAGCCGCAGCTACAGCTGTGCAGCAAGCTGGTGGCACTCCTGGTCACAATGGAGAAGCCACAGGAGGGCTTGGAGGTTGCCCACATGGTCCTAGCACTCAGCATCACTCTGGGTACGTCCCCTGAGCCCCCACCCTGCCAGGACCCACACTTTGCCAGAGCCCAGCCTCTGGGTCTGCAGGCCAGGAGCTGAAACAGCTGCTGGATTTTCCTGGTCTCCTGTCCAGGCAGGCAGATCTGCCCAACTGGCTTCCCCGTCCGGCTGTGAGGAACAGCCCGAGGTCTCTCACGCAGTGCAGAGTTCCCTGCCTGACTGAGCTCTGCTTCCTCTGCCTGTTCCCGCTGCTGACCACAAGGGCCGCCCAGTGTGCCCTCTGCCTTCTAGACATGCCAGGCATCTCGTTGGTCCCTGTATGTGCCAGGCTGAGTGGCATATTCCCTTTGTCTTGTGCCTTTCCCACCGTCATCAACCACACGGCTCTCTGGCTGATAAAATCCCAGTTCCCCTTCCAGCAGTCTGCCCCTTAAGGCCGGGCATCCCCTGGTGCTGTGCCAGGGTCGTCTGTCCCCCTCCAGAGACAGCGAACCCTAGGCAGGCCACATGTGCCAGTGCCTTGTGTCCTGTGGACCAGTACACAGTAGGTGTGCAGCTGACTTCCCAAGGTAGGGGGATCTGATCGTGACACACCCAGGAGGAGTCAGATGTCACATCTGTGGGTTGCCTGCAGCTGGGGTACCCGGGAGCACCTGAACTGCATGGGCTCCCCTGGTTAAAACCAGTGAGCAGAGGCAGGTGGCTATGTGTAGACACAGAGCTGGGCCATCCAGGTCCGACTTTGCCAAAGCCTCACAGTAGACAGGGGCAGGCCTTATTAATTCTGCTTTCCAGACGGGAAAGTGAGTCTGGTGACCACAGGTGCCTGGAGGCAAGCCACGAGTGCTGCCTGGGGTCTGTATACCTGCTCCTGAGGGGCCTGTGCCCTGCCTGCCCCAGGGAGCCACGTCCTCACACCTGCCCCTTTGGCCTGCACCCCAGGGGACCGGCTGAATGAGCGCATGGCCTACCACCGGCTGGGCCATGACAAGCTGGCGGAGCACTTCTACCTCAAGACCCTGTAGCTCTGCAACTTGCCACTGGGGTTCGACGAGGAGACCCTCTACTACGTGAAGGTGTACCTGATGCTCCGTGACATCATCTTCTACGACCTGAAGGTGGGAGGGAGGGGCAGGGCTCGGGGTGTTCCCAGTCCCCTTGGAGTGGGATCTCCACCCAGACCCGAGGCCTGGGTTCCAGCCTTCCTTAGAAATGGCCCAGTGGCCGCCCTGGAGCTCTATGCCCGGCTGGAGGAGCCAGCAAGGTTAGCAGATACAATTCAGCTCCCAAGATGGCCAGGCCCCACCCTCAGGAACTCAGTCTCAGCTGGGGAGGCTGACACATGAGTGGGCAATGGTGGCCTCTGGGTTAAGAAGGAGGATTGTAGTCAGGGAGGCCCTCCTGGAGGAGGTGACATCAAAGCTGAGTCTTGACAGTCAAGTGTCAAGGTGCATTTAACAAAAAAAATAGGGTCGGGAGAAGGACATTTCGGAGGACAGCATCATCCTCACATTGAATCCACGTTGCAAGATCCAACCCAAATCCTGGCACCTCCTCTAGGAAGCCTGCGCAGGGTGCCAGCCTGCACGGAGCAACTCCTTCCTGGAGTCCCGAGACACCTTGAATCTTCACATCACCCAGGAAGGGTGGGGTGGGACCAGTATCTTACCATTGGGTTCACAAACAGGGAAACCCCAGCTCAGGGCAGGTGCAGTGGGGCGGGGCCCCAGCCAGCCAGGCTGAGGCCTTGCTGGGTCGGGTGTGTCTGGAGGGGACGTGCTGTGCTCTGTCTGCCCCAGCCTTGCAGGGCTGGAGAGCTAGGACTGGCAGACTCAGACCTGGGCTGTCTCCACCCCTCTGCCCCGCAGGCACCGCCCTTCCTTAGCATCACACCGGCACCGCGTCAGTACTCGTTATGGGCTGAGGGGCCAGGGCACTCCAGTCCAGGGGCCGAGATCTTGGAGGCCTTAGAACAACTTGAGGAGCGGGGCAGCCCTAAGACCCTGCCCTGTATCCCCCACTGCAGGCCTACGGAGGCCCGACATGCCTCAGCCCAGTGCTGGCGACACCTGGTGGTCAGATGTGGTCCCTGTGGCCTCCCAAGTCCCAGCCAGACATGGAGGTGCCAGGTGTCAGGCCCAGGGGGACGCTGCTCACTGCTCAGGGGCTTGCCTGGGACCCAGGGGGACGGGCCTCCCAGAAGAGGACTTTCTCTCTCTTGGTCAAGCCTGCCGCCCACTCCGCCTGTCCAGGAGAAAGGAAAGCGCCAAGTAGTACCTGAGAGGCCAAAGTCCATGGTTGGGGTCGGGGGACAGTGGCCTCCTTCACCTCCTTCCCATGCACAGCCCTCTGGGCCTCATCGTGAGTATGCTGTCAGCGCAGGCCAGCTTCCCACAGGGAGGCCCCCTTGGAATTCCCCAAGGGCGGCTGTCTTTCCAAGGCTACACCCTCCTCCTTGTATAGGAGGCTCTGGACCCAGGGCCCAGAGGAGTGGGAGAAAAAGCCGGGCTGGATGGGACCTGGAAGGCTGGCAGAGAAGCAGGGGTAAATGGGCATCTTTGCCAACTGCCTCTAAAATGGTGTCCCCTTTAGTCTACACATGAGAGTGAGCCCTGGAATAGGGTGGATTAGGTGTGTCCTGGCTCAGCCTGCCACTCAGTAGCTGCTGTACACACTACAGGCAGATGAAAATGCACACAGGCACACACAGGTGCGCGCACACACACAGGGACACGTACACACAGGCACATGTAGAGACATATGCTTTGGCTGGCTCCTTCCTGTTTAGTTGGGAAGTCCCCACCCCTTCAGGAAGCCTTTGCCTTTCACCCCTGGCTGAGTCTGGGACCTCCTGGGCTTCCCTCTGCCACAGCCCGGACCACCCTGTGTGGTCAGTGTTCACTCCCAAGGCCCTCAGACTGGGAGCAAGGACGTTAGGCTCAGCCACGCACCCAGCACAGAGTCCAGTGTTCGGCTGGGCTGGGGGCATTGGATGAGCAGTGGCGGTGACTTGGGGCCTTCTCACGCCCCTGCTCTGTGTGTGGGGTGGGACAGTGAGGGAATGGACTGCTGCATCTTGGACTTTGTCATTGGGAGCCATCTTGAGATGGTAAAGAGGGACAGGCCAGGCATGGGTCTTAGAGAGGTCCCTTAGGTGACCCCCATGTGGAGGAGGAGCCTGGGGAGAAGCCGGGTGGGGGATGGGAGGGTCAAGGAGGAGGTCTGGGAGACGGCATCCCATCCCAGCGATGGTGAGTTTGAGCCAAAGATGCATTGACAATGAGAGTGGATGTCTGGGGAGTCACACTCCGTCAATATTTCAGGGAACATTGCCAGAGTGGACACCTGTGAGATGGTTTTCTACCTGGCCTGGCCCCTGGAGGGCCTGGAAATGGTCAGCATGGACAGGGGCCAGAAGGGAGCCTGGGTCACTCAACACTGTGCCCCTGCTGTGGCTTGGAGCCACGGGTCCTGCATGGAACTCTCAGAGCAGGCACGATCTGCCCTGACCTCAGCCCATGGGGAAAGCAGCCACTGCCTGCAGAGAGGGTGGCACTGGGGCAGGAGGCTTGGGGTGAGTGGGGCGTAGGGACAGTCAGGAAGGCTTCCAGGGGTATCAGGGTCGTCCCCACCTCCTGCAGCTGAGACCACAGCAGTGTCACAGGCTTCGGGGTTCATGGGGTGAGCCAGCATTGGCTGGACATGTGGAATGACCTGGAGACAGGAATGGCCTCTGGGAAGATGGGCTCCGAGTCCCCCTTTTGCTGAGCATGGCCTGTCCCCTTCAGAACCCATTTGATGCAGCCGGGTACTACCAGCTGGCACTGGCAGCTGCCGTGGACCTGGGCAACAAGAAGGCACAGCTGAAGATCTATACGCGGCTGGCCACCATCTCCCACAACTTCCTCCTGGACCGCGAGAAGTCGCTCTTCTTCTACCAGAAGGCCAGGACCTTTGCCACCGAGCTCAACGTCCACAGGGTCAACCTACCTCCTCTGCCACACTGCGGGTGGGCCCCTTGGTTGACCCCAGCCACCCTCGCTGAGGACAGCATCCAAGGGAGTGGGTATTGTGCAAGGAGGATGGTCTCCTGCCTCTCCTGGTGTCTCCCATGGCTCATTTTCTGGGAAATGGAGGAATGAAAGCAGGGTTCATATAGCAATAAATTTTTTTTTGCAATAACATACCGAAGTCCCCAGGGCATCCTTCCCTGTGTGCTTCCTGGGCTGGGTCTAGGGGCCAGCTCCTTCCCTTGTGGCAGCCCTCTGATCTTGGGGATGAGAAGGACCCTGAGTCCAACAGACCTGGGCCAGGTCACCATGAGCCTCGGTTTCCTCGGCGGCCAGAGGGGAGATGGTGGTGGAACTCCCTGGGCAGCTCCCTGCTCTCCCTGCTCAGAGCTTTTACTGCAGGTCTCGTACTGCCCTTGCCTTTAACCTTCAGGCCACTATGCCCAAATGTGGGGGCTCCATTGAAGAAATAGAGGCACAGAGAGGTTAGGTGTCTGGCCCACCGTCACACAGCAGGTAGGGGCGGAAACGAAGAGCCCAGTACACTGACCACCACACCACCCTGCCAGCCTGCAGCGAGGAAGGTGTCCCCCATTAGGACCCAAGGTCAGCTCCTGGAGCTCTCTTGTGGTGTCAGGAGAGCCACAGGCCAGTGAGGGTGGCGACGGGGATCCCTCACTTAGTCTCCTCTGCTCCCAGACTTGGTTGGGCCGAGCCTGGCCAGTCCCACCTCTGGCCACTGGTCAGCCCTGCGGGAAGTGAGATGCAGGGATTTCCACCTGTGTAGACGCTGCTACCCAGTATTGAAAGCCTTATCTGGGCTGACCCCAGCCATCCCCACATGCCCCTCCCCTTCTGGCCCCCGGACCTCATCCCAGAGCCAGGAATCCCAGGTTTTCCTTCTTGGAATCTCTTGCCCCCAGGGAATACAGTTCACACGGTCTATTTGCCAGTTTACACAAGAAAACAGAGGTTCAGAGACTATGGGTGTCCCACGTGATTCTCACGTACACTGCACTCTCCCAGGCCCCTCTTTTAAACACTTCAAATGAGGTGACTTTCACATCGCATGCAACTATTTCAACGCGAATAATGTGGTGGCATTTGTGCATTCACAGTCCTGTGCAACCACTCACGCCATCTAGTTTCAAAATGTATTCATCTCCCCAGAAGAAACCTCCCATCCTCAGTAAGTAGTTACCCCTCCTTGGTATCCCCCAAGCCCCTCGTTTAATGGAAGGGGAAACTGAGGCCCCGAGAGAGACTTGCCAGTGGGCGGAGCTCTGATAATAAGGAATCAGGCACCCATCTGCTGGTTCAATCCTGGGTTGGTTTTCCACCCAGCAGAGGTGACAGAGCCAGGAGGTTCTGGGACCCCATGCTTGCAGCCAGAGCCCTACCCTGAGCCTCCCCAGCAGGGGGCAGCAGAGAGCTTTCCAGAACCGGCCGCGGGGCTGGTGGGAAGCAGCGGGTCAGAGCTGCTGACAAACCTCACGAAGACCCCAGATCGCTGTCTCTGTGGGTTGGGTTTGGGAATTGGAGAGGAGGCCGCATGATTGGAAACTTGAAGACAGCACGGCCTGGCTGGAGCAGCCGGAAGCGCCGTCACGTTGAGTGAGGACACAGACCTCCTGCCCGCTGGGCCGGGCCTGCAGCCATTCTTCTCAGGGTGGGGCCCGTAGGTCCGGGTTGCTCTTGGTCCCTGACCTGCCTCAGAGTCCGGGGGGCTTTGGAACTCTGCCTCCCCATCTCCACCCACCCTGGCTGGTGCCATGAGGGGCCTGGATCCTGGGATCCTGTTCCTCTTGGGCAGAAGAGACTGGGGGACCAGAGGAGATGATGGGTCTTCAAGCCCCACATTCAAACCCCAGCCCACCACTGACAGTCTGGGGGTCGGGATGAGGGAGTTGATGTCTCTGAGCCCCAGTTTTGTCACCACTAAAATGAGGCCGACATACTGGTGCAGAGTGCCAGCCCCCGGGCTAACAGAGACCTGTTTCCTACTGGCAATACCTCTTACTCCTAGGAACAGCTCCAACCACCACACACTAGGGAACACTCAACCCAGGCCAACTTGTCAGAGGCACGTGAACCAGAGCGACTCCATCTTGAATGGGGGCTGGGTAAAGGGAGGCTGAGACCTGCTGGGTTGCATTCCCAGGAGGCTAGGTATTCTTAGTCACAGGATGAGATAGGAGGTCGGCACAAGATACAGGTCATAAAGACCTTGCTGATAAAGCACGTTGCAGTAAAGTCCGCCAAAGCTCACCAAACCCAAGATGGCCACGAGAGTGACCTCTGGTTCTCCTCACGGCTCATTATATGCTAATTATAATGCATTAGCTGCTACAAGACACTCCCACCAGCGCTGCGACAGTTTACAGATGCCATGGCAACATCTGGAGGTTACCCTACGTGGTCTCAGAAGGGAGGGCAGAAATTCTCAGTTCTGCGAATTGCCCACCCCTTTCCTGGAACACTCATGAATAGTCCAACCCTTGTTTAGCGTATGATCAAGAAATAACCATGAAAAAGGGCAACCAGCAGCCTTTGGGGCCACTCTGCCTATGGAGCAGCCATTCTTTTTTTCTTTCTTTTTTTTTTTTTTTTTTTGAGATGGAGTCCCGCTCTATTGGCTGAACTGGAATGCAGTGGCGTGATCTTGGCTCACTACAACCTCCACCTCCTGGGTTCAAGTGATTCTCCTGCCTCAGCCTTCCTAGTAGCTGGGATTACAGGCACCTGCCACCACGCCCAGTTAATGTTTTGTATTTTAGTGGCGACAGGGTTTTGCCATGTTGGAACAGGCTGGTCTCGAACTTCTCACCTCAGGTGATTCATCTGCCTCGGCATCCCAAAGTTATAGGATTACAGGAGTGAGCCACTGCGCCTGGCCAGAGTAGCCATTCTTCTATTCCTTTTCTTTCCTAATAAACTTGCTTTCACTTTATGGACTCGCCCGGAATTCTTTCTTACGTGAGATCCAAGAAACCTCTCTTGGGGTCTGGATCGGAACTGCTTTCCAGTAACAAACTTGCTTAACCTCTCAGACCCTTCGTCTCTTCATCTGTAACCAAAGACAAAGCCTCCCCCGAGGTTCCAAAAGTGTGGAGAGAATGCATGGGAAATGAGGGGCACAGATTTGGTGTGCAGAACCAATATCACAGACTGGGTGTCAAGCCACTGTCGTACTGGAAATAATATCATGCTCTCCCCCACAAGTTATGAGGAACAATATCCCAGAGGGGTGTGTACCTTCTCCGGTAGTGGGACTAGTATCATCATCTCTTCCTTTAGATGACAGGAACGAAGTCACAGGGTGGGTGTACACCCCGTGTGTTTTTGGAAGCAATATCATTCTCTCCTAGGTTTTACGATTCACATCACAGGAGGTGTGTACACCCCTTGTTATATTGGATGGAGTCTCATCCTCTTTCAACCTGTATCTTTAGAACAATATCCCATAGGGGTTGTATAGCTCTTCAATATTGGTAGTAATACCATCTTCTTTCCTGGATATAAGAAACAGTATCACAGGAGGGGGGTACACCTCTTGCAATGTTGGTAGTAATATCATCTCTCCGCTGTGGTTATTAAGAACAAAATCCCAGGGTGGCTGTACGGTTCTTACGTTATTGGGAGTCATATCACCCATTCACCCCCTGGATATCAGGAACCATATCACAGTAGAGGTGTCCACCCCCTTCGATATTGTCAGCCATGTCATCCTCTTCCCGCCTGGATATTAGGAAAGATACCCCGGGGTTGGGGGCGGTGTAAACCCACTGCGATATCGAAAGTAAAATCAGCCTCTTTCTCGCTGAATATTAGGAACTATATCACAGGTGTGTGTGCACCTTCTGGGATATTGGGAGTACTATCAGCCTCCACCCCACTGCATATCAGGAACAACATACAGGGGGCAGGGTGGTTACACCCCCGGTGATATTGAGAGCAATATTCTTGTCTCATCCCTGTACATTAGAAACTACAGCACAGGGGTCTGTACACCTTCAGCGATATTGGGATTCATGTTATCCTCTCCCCCACTGAATGTCAAAAATGATATCACAGAAGGGTGTACACCCCCTGCGATATGGCCAGTAACATCATTGTCTCTACCTTTGGATACTAGGAACAACATCAGAGAGGGTGTGCACACTCCCCTGCAATATTGGGCATAATGTTATCCTCTCTTCCCCTGGATATTAGAAACGACATCCCTGGAGGTGGGAGGTTGAGTACATTAAGAACAACATCACGGGGTGGGTTTACTCCCCCTGCGATATTGGCTGTAGTATCATCCTCTCTTGCCTAGGATATTAAGAATAATATCACAGGAAGGGTGTACAGCCACAGTCCCTGTGTTATTGGAAGTAATAGTGTCTTCTCCCACTCTAGATATAAGGAACAATATCCCAGGGTTTGTGTACATCCCTTGCGATATTGGGCATATTGTCATCGTCACCCAACGTGGATATTGGGTGCAGTGTCTCAAGGGGGTGTACACCTCCTTTGATATTGGGAGTAATATCATCCCCTCCCCACAGGATCGTAGGCTAAATATCGAAAGGGTTTTATAACTCGTGCGATATGGGCAGTAATATCATCCTATCCCCACCTGGATGTTAGGAACTATATCACAGGCGGATGTACACTTCTTGGCCTATTGGGAGTCTTATCATCCTCTCCCATCTTGGATATTATGAAAAATATTACAAACGAGGTGTACACCCGCTGAGATATTGAGAGTAATATTATGCTCTCCTCTTCGGGATATTAGGAACAATATCGCAGGAGGTGTGTGCAACCCCTGCGATATTGGGAGTAATATCATTCTCTCCCCTTGAATATAAGAAACAATATCACAGGAGGATGTACCCCTCCTGTGATACTGGGAGTCATACCATGTTGTTCGGAACAATAGCATAGTGGGTGTGTAAAACCCCTGCGATATTGCCATTAGTATTATCTTCTCCATCCCAGGATATACAGAACAACATCACAAGGTGATGTACACCCCTGTGATATGAGGGGTAATATCTTCCTCTCCCCGGCTGGATGTGAGGGAAAATATCACAGTGGAGGTCCAGGTCCCTTGCGATATTGGGAGTAATATCATCCTCTCGTACCCTGGATAGAAGGAACAAGATGATCGAAAGGATGTACACACACTGCGGTAGTTTCAATAATATCATCTTCTATCCCCTGGTTATTAGGAAAAACATCATAGAGGAATGTACACTTTCTGCGATATTGGGAGGAATATCATCTTCTACCCACCGCATATGAGGAACAAGTCTATTATTAATATTAATAAATATAATACAAATTAATGTTAATCATCGAGATTAATAATGACAATAAAGATACTAAATATTAATACTGATTAAAAATATTAACGATGAGTATTAATATTAACACTATTAATAAAATAAAGATATCAACAATTAATCTTAAATCAATACTGAGTGATGCTGGCAAAAAACGATAATATTAAAAATTAGTAACATTAATAAATGATATAATTATTAAACGGTAATTTGACATCATCTATTTAAAATAATTATCCATATTAATGGTAAAATTTTAATTGATAGTATTACTGATAATTATTACAATCGATTCTTGACGTTTAATAATTAATTATATCACTGTTCCCTGAGCAATACACTGAAGGTGTACACCCGTCTGTGAAAGAGTTCATTATTTCCAGAGGGGGAGACGATATTACTCACAATATCTTAAACAGGCTATGAGTCCACCATGGCTCCCAATAGCCAAGGAGGGGAGAGGGGATGGCTATTGGACCCCACCTCGCGGGGCCTCTACCTGTGCCTCAGCTCCCACCCCGGCACCCTCCAATCTGTTCACACAGACTGGAGACCCATCTATAAAAAACAAATCTGATCCAGTCATTCAAAACCCTTTGCTCACTTCAAGTACACGTCAAGCCTTTCTCGAGAATCCCTGCTTCGCCTGGTTCTGACACCAGGTCCCACTGTAGCTCCAGCCACCCCAGGTCCTCCTGGGGCCTCTGGATACGCTGGCCGCCGTGTGCGTCACATTCAGGCACAGTGGTGGGCGGGAGAGCGACCCCCAAAGGAATCCCGGTCCCAATCCCTGCAACCTGGGACTGTTCCCTCATGCGGTGATAAAGGTGAATTCTGATGACTACCCAGGTGGGCCCTAAGTGCCACGACCTGCATCGGCAGATGAGGGGTGCAGAGGCTGAAGGCCCTGGAGCAGGATGCTGCACACCCACATGGGAGGAGGCGGCGCCAGGGAACAAGGCGTGCAAGGCCCGCAGCTCTGGGCACCTGAATGGGCCACGAGGGACTCTCCTGGAGCAAACACTCCGGTCTCAGTCCATGGCTCCTGCCCTCCAGAGCTGTGGGAGAGGGAGTATTATTTTCCAGCCCCAGGTGTATGGTCAGGGTCACAGCGGCCACGGGACACACACAGGCACCTTCCTCAGCTCTGACCCAGAGGGAAATGCCATTTCCTCAGGAAAACACCGCCTGGTTTCTAGGACCGCAAAGTTCCCTCTGTCATGGGCTCTCGGGGCACCTCATGTTCTCTCTTCATAGAAATCACCCCGGTGTCTCTCCCTGCAGTTACCTCGTGGTTATTTGACTTGCAGTCCTCACTAGGCTGCAAATTCCATGAGGGCAGGAACGGTGGGCTGGGCTCACACCACTGCACCATCAGCAGGACCCGGCCGAGCCCAAACAGCAGGCGCTCAAGAAATACTTGTCACTGAATGACATAAGCACAGTATTCCCCAGCCAGTCGTCTGTCCATCCGTCTGTCCAGGTCAAGGGCTGATCCTGCAGGATTCCCTAACCGGCCTCCATGGGACTCAGCCAAGAGTAAAAGCATGAAGTGGGGGTGTGGACTTGAGACTGGGAGCCATATGAGAGTCTGTGCACGAAAGTTTAACACCCACTGGGAAATGTTCACTTGAGTGCCTCGGATGAAATTTAAAAGCGCACTTTGTTGAATAAACACAGGCTTGATTAAACCATTCCAACCTATACTTCGTTTGACAGATTCTTTTTTTCCCAAAATAATTGGTTGATGTATTCAAAACTGAACACGGGCTCTAGTTAGCGGGCCACTTTGCATTGTGTAGAAGCCGAGGTGGGGAGAGAAACAGGCAATGGGAAGAATTCCTGTCTTTGTGCTTAGGAAGGACAGAGGACAGAAGCCCGTCAAGGGTCCAAAGAGCCCACAACTGCCTTCTTGAAGGGCCAGTGCAAAATTCTGAGGGTGTCACTGTTCCACCTGTACCGGCTCTCTCTCTAATTGCGATCTAAGACTTAAGATGCCATAAGGCTTTAAGACTTGCCCTTGGTGTTAGAGAATCCTGGGCATGGGAAGGAAAATGTGGGTGGGGCGTCAGGACCCCCAGAGGCACAAAGCCTCATGGGTTATTTTTCCAACTGAATCTCCCCCGCAGCCCACCCTGAGGTGGGGAATTACTGTCACTCATTCAAAGAATGACATCAACCACTTAATGGCAAAAGAATTCCGCAGGCAAAACAGCTCTCCCAAGAGGCTGATTTGTGCCCGAGAGTGTCTGAGTTCTGCTCCCGCCAGGCTGCTGCTGTGGGTGCGTGGAACAGCGCAGCCCTGCCACCTGAGCCACGCCCCCGACCGTGTGCTCCTCTCATTGTAAACGCAGTGAAAGCTGGGATGGAAGAACCCGCCTTTGCTGGAGCTTAGATACAGCTTTCCTGAACTCTCTCCTCATTACCTAGATGGCATCTGAAGCCTGAATTAGCCTCTAAAAATAGCAAGTCACTCCAGCCGTGCCTCAGGCAATTAGTCAAAGTAGCACTGACAAGAAAAAAGCCGATCCCAAGCGTGGCCCTGTGTGGACAGCAGCTGTGAGCCGCACTCGTCAGGCAGAGCCTGTGACCTCAGCCATTCTTGCCACACAATGGGATGTGCCTGGCAGACACAACCCCCTGCAAGGGCACACACACGATCCTGCTAGGAAATTCCCTAAGGAGTCCCATGGGAGCGAGAGCCCAGGCTACAGTTCAAACATCACCGGCACGTTGCTCCGTGGGTGTAAAGAACTATAAATTGGTGGTGAAAGATAAGGTGGCGTTTGCTACAGCGTTAAGGTAGAAAAAAGCCACTGACTTCTCTGTGAGAACCACTTTGCTCTGTGAATCTGCAGGGAGGCCAGTTTTCCCATGACTGCTATCCCTCACGGCAGCCGAGCCTCTACTGAAGTCGGTGGCCAGACAGGGCAGGGGGTGGGGGTCCCGTCCCTGCTACAGCAAGGGACCCGCAGCAAAGCACAGCCGCTGGCCGGGGTTGTGCTGCGCCACGTGTGGGGTGCGAGGGTGGAAGCATGTGTGGACATCTACAAGGTGCTAAAGGAGAGCTAAGCCAGCGATGGCCCGAACCTAACGGCATTCAATGAACAGGGGACAAGCACGGGGCCCAAGAAAGTCCAGGGAACGAGCCTGGGCCAGCCTCTGCAAGGCCAGCACAGCACCAGGGAACACGACAAGGAGAAGCCCAGGAGAGAGATGGCCCTCAGCTCGAGTGGGAGGCACAGGAGGCTGAACCCGGAACAGAACTGCTGTTTTCCGAGGTTCTGTGCCAAGCTGAACTAAGGAGCATCCAACAGGGCTGGGAGTTTTCACCGCAAACTCCGGAGGTGGTTTGGACGTGAAGATCTAAGGTAAAGGACAGCGGCTGCTCTTCAGAAGGCACCAGGCGGACAAGCCACTGATGTGACCCTACTTGCCAAGGTGGCCACCGTCCCGTCTGCAGCTGAGTGAGGACCCTCTCCGCAGCAAAGACCTGTGAAACTCCCACAGGTCCTCATGTCCAGCTCATGACCATAGAGGTGGGTCAGCTTATCAGGGACCTGAGGGGCCACCATGTGGCTGTCAGCACCACGCCCATGACCGGCAGGATCCACTCCTCCTATAGCACATGTTGGTGAAGCTGCCTGCCCAGGAGGACTTGATTTCAGCTCTCTCAAGAACCTCTCATCTCACCAGGAAGGCTGTGGTTCCAGGCAGCGGCCCCCAGTGGACACGGCTGTGTCCCAGAGCTCTTACGTACCACGCACTCAAACCCCTTCCTGCAGGCTCCCACAGCTGGTCCTACAGCCTCACTAGTCAATGCAGGCAGGAGAGGCAGGCTCCAGAGAAATGGTGCTCACCGCTCCCCTAGTCTAGGTGGGATAGAAACATGACCCCTAGGACTGAATATATCATCTCACTTTTAGTCAGTAAAGACAGATTCTCCCTAAGGCAGAGAAGCTAAAAAATTTACCCTGTTCTGGCCAGTGTGATCGACATAAAGTCAAGCTAATAAAGAGTGGGGGTGGGTGGAGAAGAGTAATAATAAATCTGGCTCATTCTTAGCACAGAAAAAACAAATTGCTAAAATAAATGAAAGAAAGCAATGGGAGGAAACGGGGTTCTCTTACCTGGACAACAGCATTCAGGCCAGTGTCAGCGCCCAGGCTTATTTCTGTGCCCGGGACATTGTTGCTAATCGTGGCCGGCACCACACACAGGTGGATGCAAAGCTCCTGGTGGCGGCCTCACGCCTCGGCCATGTCGCACGCGCTCTCGTAAGCCTGAAGCAGCAGGGCCAAGCAGTTAGCGGGGGGTGCTGGGTGCTCACCTGCCAGCCCCAGGGCCTGCGCTGAGGTCCAGGAAGGGACAGAAGGGGCCTGAATCACCAGCGGAAGCCGGTTCATGCGGGTCAAGGGGCCGAGGGGAGCTCTGGAGGTCGTGCGGTAGCAGGACAGGCCTCAGCGACACAGGGGACTGCCTGGGCACAGCCCAGGTCCTCGTGAAAGGGGAGGCCTGCAGGCAGCACAGCAGGGTGGGGGTGAGGCAGGCAGCAGAGCAGGTTGCAGGCAGTGGCGAGTTAGTCACGAGCGGGACAGCTCAGCTCTCGGCATCTCATCGTGGGTAAGGGAGGCCGGGGCGGTCAGCAGGTTTAAAGGCAAAGCCATTCCTGTAGCTTCCTGCAGGCAGGCCACGATCAGTGGGATGGGCACACAGCTGTAAGGACCACACCAAGTGACAGCCTTCATCGTGCAGAGGCAGCCTCCACGCTCAGGCAGGGAAGGAGGCAGGCAGCTGGATTACCGGCGGGCCATACTCAGCCCCACGCCACATCTCTGCTCACCGGCAGGAAGCCGCACACAAAGCCACACAGGCGAGCAAGAGCCCGAGTTGCTGCTCTGGGGTTCCACTGGGAAATGGGCTCTGGTGTCAGAAAGGGGAGCGGTTCTGGAGCCCATGTGCACCGGGGTTTCCCAGACTCCACCTCAAGGTGTTAACCAAGGTAACAGCAGGACAGGTCTACACGCTCACTGTTCCCACCTCCAAGCGGCCCCACACAGCAAGGTATTTTTGTCATCCACTTGGCGGCAAAACCAACTGTTTATGGACTTGGACTTGTCCCTCTTCCTGTGAATATCCCCACATCTGCTGCAGAAATGCTACTGCTGGGACGCAGGGCGGGGCCCACATCGCCCCAGGAGAGTTGGACAGTGAGCGACCCAGGCTCTGCAGCCCTGGTGCAACCCAAAGCATCCCAAGGCCAGGAGTCCGTGTGGGCCGAGGGCTTCCGACAGTGGGTGGAGATCTGTGGCAGGTGAGTTCACAGCGTGGTGGGTAGGAGGGTAAGGTGGATGGGTCAGTGCTGGGCGACCACGAGGTGAGCTGTGAGCAGGGTCCCCCACGCCCCATGGCATGGCCTCCACGTCCACCCAGGCCCAGCACATGCCCAGCTCTTGGGCTGCTCTGTACAGGCTCTGCCTTGCAGGCTCTGGCCATGGCAGTTTGTGCAGGACTTCAATCCAAATGCCAGCCTGCTTGCCAGCCAGAAACACTCATCTGGAGATACTCGCTGGCCTGGTGCCCAGGATGTGGCCCCGTCAGCACCATCACGTGGGGGGCTCCTTATGCTTTTCAGACAGGTGATGTCACTCCTTTACTGTGGAATGCCCTAGCTCAGGACTGACCAAGACTGGCTGCGGGGAGCTGGTTGCTTCTCCAAGAAGCCCTCACTGGAAGCCAGAGGGTGTGTGTAACCTGGTGCCTGAGGCACACAAGAGGGCAGGTGGGGGAGGTCTCGGCTCCTTAACTCCACATTGAAATCTGTGGGAATGGACCCATTGCTGCAAATCCTCTCTCCCCTCCTTCCCTATCGCTCCTCTTCTCCTTCCTTCAGTCTCCAAAAAAGGGGAGGGAAGCTTCAAGACGGGGGAGACCCTGCCCAGAAAAGCATAAAACTCTCAAGACCGAACACAGCCGGGCCCCTGGGTACGTGGGGTGGGGGGGGGCCACTATGACAAGGAATTACTCTCAATGCTGTGGTCACCGCCACCTTCGCGACACCTGACGGCAGCGTGGCACCCACCTACTGTGTTTCTGATGTGACCTGATCAAGCTTACAGGACAGAGTAATGCACCAGCCAGCGCTAGGGAATGAAAGGAGTCCAACCGAAACTCCCTGCAGCCATATCCTGAGAATGTGTAGCACCTGCTCTGAGGTATTTCATTCATTCTGTTCTGCCCAGAAGACCCACTCACCAGCACTGCATAGATTCTGAGGGGCTGTGGCGTCAGCTAAGCATCAATGCTGGCAAGAAGGAAATCACGAGTGAGGATGAGGACACACGTGTCCAAAGAAAATGACGACTTCACCGTATCAGATCCGCCCAGGGCTTCTGAAGCACAACACGGCCACGTCCTGAGCCAGACTCCTACTATGGAGCCCGCCCTGTGCTTGGAGGGACTTTCCACAGTGTCCCTTGTCTCCAGCACCAGAAGCTGGGAGCATCCCTTCTCCCAGTTCTAACCAGAAACCTCCCTGGACGGTGCAAACATCCCCTGGGGCACAATCATCCCAATGAGAATCACCGAATTTACTGAACAACTGGAGCCATCCACAGACCCCAAACATAAATGCTGCCCAGGACCAGGCCATGAGTCATGGGGCACAGAGGGTGTGGCCGGACAGGGAAGAGACGCTCACTCCCACACATCCTCAGCCTCCGACGGCTGCAGGACAGTGGCTGGAGCGACCCGGAGCCATCCACATCAAGTCGCCTCACACCCTCATATCCTGAGTTCGTCACCAGCTCCTGTTCTATGGCCAGACGAGCCCAGTTCAGACCCAAATCCAAACCTTCTCAGGCTTCATCCTGTTTTGCCGTCAGTAAACAGGACTCTGGAGAACACAGCTGCCATGTTCACATCTCCGTCCCTCTCCCTTCAGGCGTCCACAGAGGGACCCTCAGCAGCTTTTTCATCCCTGTCCCGGCTCCTGAGCAGCTGCTGCATTTGCCAGGGTGACCTCGATCGGCCGGCGTCACTCACCCATCACGAGACTAGAAGCACAGCACTCCCAAGACAGCCTCATTCCTCGGAGCTCAGGATCAGAAGCGCAATGAGGACACACACATACCCTTACCAAGGTGGCTGTGCCTGGCCAACGGAAGCCTCAACTAACTACACGCTCCAGTTCTTTCTCTATTGTAATCAGTTAACTTCAGGCCCAGCGCGGTAGCTCATCCATGTAACCCCCATGCTTTGAGAGGCCAAGACAAGGGGACTGCTTGAGCCCAGAAGTTTCAGACCAGCCTGGGCAACACAGGGAGACCACGTTTCTGTAGAAATAAAAAAAATTATTTTATTTCTACAGAATTAAAATTTTGTAATTCTACAAAATTATTCTATTTCTACAGGCATGCACATGTAGTCCCAACTACTCAGGAGGCTGAGGTGGGAGGATCGCTTAAGCCTAGGAAGTGGAGGCTGCAGTGAATCGTGATTGCATCACTTCATTCCAGCCTGGGAAACAGAGTGAGGACCTGTCTCAAAAAAAAAAAAAAAAAAAAGAAAAACAAAACAAAAAAAAAAGAAAGAAAATGAAATTGTTTAACCTAGCTTTGAGTAACTCGAATGAATGAAAAACTGAATTTAAAACAATCACGTAATAAATCACACAGTCCCTCCAAGGGAAGTCAAAGCGGGTGGAACTGATCATTTGTGGGGTGTTTGCCTCACGTATTTCGGTTTTCAAATTTTGACCCTACACATTTGTTACATATTTACAAACTGAAAAACAACAAATAGAAAGTTATTTATAGCAGAGGACCCTGGAATTAAAGAGAGATTTTTTTCAAGACTGGAAGTGTACATCACATACCACAAGGACCTCTACTTTGTGTGGAAACTTGAAAATAAAAAAGTCACAGGGAACGCAACACCAGCTTTGTCCCACATCTTTCAGATGCTCAACTAACTGCAGTGATTGCTCTCAAATTCACCCATTCTCTCTGGGTAAGATTCAATTAGGTAACAATTAGGAGAAAAAAAAAAGAAGCTTCAATCCCTCCCATTGCACACCCAACTTTCACAGACCCAAAAATCCAGCTAAAGCTGGAGAAAGAGCAGCGAAAGCCATGCTGGAATCCCCTCTTTGAAACAAGACACTCATGTCCATGTTCCCAGCGTGAAGGTCAGCCCAGAGCCGGGCCGGCCCCGCAGCAGCAAAGCCGTGACACCCATCACCAGGAGAACAGAAGCAACGTCTAGGTCAGAGATTAGTGACTGCCAAAAATAAGGTGAAAGTTGCCCCCAAAGCCAGTGAACACGGGAAAACCTGGGCAGATTTCCTTCGCAAAGAAAGTGAAGAGAGTTTAAGACGCTCAGAAAAGCAAGAAACGAGTGCTAAACGTTACTTACTACAGGTGCTGTATGTTAAATGCTTTTTTTTATTTACCAGTGCTAGAAATAAGTTTCATGCTAAGGGTTTACAAAAAAAAAAAAAAAAAAAAAAGGCAAAGAAAAACTGAAAAATATTCGTGAGAACTAAGTTGGACAAGAAAAATTAAAACTTGAGAATTAGCGAAAAATTTTAGACATTAAAATTTAAAAAAAAAATGAAATGCTTCCATGCTTCCTGCATTAGGTACGGATCTTCAGACTCCCACGTGAATAGCTGGGAATGGTGGCACGTGCCTGTGGTCCCAGGTACTCAGGAGGCTGAGGTGGGAGGATCACCTGAGTCCAGGAGGTTGAAGCTGCAGTGAGCCGAGATCACAACACTGCACTCAAGCCTGGGTGACAGAGTAAGACCTTGTCTCACAAAGAAACAAAACAAAACAAAACAAAACAAAACGAAACAAAAAAACCAGAAGAATATATTTCTATGTTTTATTATTGTCTCTTGGCAAAATACTCAACTAGCCCCAATATTGCCTTAGATGTAATTTAACATCCCCGGTTTACACAGGGGAAAATGAGGTCAACAGCCAAGACCGAAGAAATAACAAATGCAATGGTGCGTTCAGGACAATGACTACAATTATAAAATATTCAGTTCAATTTCTACCCTCAGCATCAAGGCAGGGGTTCATCATAATGGGTATTGGAGGTTTAAAGAAAATTTAGGCTCAGCATTTACAAAAAAAAAAGCAGATTTTAATGCTGGTGCAATCACAGGAGACTGCGGCCCAGCCCTCCTCAGCACTGCAGGTACTCACGGGCACTCCCGGGGTATTGGCCATGCTACGTCCCCGCTGGTGGCCACACAGAAGAAGAGGCGGTAAAAGTTTTTTGAGAATGAGATAAAAAATGCTCAGAGTCTAAAAACATTTTCTAGCGGAGGAGGAATAACGAGAAGCTCTCATTCATGGTATTTGTAAAAGGCTGTTTCTAGCGCACTGGTAGATAAAAAGGGCCGGGGCCCTCGGGTTAGCGTCAGCCGGCGCCCGTCTGTTGAGGCACACACGGACTTACGTCGGTGATAGCGTTCAGGGCTGTGTCTGCCCCGATGCTGAAATCGGAACCTGGCACATTGTTGGACACAGTAGCGGGAACCATGATCGTGGGCACACAGAACTACTCGTATTTCTCCCGGGTGGCTGACAGTTCCAGGAGTCCCATCTAAATTGACCCAGTATCTGCAATGCTGGCTGCTCAGAGGCCGTGGTGTGGAAGGGCCAGGTCATCGCTTAGTCATACAGGGCACAAGCATGTCACTTGCCACTCCTGTCTTTCTATTTCATCAAACCCTATTTTCTCCTGAATATTGATCATAGCAAAGTCATTAGCCTTCGAAACATCAACTTGCTTTGTTCAAGAAGTTGAAACACACGTAAGTCTTTCTCGCCATGCTCAACACACACGACTGGCCATTTCCGAAGTCAGTGTTTCTGGAACAAAAGCCTTGACCTGCCCCGTGAACGTTCACGCTGAGCACACTGTCGCGAGGCTGCTTGGCCAGCCAACAGGGGCAGGAGAGAACCGCAGGTGCGGTGTGGGGGGCCCTGCAAAGGCGCCTCACTCCCTCAATCAAGGGCGGTGCCTCCTGCCAAGCCAGAGGCTTCCTCCAAGGGGAAGCGGCGTTTTCAGCTGCCACCGCACCGACTTCAGACGGCTCAGCCAATGGGGCAACAGATTCAACAGAGTTCCATGTTGTTAAAGGAAAACTTCTGTTACCAGACAACCTTAATATCAGATTCAACGTAAAATAACCAACAAGGTTGTTTCCAAGCCAACATGCTAGTAGTGCCTTATCCTTCAATGCTGCTTAAACACGGAGAAGTATGAGGAAAAAAGAGCATGGCACTTACTTCTTAAAAAATAACACCTCTTCCAGGTTCATCTTACCCATATCAGAAAGACTTAGAACTGTGGATTTCCTACAGGAACCTGGAGTGGGGGTGGATCCCCACGCTGACCCAGCCTCCCCACAGGTCAGTCAACCCCCATCACGGGGTTCACACCTCTCCAGGCCCCGTCATCTCAACAAGAAAACGTGGCATCTCTGAGCTCTCTTCGCAGGGAGCACCCGAACGGGAGCTAGAGAGAAACACAGACACATCCACCACTGCTTTAAAATCCTGAAATGCAATACATATTTAAGGACTTCATTAGTAGCTTTTTAAAACAGTAAGAACAGAGTGAGCCTGGTTTTAACCTCTCTGCCACAATAACACCGTGTACATCTGTCTTTTACTGTGTGTTCCTTCTCCAGCAGCTGCTGCCTAGCTGGCCGACTGCAGAAGAAGGGCCTCGGGTACTCCGGGGGGAGGCCCTCGGTAAAAGCGTGAGCGCCACGATCACGTCTCAGGACGCCGCACACGTTAGGGTTGCCCACAGCCCGCCGTTCCCAATGCCTAGAGGGCACTGAATGGACCTCCTGCTCTTTGTAAATGTCAACTCTCCTAAGCTACATTGCCTTAAAAATTTTTAACTGTAGTCCACACACACTTCTTTGTTTCTGTCTTGTTTTTATCCTAGAGGCATATTATTACGGAAAATTAAGTTTGTAAGGTTGAAGGGTTTTCTGAAAGTCTCCTTCTAATCCTGGAAGGAAAAAAAATTGGGCCAGATGTGGTGCTCACACCTGTCATCCCAGCAGTTTGGGAGGCTGAGGCGGGCAGATCGCTTCAGTCCAGGAGCTCAAGACCAGCCTGGAAAACATGGCAAAACGCTGTCTCTACTAAAAATACAAAAAATACAAGAAAAAAAAAAATTAGCTGGGCGTGGTGACATGTGTCTATTCCCAGCTACTCAGGAAGCTGAGGTGGGAGGATACCTGAGCTCAGGAGGGGAAGGCTGCAGTCAGCCAAGATTTGCGTCACTGCACTCCAGCTTGGGCGACAGAGTGAGACCCTGTCTCAAAAAAACGAAAAGTAAAAACAACTGTATAAATCAGTACAGAAGGGAATTGGCTGGGCACGATGGCGCACGCCTGTAATCCCAGCACTTCGGGAGGTTGGGGTGGGCAGATCACCTGAGGTCAGGAGTTTGAGACCAGCTTGGCCAATATGGCAAAACCCCATCTCTAATAAAAGTATAAAAATTAGCCGGGCATGGTGGTGGGTGCCTGTAATCCTAGCTACTCAGGAGGCTGAGACAGGGGAATCACTTCAACCCGGGAAGTAGAAGTTGCAGTGGGCCAAGATTGTGCCACTGCACTCCAGCCTGGGCAACAAGAGCAAGAGTTTACTTGAAAAAAAATTTAAATTTAAATTTTAAAAAAAGGAGCTAATTTTTATTTAAGGGAAGGAAGAAGGACATTCAGTATTTGTACATCTCACGCACACATCTGCAGTGGTGCCCTGAAATATTCAAGATACACATTCCTACAAATAGAGCTTAAAACTACTCACCAAGTTACATGCTGAAAGCACATGCATTGTAAGAATGCTGCATTCGATTTTTTAAGCATCTGTATGCAATATTTTAGCATACTGGCAGTTTTCTCTTCAGGCGCTGTATGCCAAAATTATTCCATGTTTAGTCATTCATTTTAGAATTTATGACTTGCTTTAGACAAAAAAAATGTATTTAAACATAAGATACTAAATTAATGACTTAGGGGAAAAATTACTACATTAACTTGGAAGTTAAACTTTGCAAACTGAATTTGTTGGACCTCATGTAAGCTAGATGATCAGTGTTTTAAATTGTTGTGTGTTTCCCTCGAGGATGGAAGTCTCCTCTTTTCTCTCATCCACTGTGTACGCCGCTGCAGCCCACGCCTGTCCTCCACCAACCACAGTGCGGCCTGCAATTCACTCTGTACCACGCCTTCCACACCTTACCTGAAAGTCACTAAGTATAACCAAGAAGGAAATGAAAAGCAGATAAATGACCTCCGCCCCCACATCCAGCATGCAAATGTGAAACATTCATCAAAGTAAAACCAAAAACCCATGTCAGCTCATGATTGTAACTGGTAGAATTATGTGCATGGCAATTTTAAAAGTCTAGTTAAGCAAAAACCTAATTGAAAGTCTCAAGAAATACAAACTTTATACAAAAAGACATCGGCAAACATTGACAGTGAGGAGAGGACTTCGCTCTGCATCCAGTCTGTCCTGGAAGCCACGGCCAAATGCCAGACTGTATAGATCCGAAAAGCAGAAAAAAACAAGTATTGAAATGTGTACAGTCTCAGCAATGTACAAATTTGACGTAGGATGCTCAGAAACCTTGAATTTCCAATCAGAAAACAGGAACATGAGCAAGTTCCCCAGCAGTGCCCACCTTCTGCTTACGGCGCGTGTAACAGGAACGCTGGCCACCTCCGGGGGGAGAGGCTTCCTGGTCACACTCGCTCTGGGAGCCGCACAACTGGCCCCGACACAAACAACTGGCTAATACTGAAGAACCACCCACTCCCTGGGCTTCGCTCACTCTTGGCGGGAGAGCGTGTTTACAGAATACATTATCGACTGAGTCCTCGTGCAATGCGTCAAACTTGTTGAAGGCAGGGCAACCCCATTCCTGGCCCAATTAAGTGAACTGAGCAGAGCAAGGTTCACAATTAAGTGAACTGAGCAGAGCAAGGTTCAGAACTGTCCTGAGTGAGGACAGCACTCAGTCACGACAGCAGTGGCCAGTGTTCGCAGGGCGCTGGTTTCGTGCCGGGAACAGTTCCAAGCGTCGTCTTTCTGTCCGTAGAATGTGCACTGCAACCCTGTGGGGCCGTTTGCAACACCGACCAGAGTTCTGAGACAACCAAGTCCAAGCTGTCTGTAGGCCTTGCCGCGTGGCCATCCACGTCCTCTGCAAACCAGACCTCACTGCAGGGACCGCGGGTTCCACGGCTGCCTTGAGGCACATGCTCCCTCCGCCACGTCTTCCTGGTCCCTGGCACCAACCCTCACGACCACTGCTGCCAACACTTTGTTTTCTCATGGCACCTGAGGGGCCTGTTCTTTCTGCCCTTGCTCGCTCCCTGCGTCCAACTTGGAGGGTGCCCCGCATCAACGCCAACGCTCATGTAATCACCACCCCCTTCCATGGGGCTTGATGCCTAGGAGTCTCTATATCAGAATGTCACATTGCTGTGCTTGTTGGAGAATTTCTTCCCAGCGTGGAAGTGAAGGATATAAAATTCTAGGTGCCTGCAATTACCTCATTTCCACTGCTAAGCAATTTCAGTAGTAGCACAAAACAAAAAAGCTTTTTTTAAAACTTCTTTTTTGCAAGCTAAATACAATTTAATTTCTACATTCACGTTCTCATCAGCTCCCACCTGATGAGCAGGCAAACAGTAATTTTCAAAGAAACAAATTGTTCCATAATTTTAACACTTAGCATTATCACTATGAAGTAAGAATTATCCCAAAAATACATGATGATCTTGTTCTCACATTCAACAATAGATTGTCACACAGTGAAATAGCACTTAATGCAAAGGACTGTTTCTTTTCAGGTTTCTGATCTAGAAAAAAAAAAGATTTCTGGCAAAGAGATAAACCTTAATTATGTAGCTATCCAAAATGCCTCTGAGAAAAATAATATCATCCAATTAGTACTTTAAAGTGTTACAAATGCAGCTGAGGTTTTTTAGTAATTTGTCCATAATTATCAAAAGAATCTTTAAAAATCTTAATACTGAAAGAATAACCATAAATGGATATAAAACGTAAAGCAGAAGAGTTAACATTTGGGGTAGATTTTGGCCCATATGTTTAACATATGCATAGTTATTTACCTAGCTGAAGTATATCCGTCTTCTGCTAGGCTCTTCAAGTCTGATTTTCAAACATAGACTGGCTTTTGGTACATGAAGGCAGCTTTCAAAGATGTCAGGATCAGGCCGGGCGCAGTGGCTCAAGCCTGTAATCCCGGCCTTTTCGGAGGCCAAGGTGGGCCAATCACTTGAGGTAAGAAGTTCGAGACCAGCCTGGCCAATATGGCAAAACCCTGCCTGTTTTAAACATTTTTGTAATGAGCCGAGCGTGGTGGCACACACCTATAATCCCAGCTACTCAGGAGGCTAAGGCAGGGAGAATTGCTTGAACCCAGGAGGCGGAGGTTGCAGTGAGCCAAGATCGCACCACTGCACTCTAGCCTGGGCGACAAAGCGAGAGTGTCTCAAAAAATAACTTAACCCTCAGAAAAAGCTGTGAGCATCCCCGGTCCCAACCAACCCAAGGAATCACATGGCAATGGTTATCGTTTGATTTCGACACAATAAAGTTCTATTCTCCTCTCTAAACACAATGGTAAACACCTGCCATCAGCCCACAGAAACTCCCAGGACCCAGTAACACAGGACTAGCAAGACTAATGGGCCACGTACACAGGGTTCAGCTGCAGAAAGTGATGGCCCCAACAAGGTGTGGGCGTTCAAACCAGATTCCTTGCTTTCAGGGTGGAGGGGCTTTCCGGGAAGATCTAGTCCAGCGGGATGGTTTCCACTTCCACCATGAGGAGGAAACGGGGGGTTTCCTGAGGGCACTGACAGGACTTGGGTCTCTGCCTCTTGGTTTTCTGTCCTGTTACGGGATGAGGATGGGCTGAAGGCAGGTTCTCCCTACATCTTCCGGGCAGGAGAGATGGAGTTGACAAGTGGACGACGGCTTTTCCAAAACCTTTCCGTGTTTATAACCCGTTATCGATCTGCTTACCCTGGAGATCAAGGAGGGGGAAGGAGGGGTGCAGGAGGGGGAAGGAGGGGAGCAGGAGGGAGGGGGAACGGGGGGGCAGGAGGGAGGGGAAAGGAGGGGGGCAGGAGGGAGGGGAAAGGAGGGGTGAAGGAGGGAGGGGAAAGGAGGGGTGAAGGAGGGAGGGGAAAGGAGGGGTGAAGGAGGGGTGAAGGAGGGAGGGGTGAAGGAGGGAGGGGAAAGGAGGGAGGGGAAAGGAGGGGTGAAGGAGGGAGGGGAAAGGAGGGAGGGGAAAGGAGGGAGGGGGAAAGAGGGGGAAAGGAGGGAGGGGAAGGAGGGAGGGGAAAGAGAGGGGAAGGAGGGAGGGGAAGGAGGGAGGGGAAAGAGGGGGGAAGGAGGGAGGGGAAAGAAGGGGAAGGAGGGAGGGGAAAGAGGGGGGAAAGAGGGGGGGAAAGAGGAGGAAAGAGGGGGGGAAAGGGGAGGAAAGAGGGGGGGAAAGAGGGGGGGAAAGAAAGGGGGAAGGAGGGGGGAAGGAGGGGGAAGGAGGGGGGAAGGAGGGGGGAAGGAGGGGGGAAGGAGGGGGGAAGGAGGGGGGAAGGAGGGGGGAAGGAGGGGGGAAGGAGGGGGGAAGGAGGGGGGAAGGAGGGGGGAAGGAGGGGGGAAAGCAGGGGAAAGAAAGGGGGAAAGAAGGGGGAAGGAGGGGGGAAGGAGGGGGAAAGAAGGGGGAAAGAAGGGGGAAAGAAGGGGGAAAGAAGGGGGAAAGAGGGGGGAAAGAAGGGGGAAGGAGGGGGGAAAGAAGGGGGAAGGAGGGGGGAAAGAGGGGGGAAAGAAGGGGGAAAGGAGGGGGGAAAGGAGGGGGGAAAGGAGGGGGAAGGAGGGGGGAAAGGAGGGGGAAGGAGGGGGGAAAGAAGGGGGAAGGAGGGGGAAGGAGGGGGGAAGGAGGGGGGAAGGAGGGGGGAAGGAGGGGGGAAGGAGGGGGGAAGGAGGGGGGAAGGAGGGGGGAAGGAGGGGGGAAGGAGGGGGGAAGGAGGGGGGAAGGAGGGCTGGGGAAGGACGGCTGGGGAAGGACGGCTGGGGAAGGACGGCTGGGGAAGGACGGCTGGGGAAGGAGGGCTGGGGAGGGAGGGCTGTGGAGGGAGGGCTGTGGAGGGAGGGCTGTGGAGGGAGGGCTGTGGAGGGAGGAGTGTGGAGGGGGAATGTGGAGGGGAGAGCAGAAGGGGTGTTCTCTGAGGAGGAAGAACAAGTTTCTGAGGTGTCTTGGAGACAGAGGTGGCAGTGGCTTGGGCTCAAGGCCCTCTGTTGCATAGTTTTAGGCTTTTTATATTTGTGAACTCTTTAAAAGATTTCATTTGAAAAAAACTGGAGTTGGGGATACTTTGCTTCTAAAACACAATTTCTCAAGCCCAAGACTAAGTGCTAGGCATTGCTCATTCTATTACCGTCATTTCCTCATATTTAAAATCAGCCGCACACCCCCAATCTCCTTCAGTGTAAACACCACCTTTTCCGAGGATCTCAAAGAGCAGAGCGAGCAGCCTGTAACCCCAGCCGTGTGCACGAGGAGCGAAGAGCAAACGTGCTGTGAGGGCTGCGAATGACAGGAGAGGCCGAGGCTGAGCACCTGTCTGCACGGGCTGTGCTCCTCCAGGCCTAAAGGACACCCTCGCCTCTGGGGTGAACAAGCAGCACAAGCTGTCAACACTTCTTCCAAAAGAACATGAAGAAAATTCAAACGAAGTTAACACAGTTATCCCAACACAACCCTGCAACAGCCCAGAAACAGGAGGACCAGTGAGCCTGAGACGGGAAGTTCCCACAGCGGGACAGCAACGTTGGCATTAGGACTTTTTGGCAAAAAAAGACAAAAAAGGTAACATGGGCCACCAGTTATTTCCTGCCAGTGGAAAGACACCCACACACCCCTAGATGCCAACGGCGCCCTGGAAATGAGCCCACGCAGCATCTCGTGTCTTCGAATGAGCAGACACATGGTGTCCTCAGCACCCCCGCCCGTGACACACACACACCACACTTGACTCCCAACACCTGAGGGTCCAGGGGAATGGCCGGAAGTCCCCGGAGGACAGGGCATCCTGTGAGGTCAGTGCAGGGCTACGCACCTCAGAGGGGCCCCCGGGCAGGCGCTCTCTCCCCAAAGGATGAACCAGTCCTGACCACACCCAGATCGCGGTGGCCTCCAAGCCGAGCGCCAACATCTCACGTCCAAAGAAATGAGCAGGTGCCTGCTGTGTGTGGAGCCCAAGCCCCTCGCAGAGCCCAGGACGAACCCACTGTCCAGGCCTGGGGCCGTCACCAGCCAAGAGAGGCGTCCGAGGCACTTCCCAGCAATGGTCACAGGAAGTAACAACTCAGGCCCATCAGGAGTTTCCTCACTATGCAGGTTTTAGAAGTAGAGACAGAGGTTCAGGTATAGTGGCACAAACATCGACGGACCCCATGGAAATGCGGGCATGGTCCCTCCATCCCACCAGCCTGCATGGCTACTCCATTCTGCTCCCATCACACACATCCCCACACAGCCACGTCCCTTCTCCTTTTCCCCCACTGGGTTCATCAAATCAAACCTCGCTGTCCTTGGCAAATATACCATTAATTTACTTGCTGCCCAGAACAAAAGCACACTTGCAGTTAACATGACACCCCCGCTACAATAGAACAGCCTTAATTCAGACATGAGGCGGAGGAACAGAGGGAGGAGGGGTTGAAGGCCATCCTGGAATCGGCAGCTATTTTCTGGGGAAAGCGTCCTTCCCACCCGAGCCTGACACTCGTGCCACACTGTCCCTGTGGTGTCTGAAAGCTCCATGAAGACAGGATCACTCTGACCCCTTCACACCCACAATGCCAAAGAGGAGCAGGTGTTCAGGAAAAGTCCCCCGCTAGTGGTGAGGACAACAATAATTCCTCGTGGTGACCAGAATGTCAGGAGAAAACAAGGCACCATGTGGACGCCTTTCAGGTGAATTTTGCAATGATTCTACCGAATGCCAGTCATCCTTTTTCAGAAAATCAATACTAGAAAACATGTGTCGCCAGCACAGAGATGGTGCTTTTGACGACTTACAAACACACCTACGTTACCCTGAATTTATCTCAAGCCACCCTCTCTGTGCTAATGTAAAAAATCTCCTTTATTAACCAGTAGCCTTTCTCATCTGGAGGTTTTTAACAAGCAAGAGGGTCCTGTAACACTCAGGCATTCTCTAAAACGTCAAATGGAAGCCTAGAATCCTCTTCCATGCAGCTTCACTGCAAAGTATTTTGACGTGAGCCAAATTGTGCTATTCCTACACTTCCATAGAAAACTCAATACTTCATCAAGGAAACGCAGCATGATTTCTGCTAAACACAGAAATTGGTGGGGTGGGCATGGAGTTGGGGGAACATTACATAGAAAGCACACCCCGATAATCACCTGCATGAGAGCCACACTGGCTGGCAAGCCCCGGTCGGCTCGGTCTCTGCACAGTCACAGGCGTGAGGCCTGGAGGGCAGACACCTGGCGCTGCTGACCACCCCAAGGTCGTGGCCTCTGCCCCTTCTCCGTTGCCCATCTGTTCCAAGCTTCTGGCAACACTGCCTGCTGCCCGCACTGCCTGATCGACTCTTCGTGAAGAGCAAATGCTGCCAGGATAGCTTATGAGTACATTTGCCAGGAAAGCAGCTCCGATTGACTCTGAAGACCCGTTCTTGCACCCCTGGCAGCTCCCCTGCCCTCAATGTGTACATGCTTGCAGCTCTGACCTTGCTCAGTGTCCACATAGGCTCTGTCCCCTGGAGAGCCGAATACAGACTCAATATTGAGTCAGAAGTTCACAAAGAAGGTGACGGTGACAAACTGCCTACCCGTCCCCCAAAACACAGGTTGAAATCCTCACCCTTAATGCGATGCTGTCAGGAAGTCTTTGGGAGGTGATGAGTTCCCGAAGCTGGAGCCCCGTGAATGGGGTTTGTGCCTCAGAAAGGGGCTCAGCAAATCCCTCACCCTCCCACTGTGTCAGGGCCAGAGAGGCAGGTGTGTGCTAACCAGGAAGCGGCCCACACCAGAACCCCCTCCTGCGGCATCCTGATCCCGCCTTCCAGCCTCTAGAACTGTGAGAAACAAATTCCTGTTGTTCGTAAGCCACTCAGTCAATGGTGTTTCGTTACAACAGCCTGAGCTGACTCAGATGAAAATGCTCACTGTCCTACAGAGATGGCTACTTGCCCTCCTAGAAAGAGGGATTTAATTAAAATCCCTGTCTCTCTTCGCCACCACCACAGATCTCACTCCCCTACCCTGTAAGCCAGCAGTTGTTAGGATTAAAGGAAAAGGAGGATCGTTTTAGACCAGCCCCTCCATATCGATCTGAGGCCTGTAACTTTGTCCACTTCCACGGCGGCTGTGTCACCGGATTCCCTATGCCAGCTCTGCGTCTACTCCGGGTCCCAGGCTCTGCACAGACTCCTCCAGCTGCCCATCCAACACACCCATTTCCCCTTCCGCTTTGCAGTTGTCCTTCGATATCCAACTCCCAGCCCTCTGCAAGCCTAGGCCTTCCGATCCAGGCATTCGGGGTGAGCTCAGCCGTGCACTGGAGTCCTTGGCTCAGGTAACCCAGGCCCAAGGCGTTGGCACCAACGATCTACTGGCTATGGTGTCCACACAGCCACTAGCCGCCCCAGCCACACCAGGGCCTGGGAGGGGAGGCAGAGGAAGCTGTGAAGCTGCCAACAGCCATGCGGGGACAGAGGCCCCCGGGATGAGGAGGATGCCATGGAAGGAAATTCTGAGAAAGAGCCCCAGGGCTGAACGGGTCTTACATGCCCAAAGACTACACTGCTGAATTTTCCAGGTTTCTGAACTTAATCGCTGACGCACACAGCACGTGTTTCCTGAGTGCTAACCCCGCGTGGCATTGGATACGGCAATAAAGCAGGACCCCACCTTCCCCTTCCTCGCCCCCTCCCCCAACACATACACAGGGCCTCCGTCCTGGCGGGAAATCAGGCCTGGGCGCCCAGCTGGCACCGTGAACCTGGGAAGGGGGCCATCTCAGACGGACAGTGGCTGCAGTCTTGCCAAAGCCCAGCAGTCACCTGCACTGCCACAGCCAGGCTGAGTCCGGATCAACTGCACAGAAACCTGACCCTCTCAAGGGCACGCCTGAGCACATTAGGGACAGACACCGTCTCCTGCTTATCTCCAACACTTTCTCTGCATGTCTAGTTACAAACGGACGACGCAGTCTCGGAAGCATAGCTGTGACTCTGGAGACAGATCCCAGGCCTCCCCCTGCTTCTCTCCGTGGTGCCATTGATGGGGAGGGGCCGGTATGGCCGCGAGGCTGCATACCCTCAGCCACCCTGCCACTGAGACGCGGGCCTTCGACGGTTGCTTCTGCCAAAGAACCCTGCTGCGTCTTGGAGCACAACATGATGGCCGGGAAGCTCCACCCGGAGAAACAGCGATGCTTCTCCCCAGAGCCAACGGAGGGCACCCCCCACCCTGCATCCAGCAGCTTACTTACATTCTGGAAAACAGCTGAATTAATGGGGAACACTAAAATGAAAAGGTCACGCAAGAAAATTTAGAAGGCTGTGTGAAGTCTCAGGAGGTCCAAGGTTTCTGAACCAAGACTGTTGCGGTCAACGAGCTGACAGGGAAAGTTTCCACAAGGGCCTTCAACAAGTAACGCTCAGCAGGGAGGAGCCACGTTCTGGGCAGAACCTCAGAGCCAGAACCTCAGATACCACAAAGTCACATCGGAGCCAACAGCAACTGAAATACAGCGCTCTCCTAAGATGTGTGCGTCACCTGTAGGAAGTTACTGGACATTAAGATGGTGGAAGAAAAGGATAAGGTTAGAAACAAATTTCAAGTAATTTCTGTATACAAAAAAATTCTACATCCACTGGCTTTCTTTCTGGGAGTAACAACTTTTACATGAGATGCACATCCCAGTTGGAAGGAGTTTGGGTTTTCCATGGGCAGAGACAAGGGTTCTCCAGGAAACGTGAACCCTTTCTCACTCACTGAGCAGCATGCCCTCAGGCCATCCTGGCCTCCCTGATCACCTCCCTGCTCTGCCTCCAGCCAGCTCCTTCCAGCACTCACCCCGCTGCTCCCAGAGCCTGCACTGGCCCAGGATCTCCTCTTCTGCTGCTGTTAATCTTCCACTTTAGGGCAAATAAGTTGGAAACTAGAAAGTTATAAGACCCCTGGCTTTTTAAAAATTTGTTTTCTGAGAAAACAAAGAATACTAATTCTACTTCCATGGTTTAATATGTTGCCCCCATCTGCATGTTGATGGATATGTGTTTTTATATATATTTTAATCAATACTTATAAAAACATGCACTGTTGGCTACATTCAGTTTAATTACATTTGATGTAAGAAGTTTTAATTTCAGTGAATTCAGACACTCAAAATTTAAGCCCTCTGACATCTATGAATCAAATGGAAAAATGACAGGTAGATATTACAAAAATCAAGAGAAGTGTTTAATATAAATCCTAGACTTTTAGATATTTCCACAAATGTAATGTATACATTAGTACACAACCTTGAGCATTTTCACAACTCTTTGAACTCAAATTCCATTCTTAACTTTTATAGATAAATCGACATCCATATGTGATTTTAAATAGCTCAAACATCAGCTCTTAAAAACAACCAGAAATGCTGCGGGGAAATCCCACTGAGCAGCAAATAATGAAACTGCAGCCAACAACCCAGGTACCTCCCCTGAGGCATCTGGAACTTGAGGATTACGAGCAGCCTTTGGTTTCTGAGGCGCCCAAGAGTGAGGACTCCCAACTCCCCAAGTCTAAGAAGGCCTCAGCGATAAGGACAACTGATCAAAAAGTCATCCCTGCCAGCTCCCTGCCACGGGCTCCTCCTTGCCTACCCTCAGCCACGTGCTTACAAGATCTCACTTCCTCTCTGTCCCGCAAAGCCTGACTCCTGATTCCAGCCCTACTGCTTTCTGGGATGTGGCCATGGACGTCAACTGCACCTGTAAGGGGAGAAGCTGGTCAGGATATAGGATCCTGGCCATCCTGGCAGCGCTCAAGCTGATACTGTCACTTTGTAGTGAGTTACTGACTGCAAAGGTTTAACTTTGAATAATTTAGATATGTGTATTCTAACAGGGAAATTCTGAACGTAGAACACAGGCCACACCCTCACACAGATGCTGTCTGGCCAGTACTCTTTTGTTTGCCTTTTCAATAGACGTTTTTAAAAGCAATTTTCGGTTCATAGCAAAATCAAGAGGAAAGTACAGAGAGTCCTCAGGTATCTCCTTTCCCAGCACAGGCTCAGCCTCCATCATTCTCCTGCCCTCGCCAGACCAGCATGCCTGTACGACCGACAGACCCGCATCAACATGGCACCACCACCCACAGTCCACAGCTCACACGAGGACTCGGCCTGCTGCTGCTCACTCTGTGGGTTTCACAGACGTGGAACGGCATTGATCTCTCATGAAAGCCCCACCTGGAGTTGTTTCCCACCCTCCACATCCCCTATGCTCCTCCCATTCATCTCTCCCTTCCCCAACCCCTGGCAGCCGCTGACTGTTTGACTGTCTCCACAGCTTTGCCTGTTCCAGACTGTGCTGTGGTTGGACTCAGACAGCAGGCAGCCTGTCCAGGTTGGAGACTCACTTAGCAACATGTGTTTAAGATCCTTCCGTGTCTTTTCATGGCTTAGGGGTCCAGTTCTTTTTAGTGCTGAATAATATCCCAGTATCTGACATACCACAGTTTATCCATTCACCTACGAAGGGCATCTTGGTTGCTTTCCAGTTTTGGCAATTACAAAGCTGCTGTCAACATCTGTGTGCACATTTCCGCATGGAAGTAAACTTTCAGCTCCTCTGAGTAAACGTCCAGGACTGTGATTGCTCCTGTGGTCGGAGAGCTTAGTTCCAAGGAAAACCACCACGCTGCCTCCCACAGCCGCTGCCCCACTTCCCCCAGAGATAAGTGAGGGTCCTGATGCTCACACACCCACCAGCACATGGTGGTGTCGGAGTTCGCATTTTGGTCAGGCTGATGGGTGTACTCTGACGCCTCACCCTATGACATAAGACGTGGGCCATCTGTTCATGTGTAGATTTGCCATCTGTGAATCTTTTTTGTTGGGGTATCTGTCCAGGTCTTTAGTCCATTTTTAATCAGGTTATTCATTTTCTTGTTGAGTTTTGAGAGTTCCTTGCATGGTTTGGATAACAGCCTTTATCAGATGAGTCTTTTACAGATATGTTCTCCGCGTCTGTGGCCTGCCCTCTCATGCTCCTGAGACACTATTTTTGTTATTATTAAAAACACTTTAGACAGAAGATGGACCTCCCAGCCCACCACGGTTCTTATTTTGGCCGTGGTCACCATCCTCCCAGCCCTGGTTCCCACCTTTCCACGATCTGCTTGTCCTATGGGTGTCAATCCATACTAAGTCCCTAACATATCTCCAATGATGGCAACGTCAAAGCAGGCAGTTTGCAGGTAGGAAGGAGCTGATGGAGGCCGACATCATCTAAGATTTTGTGGCAGTTACTTTGATAAATTATCCCTCCTGCTATGAAGAGTAAGGTTTGGCTTTTTTGTTTTTTTTTTTTTTTTTTTTTGAGTCGGAGTCTCCTGTGTCACCCAGGCCAGAGTGCAGTATTAAAATCATGGCTCATCGCGGCCTTGACCTTCTGGCTTAAGCAATCCTCCCGCCTCAGCCTTCCAAGTAGCTGGGACCCACAGGCGAGTTTGATTTCTTTGCTAACGAATTCCTAATTCACCTCGCAGCCGGCCTGTCAGGGCCATATGCCCGGACGTCCACCTTGCCAACCGGCCGTGTGGTCTCTAAGGTGGGTGCACTCCGGTTGCCCGGGCTCTGCACGCGATGCTGAGTCTCCAAGTCTGCCGCTGTAAAAGGGACTGACAGCCCAGAGGGTCTCGACGTGCCACCGTGAGCCGGACTTTATTCCACAGGGTGACTCTGCTTCCCGTGACGAGATGCAGCACGTGAGCACAGATCAAAGGGTATCAGTAACTAACCCATTCCCCTGGTACTAAGCAGAGGACCAAGAGTTTAGTTCCTTACTTATTTGCTACCAGCTTGATTCAAAACAGCTTCCTGGGACTCTGGGGGCAAACATCTCTAACTGGTGAGAATTCTGGCTTTAGTAACAGAAGAATCACCTAATGCCCATTTTGTAACTGTTGTTCTCATCAGAACTTGAGGTCAAAGGGTAAAATAAAAGGGGGGCCAAGATCTTGACACCCCAGTTTGCACAAGGCTAACCAGCGTGCTTGAGGGGGTGAAAGGAGTAGGATTTTTAAAGTGCTGAGTTTTAAAAACATGGCTGTAGGCTGGGTGCACTGCCTCACGTATATAAGCCCAGCACTTTGGGAGGCCGAGGTGGGAGGATTGCTTGAGGCCACGAGTTCAAGACTGGCTTGAGTAACAGCAATATCCTATCTCTTTAAAAAGAAAAAAAAGTTAATAAAATAGTAATAAAAAGGTTAATACAATAAATTACTATATCAACACGGCAACCCCTGCTGTCAGACGAGGTGCACTCTCTGTGGCTACGATGAGGTCCGGAGAGAAATGTAACCGGCATCATAGGGAAGGTGGACCCCAAAGCTCCACGGCGCTACTCCTGTACAGTCTGTTAACCAGCATGAAGACTCCTCCACAATCAGAAGCCTGGTTTAGAGGAACGCTGCCCACGGGACCTGGGTGGACTCCAGACGCTGGCTGACCAGACAGCCCCACCCTGGGACCCTGCTGGCAGCCCCGACTGGACAGAATGACCTCGTGGGTGTCCTTTCCCGCCACAAGCTGCAGACCCTGAGCCAGTCCTGGCTGTGACTGAGGCTGCGCATAAACGTCGGCGCCCAACAGCTCACCTTTGTACATGACACGCCCAGTCAACCTCATTTAAAATGTTACGCTTGCCCCAAGGCGAACATGGATGTTACAGGTTAACTCACTGCATGTGTGCTAGACTTTCCCTATAGGTGTTCAGACATTGCACGAACCGGATGAACAAACCCCACTTTCCCTGTAAACGTTCCGACATTCCATGAGCCCGATGAACACACACAGCCAACAAACCCCGGAACGTGTAACACCGCGGCCTCCTCCCCTCCTGAGGGGCGCGTGCTTACAGCTCCCCCGAGACCACATTTCCCAAAGCACAGAGTGTTCCTCTGAAAAGAAAACCTCCTTTTTCCTTCCTCTGTACATCTCGTGGTCATGTTAACAACTATTGCTACAAATGCAGAGAAACGAGGTATCATCCGTGCCGGTCACCGAATTCCTAGCACCAAAGCTTCAGGGCCCCCCAGTCTGAAGGAAGCTTCTATCACCCTAAAGCCAACTCTGGAGATGAAGGCCGAACTGGGGAAAGGTTGTGTCACCCGCAAATCCACACCACGGGGCCCTCTGCAGTTGTGTGTCAGGAACTCTTGACCGGTCCTGGGGTTTGGGGAGATCAGGATGCAAGCCGATACTGTACGCTCTGCCACGGGACAGTGAAGTCTGCGAAACCTCAGAGGAACACAGAGACAAATGGCTGTACAAGTCCCACAGGCCGAGCCTCGATGGGCACCAGTGTCAAGAACACAGACACGCCAGGAGGGGCAGCTGATGCAGGCAACGCCTGCAACCCCAGCACGCGGCAGCGTACGAGAGTGGGGGTCTCTGGCCAGGCTCCACCACAACTGCCATATTCTGTAGTAAAATTTTAATCATAGGTTGTAACTAGTTATAACTCTAACTTGTTTTACAGATAAACAGAACACAGGGTACCAACAGACTCCAAAGTACTTCGCCTAGAACCAAGTCTAGAATGCAGATGGCTGCTGCTCCAAGTGTGATGAGTCCCCTGTAGTGCCATAAATCCTAGATCTAGGTGACTAAGTGCTCTGCCTAAACCAGATGGCACCCTGAGGCTCTGAGGGTACCCTCTCTCCCCAGGCCAGTCCATCAGCCCCAGCAGAAGCTTCTAGAGTAAGAAACTGTGGATTTGTATTGGACAGATGTAAACCAGGCAAAATCACAGGGACTCATCCTGGAAGCCCATCCGTTTACCCACTCATGCCCTAGAGAGCCCTGCCCCCATCTCCACATCCGCAATCACGCTGAACCACAAGAACTGGCTTCTAGGCCCTCAAGCCACTCCCTTTCGCCCCCGGAACAGACCCTTCTAAAACCGTGAGGCCCAGAGTAGCCTTAACAGGTGGTCCCAGCAGAACTGGCCTCTACATGAATTGATACTTTGTGTCTGGGGGGTGGTGGTTCTTGTTCTGTCACTCAGGCACAGTGCACCATAAACACAGTGGTGCTATCATGGTTCACTGCAGCCTCAACCTGCCAGGCTTGGGTGATCCTCCAGCCTCAGCTTCCCGAGCACCTGGGACCACAGGTGCACATCACCACTCCTATTTAATTTTTTGTAGAGTCAGGGTCTTGCTATGTTGCCCAGGCTGGTCTCGAATCCCTGGGTTCAAAAGTGAACTGCCCACCTCAGCCTCCCAAGGTGCTGGGATGACAGGTGTGAGCCACTATGCCCAGCCTAGAATTGTTTTTTCTTAAACCTGAGTTTGACACATGAACCCCACTTACATAGATATCAGCACACTCTCACAGCTCAAGGGTTTTTCTGAATCCCGATTCTGTCTGTTCAAAGGTCAATATCTAAGATAGGGTCAGAACTGACCCTCCCTCTGTGAAGCCTAAGGGCAAATGCAGCAGCATCTCAGTGTATGAGGAGACAAAGTAAGAAGGGTGGAAAATACACACTGAAATTCTAGTGTTAGAATCATAATCACCAACACTTTCAGAGGCAATCTGCTTTCCAAAACATGTAGCTGCTGGATTAACTTCAAAGTCACCGATTCCACAGGCAGGAGCTCAGAGGGGCACAGCTTTCTAAGGCCGCACAGCCCAGGGCAGAGTAACAGCCTCGGGGCAAAGCAAACTAAACAAAGGCTTGGTTCTCTCACAGATGAAGGTGCTCAAGTCCTTCCAAATAGATTCTTCTTCTAAGTAAGTTAGATGCCTCCTACAACACTGTTTAGAGTGCCAGTGTGTTCAGAAACATGAAGTTGAAAATACATCTCAGGACCCCAAAATCACTAAGCTAAAGGGACCTCAACGTAAGGAACAGCTTAGGGCAAACCTACCTCCCATGCTTTTCTGAACAGAGACAGATACTGGGGGAGAAAAAAACAAGCCATGTACCTCCCTCACAATCGATCCACAAGGAAATTCCTCATGACAGAGGAGAGAACCCAAAGTCACCATCTGCACACGGAGATAAATGCGGATCTGACTGCTTCCTCTGGAAAGGTACACCAGAAACGCATTTGTCTGATCTACCTGTGACCTGGAAACCCCTCCCAGCTTCGAGCCGTCCCTCCCTTCCTGGACCAAACCAACGTACATCTCACATATATTGTTGTCTCACATCTCCCTAAGATGTGTAAGACCAAGTTGTGCCCCAAACACCTTGGGCACATGTCCAGGACCTCCTGAGGCTGTCGCAGTGTGTCCTCAACCCCGCCTGAGGCTGTGTCTTTAACCTTGGGAAAAGGAACTCTCTATGGGCCGAGAACCGTCTCAGAGATCCTTCTGGTTTACAGGAAGCATTCTCTCCTGCGAGTATAACGATGAAATCATGTGGAATTACAAAGTGCCACTTTAGTAAAGGCCAAAGGAATTAGGGTTCAATGTGCTTAAAAAACAAACAAAAACAAGTAACGTTCTGTCAATGGACCATGAAGCCCACACCCCCTTTTGCAGTGAAGATGTCAACTGGGACGAGAGGCCCCTCCTGCAGATGCAGCAAAGGCTACCCTCTGACCCCACTTCCCAGAGTCTAGGTTCCCACTGCTCAGGGAAAAGCAATCCCGGCTTCACGGGGCTCAGGCCTCCAAACCCAACTCCCACCCATGCTGGAGAATCACCCCAGGGACTAGCGAAATGGCAGGTGCAACTCTCACCTCATCCCCTTAAAGGGGAAAAGGCACCTTCCTGCTCCTCTTCCTGCTGGTGGGAACAGGGGCAGGAGCTGGAGGGGCAGGAGCTGAAGGGGCAGGAGTCGGGCAGCAGGAGGGAAGCAGCCTGGGTCCCTGCTCGTCACAGATGGCAAATGCCAACCATCCCCGACCTTCACTTTGAAAAGAAATCCTTCTCTTTTGTCAGGTCCCTGGTTAGAAGTTTGCACCCATTCCTTAAAAACAAAACAAAAACAAAAACAAACATGAAAAAAAACTCAGATACAAAATGGGTGTTTTGCTGACAATATTTCAATTATCTGGAGGCCTTGGGTCAAATGACGGCAAAACAGGAATCTGAACACTGTTATTCAGGAAACTATCTTCCACAGCCCCATCTACCCTCCCAGGCTGTCACCTTATGGTGTTTGTCTGCTAGATGATTAACAATAACTGCTCTGAAAAACTAGGTGTACAGAACAGACAAAAGTCAGCTCGGGTTGAGGGGAAGCAGGATAAGACCCCCTTCCCCGCAGGACGGTGGAGGAGGAACCTTCAGCACCTGGGTTTTCAGGATGCTGGATCTCTGAGAGCATCTCTCACAGCTCAAGTACGCCAGACCCTCCTCTGACACAGCCTATTCAGGCGAAGGTGGCATCTGCCCTAGAGATCCACAGCCCTGCGCGGGGCTCAACTGGAGCTGAACTTTCCTCCCTTGGTAAGAGTCAGGGCCAGGGGTGGGGGGAGAGGAGAGAAGTAGCAGGCCTGAGGGGCACTGTGGAAACTCCATGCCACGCTAACTCTCGTCTGATGTGCTCCGGCCAAAGCCACGCTTCTCGGAGGGCATTTCACTTCACACATCTGGAAGTCTCCCCACAGAACAGATCCTTCCCCAGGAGGCAGACACTTGGCTGTAACACGGGGTAATGAGGGGTGCGCCTTCGTGCCCATTCTGTAATGTTTCCTGTTACCTATTTTACCTTAAGCTACAAATGATTCCTGTTTACACGGGACACAGTGACACACACAGCAAAACACATGAGATTCAGTGTGATCCCACACCTGTCACTGCTGACCTCAATTTCTTTGTTTGTTTTGCTTCTAGAGTTTGTACTCTCTCCCGGGGTTCCAGGCCTGTGGATTCAACCAATCATAGATCAAGAATATTTTTTAATGTGTTTGTACTAAGCATTCAGAATTTATTATTCATTAAACAACTACTCCCATGGCATGTCCATGGCATAGCTGATACCAGCAACCCTGACATGACTGTCTGCAGGAGGATGTGCGTATGTCATATGCAAACACCATGCCATTTTAGAGCAGGGACCTCAACACCCACAGACCTCGGATGCCATAGGCAGTCCTGCAGCCCACCCCCATGGGCACTGTGGAATGGCTGTAATAGAAAATGTGGAGGTTTTAAATAGTTATGTACTAAATCTAATCTTTTGTTAAGAAATTACTGTGCATCATGTGTATTATTTGGAAGTCCTTCATGGCCCAGAGACTTGACATGATCTTTTTGTCCACTGATCTAGTCATTTCGGTAAGCTTATTGAACACAAATCAATTTTACAATTAAATTCTTACAGGAATCACACTCTATCTGTAAGCTGCTTTGGTTTTTAAAGGGAAATAACCAATAGTTTTGCAAACCAGCTATATCATAGAATAACAGGACAAAGCAGCCCCATGACATGCAAAAACAGGAGGTTTTAAAGCTAACTAGTGTAAAACACGTTACAAAACCGTAAATATGAAAACGTTTTACACCACAACAGATATTCTAGAAAAAACAAGATATTCAAAAAAAGCCTTTGCAGAAAAGCACTTTCCCCTTCATTTTTCACATGGTTTCCAGAAGCTTGTGTTGGACAATGACCATGAACCAGAAGTAGCGTCCGCTGCAACTACTGCTACCGCAACACAGAATATTAAGGCAAAAAAAGAGAACACATTGATGAGAACAGGTAGAGTGTTATACAAATGAGTGTGTTCTAAAGTCAACAATGTTCAAATTCTAGGTCTCCCGCAGACACTAGATGGTAACCGCCAAAGCTTATGTACTTGACAACGTTCAAGGAGACCAATTTCAGAGCTGTCACAAGGCAGCACCATCCTCATGCGATTATCTCAGGTAGGTTTGAGGACAAGTGCCCCCGGTACAGCAGGAAAGCTGCCCAGTCCAGCACTTCCTGAGGTCACAGACCTTCGCCTTCCCATGTCTTCAATAGTTCCTTTACACTGGGAACCAGACAGCAACAAATAAAACACTTCCTTAAATCTCAAGACAGTCTTTAGAGCTCTTTTCCTTGCCCCTTCTCTTACTGAAAAAGCCTATTTTGTAAGCAATCTGTATTGCTTACCAGAGCTGGGGCGGAAAGAGAGCTAGTGTTTGGTAGATCGAGTTTCAAGCGTGGGGAGACCAGGAAGTTCTGGAGATGGATGGCGGTGACCGCGGCACAACAGTGTGAACACACTTAATGCCACCAAACCATACACTTAGAGTGCTATGTAATTTTACCACAATCAAAAGACTAACTGAGAAAAGCCATCTATAATTACTGTCACTTCTAATATCTTACATCCCGTAAGTTTCATTTGCTTTTGGAAATCCTCAGAGTAATCATGAAAAACTAATACCCTGTCATCTCTGAAACGCAGGCAAAGTCGTTCAAGGGTTTTGATTATAGGAAAGTAGCTGGAAAGCAAAGTGTCCGTTAGACACGGCAGCCGTGGTAGGACAAACACATGGTAGGAAGGTGGTGGTCATGCTACACACAGATGGGAAGGGTTTGGGGAGCCACAGCACCCGAAGCTCGGGAGGCACCTAGGCAGGAGCTGAGAATGAACCAAACATGTTCGATCACGCAACATTCACGGACCCTGAGTCCAGCCACCGCCGCTGACATCCACTGTGGCCGGGGTGTCCTCTGCCACAGAGCTACACGCCCTGCCGAGGATACTGTACAGATTAAATGTTGAAGCACAGACACGCTCAGGTCCAGCTGTTCAGATAGAAGCAAACACAACACATTTCCCAGACACCAGCAGCAAGACTCTCCACCTGACTGCGTTCGGAATAACGATCTTCTTTGCCAGGGCTGAGCCATGCTTCCCTCTTACCTGTCCTCTGCCTTCACCAGCTTCGTGCGTGTTTCCGGGCAACTGTTTGTGCAGGTGCTATCACTTTTTTCCACAGCAAGAATATACACAGACACCACACAGAAATGGGCAACCTCGTTAGGAGCTGTGCAGGGACATCTAACTCATCAGATGTGCCAAATTCCTGTTGCCATGGAAATTAAACTAGCTAAACTAACGTTGCTATGACCTCGTCTCTTACTGCACCACTAAAGATCATCCGGGTAAGAGGAATGTGCCTCTGCATAGCATTCAGCTCACGTTTACGTGTCGGTATTCCCTGAATATGGTTATGTGAGATAGAAATCAGTAAGATGGGGTGTAACATCTCGTATAGGATCGTTGTGTCTCCTAGGCTCAAACACTTCCTTTAAGATCCTCAGAAAATGAAGTTTAACTCTGGGGACGTGAGTTACATAGTAACTTGTTTTGGATACTGTCTCTTTCACAATCCAAATATCAACACCAAAGAAGTTCTTGAGTTCCTTTTGAAATTGAAAGGAATTTACAAATCATAAAAGCCCCAATATTAAAGGATACAATTCAGTCTTTTTAGCATATTCTCAAAGCTGCACATCAACCACTAGTATGTAATTCTGGGACTTTTTCACCACGGGCCAAAGAAACCTTGAACCCATTAAGAGTCAGCACCTGCTCCTTCCTTCCGCCAGCACCTGGAAGTCGCCAGCCGACTTCCGTTTCTCTGGATTTGCCCATTCTGGACACCTGTTGTGAGGAGAATCGTATAGTGCGTGACCTTCGGTGCTGACATCTTTCACGTCCAAGGTGAGTGGAATCTCACAGTGAGTGACCTGTCGACAGATACCTGGACTGTTTCTATTACTACGAATAATGCTGCTATGAAGATTCTTGCAAAATATTTTCAATTTTCTTGGGCATATGCCTAGGAGTGAAATTGCTGGGTTGTACGGTGATTTCATGCTCAACTTTTCTGAGGAACTGCCAGACTTTTCCAAATCAACTGTACCATTTTACTTCCCCTCCCACTAGCAATATATCAAGATTTCACTTTTCCCAAATTCACCTCCATGTCACTGTCCAATACTGGGGTTTTATCCATCCCGGTGGTTGTGAAGTGGTATTTCACGGTGGTTTTGATTTCCATTTCTAAGATGATGAATTCTGCTAAACATCTCATGTGCTTTTTAAGGCATTTATATGTCTTTCTTTGGAGAATGTCTATTCAAATCCTTTGTCCATTTTTAAATTGGATTTTTACTAAGAGCTTTTAAATATATTCATGATATCAGGTCCTTATCGTGATAATCTATCCTGTTCTGTGGGTTGTCTTTTTACTTTAATAGTATCCTCTGAAATGAACATTTTAAATTTTGATACCATCTTTTTCCCTTCAGTTGCTTGTTATAGCTTTAAACGTCTCAGCCAAGGAAACATTACCTGATCCAACGTAGCGGTTTCACCACGATTCTTCCCTAAAGGTGTCATGGGCTGAACTGTCCCCCCTCTCAAGATTCCCTTGTTAAAGTCACAACCCCGGAAACTCAAAATATCACTGTATTTAGATACAGGTCTTTAACTTGGAAATTTAGGTCACCTAAGATCTTAAGAGTAGGCCCTGATCCAGTGTGACTGGTATTCTTTTGAGAGAATTTAGACACAGTCCTCAGTGCTGCACGCACATAAGAGAAACCTGTGAGGACACAGAGAGGATGCCGTCTACACAGCATGGAGTAAGGCCCCAGAGGATCCAAACCTGCCTGCACCTTGATCCCAGGCTGCTCATGCTTGTAATCTCAGCACTTTGGGAGGCAGAGGCAGGCGGATCATTTGAGGTCAGGAGTTCGAGACCGGCCTGGCCAACATGGTGAAACTCCGTCCCTACTAAAATACAAAAATTAGCCTGGCATGGTGCTTAACACCTGTAGTACCAGCTACTAGGGAGGCTGAGGCAGGAGAATCGCTTGAACTCAGGAGGCAGAGGTTGAAGTGAGCTGAGGTCACACCACTGCACTCCAGCCTGGGTGGCAGAGTAAGAATCCGTCTCAAAAAAAAAAAAAAAAAAAAAGGTAACAATTTAGTTTATTTTACAACGATAAAGTCATTACATCTTAACACAGTCTTCAAGAAGAAACCATTTTCCCAAATAAGTAGCAGCGTGGCAACAGTTTGTGCTGCTGTGAAAACACCTAACATCTCTGCACCTCAGACAGCAGGGTTCTCATGCCTGCATCTGCATTCAGTGGGCTGCAGAGCCGTGGCTCAAGTTTATGAAGGAAGTCCGACCCCATGCTGATATACAAGTAGGAAGCAGTATTTTCAATGTGTTTTCAGATCATTTTAGGTATTCTCTGCTGCAAAATGTAATAAGTGGCACTTCCGCACAGGCTGTCTGCAACGCAGAGTCTGTGCTCTGGTCGACGGGCCTTTCTGCCCCAATTCCTTCTGAGTCAACTGGTCCATCCTACACTTGAATGACTTTTACCAGCACACGATTTTGTAATCACACATTGGTTAGAAAACACTGGTTCAGAATTATGAGCAACTTCCACATTTCGTTCTATATCAAAAAACAAACAAACAAACAAAAACACATCAATATCACCATTGGTCACATGAGAAAGTGGTGGACACAAGATTTTTATATTTTAATACTCATTGGAAAGCTCAAATGTCTATCATTGGGAATAATGTAAGGAACTTTCCTTGAGATGAAAGTCATTTTGTTCATTTTTCAGGCCACACCTGCAAATACCTCCATCTGAAGTGGCATCGTTTGTAAGTCATTCCTTCTATAAAGGCGGCCATTAGTGGAAGAAGTGGTTCTGCAGGTTCAAAGCTCAGAGGCACCAGTGCTCGCTCAAGATAACTGTAAAATCCGCAAAAGACGCACCTGTGCACACTTCCTGTTTCTCACTCAGAACATTCCAGAAGGAACCCTGAATCCCGATGCCGCAGCGGGACTGAAGTTTGCTCTCACCCACATAATAAACCCAGGGAGCTCCCCCAACCCCCACCCCGAGGCCACAGCCTTGGTCCTCTGTCTGGTCTAGGAGGGCTCCTGCAGCTCCAGCCTAACAGGGAAAAGCAGGCACCCACATGTCAGAAAGCCCTCCCAAGGCCCGGCGAGCACTTCTGCTTATGTGCCAGCCAAGTGCGTTTGACAAGGCTACAGCCAGCTGTACGGCAGACAGCGAGGTACCCAGCAAGTACTCAGGGCTCACGTTATGGAGGAGGAAGCCAGGCAGATAGTGAGGTACCTAGCAGGGTTCCGAGGAGGAAAGGAGGATAGAGACAAGGGTGCTGGAACAATCTGTCATAACCTTTAGCATTTACAAGGCTCGCTGAAGATTATCCGATTTGATCTTAACAGCTTACAAGATAGGCAGAGGCATGACTGTTTTCACTTCATAAAGAGATCCCGAGAACTGATGATGAGCACGTGATCTTCCCATAGGCTCCCAGAAATCATCCTCAAATCATCTCTCAGTTGTATACATGTGATAATATCTCAGTCTCCTCTCTGCAGGGGAATTTTAATGCTGCTGTGCTGTTGCTTCGCACCCCTGCCTTCTCCTGAATTACAGCGATGCCCACCATCCATGGGGAGTCCGCACCACCCCACCCCCCGCTACAGCTGATGACTTGGGTCACCCTGATCTTTCATTTCCACCTGCAGAGACCTGTTCTTCCTTCAAATGCAGCTCAAACTCACTCATTGTGTGAAGCCTTTTCCAGCCATCACAACTGTCATGTGTAAAATCAGTCTATGGAATGCTTCATTTAGGAGGAGCTTATGTTGCCTCGTTGGCTGTGATCAGGGCCAAATTCTGAGCAAACCCGGAGGTCCCCTCTCCCCATCTCTGCTCCAGTGCACTTAAAACAAGGATTCCTGGAAGCACCTTTTGAGTCCAATTCACGCATGAGTCTGCCCCACACCCTGCAGAAAAGCCCTGGTGGTCGGTGATCAGGGTTCGGGGCCTCCAGGTGGGTAAGGATAGTTTAGTGCACTCTCTGGACTTGACGTTCAGAGACCCGCTGCTGGAAGGGAAGAAACTTGCATCCTGTGAAACATCCAGGCCCCAAGACCCACTTAGGAGCAGAAAACGGGGAAGGAGTCTCGAACAGACTCTCAGGAGGGCAGACAGCAGGAGCCATGGTGGCCACCAAGGAGGGAGGGAAGCAGGCAGTGAGGCCACAGGTGATGTGGCCGGGAGGGAGGTGATGTGACCAGAGGTGACATGGTGGGGGGATGACACGGCGTGGTGTGGGGAGGAGATGTGGCCAGGGGCAACGTGGCCAGGGGCAACGTGGCCAGGGAAGGAGACACGGCGGGAAGGAAGTGACAAGAGGGGTCTCCAGGCCTCAGACTGTACCTGATTTATAGATGACATTTTAATTAAGATGTTATATCTAACTTTAACGAAAAGTAGCAATTTAGAACCACTGTGCACATTTAAAGCACGGTACAAATTGAGCACATTTCCCAACCCGTAGAACAGTGTATTGAAGGAAAAAACAGTAGCTCACCAAAAACAACAACAACAACAACAACAACAACAAAAACAGTGAGCAAAGAAAAAATTCATTTAAGATCAGAAATAAAGAGATACTACAGCTCTTCTAGTCCAATCCTCATCCTAACATGAAAGGGGTGAAAAAGGAAGTAGATTCTAGTCAGTCAGAATTAAAAGCAAAACCGATCCACTTTACTTTCTACTTGACAGAAAACAAACTCATCAAGGAATCCCCACAAACAGTAGCTTTAGTAGTTCCCAAAATGCGAGATTCACCTACAAATTAAATCAACTGTTAAGTGTGTATAAAGTAATCTTTTTAATTATTTCCTTCCTCATCCCCAAGGGCTTTTTTAGACCTTGTTTCCCCGTAACTGCCTCCAACACCCAGGAAATTTAAACCCCACAAGTAAACTGTGTCTCAATTCATGCACAGCGTCCTTTGGAGTACACAGTCCGTTGCTCTAAGACGATCTTGTCACCTAAGCACCGAGTACAGCCTGAGAACGCACAACACCCACTCACACGAACTCGGACAGACAATAGGTGAGATATGGCACATGAGGAGGAAGACAAGATAAATGAGCTTCACCGACACCCCAGATCCCAAAAGAAGTAGCACACGCAACCTGCTGGGGTGCAGGTGACTCCTGGAAAACAGCCAAGGCAGCATTTGGAGAAGCAGCACCGCAGGCCAGGAGGGTCTAGGGGCTTTAGAAGCGAGGGGCACCCCGACCAGGTACTGGGGGATTCAGAAGGGAGGGGCGCCCCGACCAGATGCTGGGGGATTCAGAAGGGAGGGGGGCCCCGACCAGGTGCTGGGGCTTCAGAGGGGAGTGGTGCCCCGATCACTTCCTGGGGGCTTCAGAGGGGAGGGGTACCCTAACCACGTGCTGGGACTTCAGACTAGAAGGGGCCCCTACCGAGTCGTGGGGGCGGCAGGACAAGCCCAGGGTTCCGTCGTCACTTTTCACTCCCTACTCTCGAATCTCGCCCTGAAGTTGCAGCCAGTCCAGGTATTCATTTACCCATAAAATTAAGTATCTGTGAGTAACACAAGTCACTAATCCACACAGATCTGAGTCCACAGATACCTCCCAGAGACTCCACCATCCCTTCTGGTAGAAGAGCAGCCCATGGGCCCACGCTGCTAGGAAGGGAGACTGTCTCCAGCCTGACGTTGCAGAGTCCTCAACACAAAGTCTACCTTCTGGAACCATGCCGTCTCCTACAGAAGCAACTAGGGGCATGTAGGGTTTTTTTAAAATCTTTTTTTTTTTTCTTAAGACAGAGTCTCTCTCTGTCACCCAGGCTGGAGTGCAGTGGCTTGATCTCGGCTTGCTGCAACCTCTGCCTCTCGAGTTCAAGTGATTCTTCTGCCTCTGTCTCCCGAGTAGCTGGGAACACAGGCGCCTGTCACCATGCCAGACTCATTTTTTATACTTTTAAGTACAGATGGGATTTCGCCTTGTTGGCCAGGCTGGTCTTGAACACCTGACCTCACGTGATCCACCTGCCTCGACCTCCCAAACTGCTGGTAATACACGCATGAGCCACGGTGCCCGGCCCATATAGCTATTTAAATTTGACTAAAATTAAAGAAAATTAGAAGTTCAGTTTCTCATTTACACTGCAAGCATTCAGTTACCCACAGGTGGCCACTGACCAGAAGCTGATAGAGATGTCACACTCCACACTGCAGAAGGATCTAAGGACGAAATGGCTCTAAGATCATCTCGACATCTTTATATTGAAGCTACTGAAGTTTTACTCTGATTATTATAGACATCAGCATTCTGTCACTTAAAAATGTCAGTGCTATTGCAATGATCAGATCTGTGACTTCCCAGCAGCTCTTATCTTCCTAGACAGAAAACTGTAGAGCATCTGCACTCTGCCTCCACACTAAGGGATAGTAGAAGCCTCCGTGTAAAATCAGGGGGCGAAAAAAAAAAAATGAATCCCTAGTCAGCCTCTCCCCTTACGATTTTGTGAAACTTCTCTTAATATGCAGAATAACTGCCAGAGTTGCAATAAAGAAGCATCCCTTGACCAGGAAGCAACAGGGAAACACGAGGAGGGAGATGCGAGGACCCTCCGTTCCCTCTGGGACCCCAGGCCCAGCCCGGCAGACCTGCACACCTGATGCGAACCATACACACGGCTTCCCTGGGCCTCGGTCCCCTGCTCTGCCCTCACTGGCCACTGTGGCTCTGGGTAGAGGCAGCTCCCTGAGCCCCAACACCCACAGCCAGTCCCCTCCTTGCAGGTCTCAGCTCTGCTCTCACTGCCTCCCTGATGCTTCTCATCATCATCCGCGTACTGTGTCGCCTCTACCCCACAGCCCTTGCTACCGCCCACCCACCACGGAGCCTAGCACACAGCAGGTGCCCGAGACGCCCCATTGGGCGAGCATGCCAGGGTAGGGCTTGGAGTTCCAAGGGCCACGTCCCGCATAGCACCACAAGCGCCACGGAGGCTATGGAAAGGGTCCAGGCTTCAGGCCTGCACTCAGCTTCTCCCGGCCCCGGAGGCCAAGAACCTAGCAAGGGAGTGCAGCCGGAAGCAGGATCCCAAACCCCCTTCCTGCTCCTCAAGAGGAAGGGGGCCTCGGGGCACAACCCCATGAGCGCCTTCCTCCTGCCAGGTTACCTGTCACAGCACCGACACCTTCACTGCAGGGAAACCCACTCCTGTGAGGAGAAAAACACCAAGTACAACAGGAGCCACGTCCCCCTCAGCGTCTGCTGAGCCCAATAGCGACAGCAGCAGCCGGGCCCCCACTCAGCATGCACCGACTCCGATCCCGCCAGGCACACCACAACGCCGACCATCTTGAAGCTCAGCTTGACTCATCAGGGCCCTCTTCCAGGAGAGCTCGGCATGTCTACCTTCCCTGGGCTCACAGAAAGGAGCGGGACTCGGACCCGAGTGTGCACAGAGTTAAGCTCCCACTAGCTATGCAGACAACCTCCCTAGCCCTGGCCTGCGAAGGGGCCAAGCGCAAATAGCCATCTTTTGCCCGCACAGGTACAGAATTCAACCAGCTCTCTCAATGGAATCGTGACAGGTCAACTCCAGGCTCCTCAGTGCTCTGGGGTTCACCTCGGGCCACTGCACCTTTGAAACGTGGCTGTGGACTCCTCTAGGCTGCTCAGTGTCACGGCCCATTTCATTCAGACACTGCAGGCCTCTGCCGTGGTGTCAATACTCAGGACACCCCTGCCGGCATCCTCCGAGATGCTGCTGCAGCTGCTGTGATCTGAAAACAGCCATGCACAGGCATCAAAGGGAGGACTTCTCAAGTCTCCTCCAAGAGCAGTGGCTACAGCTTTGGAAGACGTTGCACTGAATCCTGGGTGAGCCTGGCTCAGTCTGCTATCTAAGCCGGGTTGCTGGGGAGACACCTTCTGTTGTAACTGACAGAGGTTCTTGGTGGAAGCTCTATCAAGACTGATAATCGCAACTAGCCTGAGATTTACTATCCATACGTTCTATTTGACGTTTAAAAGGAAAGCATCATGAAGTTCCAGTAGCAAGGAATTTTCTATAATCTATCACATCCACATACAGCAGAAATGTAGCTAAAATGTTCATAGGGTCTATGCAGAGGAAGAGACGGGTCTATTTCAGGAAAAGTGCTTCCTGGCTTTTCAGAAACATAGTGAAATCCCTGCCAAGTAAAAGGTTGTTTATACTTTTGCTTTGGAAACAGAGGGAAAGTTCTTCCTTATTACTTGAATACATTGACTATATTTAAGTGTTCTGGTAGACTAAGTATTAAATATTCAAAGGAAGTAATTCTGTTCGGTCCATTTCATTCTTTAAATGTAGCTTTCAAAAACTGACAAATACCTGGCCGGGTGCGGTGGCTCACGCCTGTAATCCCAGCACTTTGGGAGGCCGAGGCGGGTGGATCACGATGTCAGGAGATGGAGACCATCCTGGCTAACACGGTGAAGCCCCGTCTCAACTAAAAACACAAAAAACTAGCCTGTTGTGGCGGCGGACACCTGTGGTCCCAGCTACTCGAGAGGTTGAGGCAGGAGAATGGCATGACCTGGAGGCGGAGCTTGCACTGAGCCGAGATCACACCACTGCACTCCAGCCTGGGCAACAGAGCAAGACTCCGTCTCGAAAAAGAAAAAAAAAAAAAAGTAGCAAACACCCCATGTCTGCCCTGGCTCCAGTCATCTCCACGGAGTGGACAGAGCTTGGGAAAAGCTCAGTGTGGAGGCCCAGAAGGCCGGGCCTAGCCTTTGCTCAGCAGATGAGCAAGAGGGTCAGTCACCCTAGGGAAGAAGCCCATATTTGCTATGTTACTGATGATAGCCACATAAATTTCTATTTTGCCTCCCACACAGGCCTGGGGATCTATGTTTGAGCAAGCAGCTCATGCCAACAGTCCTTCCATGCCATCATTTCCCTGACCTCCCCCAGAAAAGCCAGGCCAGGCAGCATCCCCACACGGGCACTGGGGCCCAGGAAGATCCTGGTCCTGCCCCTCTTCTCTCTCATCCCTGCAGCACCCTGGCTTGCTGTGGAAGCCCAGCAGTGCTGTCTAAACCCACATTCACCTGGGGCATTCAGGAGAAGCCTCTGTGCAGAAATCAACTGGGAAGTAGGATTGTGTGTGCTGGCAGGTCACTCGAATGGGTTTGCAGAACTCAGTTTTCAACACAGGTGCCGCCACCAAGTCCCTGAAGACCTTTGTGATCCTAGAGCCACAGAGCCATTTGAGGCACTCTCACAATCTCTAACAAGCCTGCACAGAGGCCCTGTTTTTCCAAAGGACCATAAAATTTTCCATGTAAACAAACTTTGACATAATGAATTAAAAGTGAAGTCACCACTTCTATTTTCCATTAATCCATTCATTCAAACAAGTATCTCTTGAGTGTGTGCATCAAATACTGTGGAATTAGGATTTAGTCCATGCCTTCAAGAAATATACATCACAGAAGAAAAGGTATAGCTTGTAACTAACAGTGCTGAACAGGCAAGAAATACACATCGTAGAGGAAACGGTAGAGCTTGTAACATCATAGAAGGAAAGGTGTAGCTTATAACTAACAGTGGTGAACAGGACAGAATCTCACAGGCTCGTCAGGAGCCACCGAGGAGGAAGCCATGATTCACATCCACCTGCAGTAGGTAAATGTTTCCTGGATAATGTAACTTTTCTAAAGCGATATATGCTCCTTATTGTTTAATCTTGCTCGATAGGGTATTAAATTACCACTTTATGTGCTGCTTATATAAAATACATCATTGTCAGGGGAGGTTATAAAATACTGCTTCACACAAGCTTGGGCTGTGAATGGTGCGAGGCAATGGGACGATGTGTTCTCGTGTTCTCGAGACGCAGAAGGGGCAAGACCCTGCTTCCCTTCTCCTCCCCACCGCCCTGTTCCCAGATGAGGGGCGGAGGCAAGGCCGCCATGCAGTCCTAGAGCTGGCTCCAGGGCCACGACACCACGCCCAGACTCTCTGCGCCCCATGCAAGAAATACAGACTGTGGGACCATCACCAATTTGCCTGGCAGTGGGGAGAGTCCTTCATCAAAAGCCTGTGCTTCCAGGAGCCGGGACAAAGCAGGAGCCCCTAGGAAAACTGTTACAGGTGCTCCTGAAACCTGGGCGGAGTCACAGTCTGGCAGGAAGCACCAGTGATGCAGGTGTGCCCAAGACTGGGAGGATGGCCAGATGCCTGGAGACCAGACCGGCCTGCAGGAGATGACCACCTCTCTCTGGTCCATTAGAGATAGACAGTCTGGGCTTCTCTTTTGTATGTGGAGTCTCACAGTACAGAAATGTCACAAAGAGTTTAGACTTCATATACCCCAATTTTTAAAATTAAAAAACCACAACTATTTCAACTAATTCTAAATCCAACAAAGAAAAATAAATAAGTATGTCAATGCATGCCTCCAAAATGTAAACCTCAATCTCTTTACCCATAGGAGACCCAAAATTTAGTGTACCTTTTCTTCAGTATGATCTCATTTTTTTTAAAGCCATTACTGAAGTGTCTCCTCACTGCCCCATGAGGAGGTTCATGGGCTCTTCAAGGCGCTTTGCTGTTTCATCATTTTTTAGATTTAAGGGCAGGATCATTTTCCCACACTTGCTTGCTTCCCTGATCACCAATTTTTCACAACGACATCATTGTGCCTCAGAAAACCTAGTAACTGAACTTCATTAAAAGTGAAAACAATAAGGACATGTTGGCTGCTATGACAGCATCCTCAGTCACCGAATATCCCTGGGGGACCACACCCCCCCAATCTCCTTGGAACCCCAGCATGCAGGTATCGCTGTGGCTGACAGGACTGACCCACCCTGGGGGAGGCATGAAAGCAAAGGGAAGAGAAGGCAGGTGACCCATTTAGGAAACTTGGGTGATCCTCTCGAGTCACGTTTCTCAGGGTGTCAGGGAACAAGCCACATGTAGGGAACCTCCTTGGCCTGGCAGGTGGCAGACTCCTGGGACCCTCCTCAGACACGTTAATCAGATAATCTAAAGGCGGGCAAACTCTGAAAAGTATCTGTAAAGGAAGTACTTAGCTCTGCTGTGAGCCCACTACATGCGGGGTCGCGCAGGACGCCGCTCCCAGCGTCCAGTCTCCATTTCACCCTCCTGGGAGGAACACCCGTCAAGTCACAGAGCACGGTCTTCAGCGAACACCTTCCTGCGCGACCTCCACTGTCGCCCAGCCCTGCAGGAGTAGCCGCTGAGTAGGGGAAACAAGTCTTTGCTCCTGAGCCGGCCACCTTGACGCTGGGCATAAAACCAGCACTGCTACGTCTCTGGGGAAAGGAGCGGCCCTGGGCAGGAATGCACTTGGCAGCCCCAGGGAGTGGCCAGGTGTGGAGGACCAGGCCTCTGCCTGCAGACACGTCAGCACAGCATCCTGGAGCAGAACCTCCAGCCCAGCTGAGCCTACAGATGGCTGCAGCCCTCGACAGCATCTTCACGGTGACCAGGGGACTGGGCCAGAGCCGCTCAGCAAGGCTGCCCTGAATTTGCAACCTGAATAAGCTGTACAGTCGTACGTGTACTTTGCCTTAAGCCCCTAGGTTTTGGGGTCACTTGTCACACAGCGACAGACAGTGGATGTGCACAGACTCCCAGGCCACGATGGCCTCTGCCGGCCTCACCCGGGCTGTCTCATCTGTTCCCGTGACATCACGTTTCTCAGAGCCAAAGGCTGCCAGGATCCCCTCTTTTCTTCACGAAGTCGTTACAAGCTCACGATACAAACTGAAAAAAAAACAATCTATAAAATACAACGTATGACAGCAATACAAGGTGAATGCCCAGGCACATACACACGCGAAGCAGGCACAAGTGCGAAACAGGCACATGCACAAACAGGTGTACATGCATGAAACAGGTGCGCGCGTGAAGGTGTACACTCGTCAAACAGATGTACATACACACATGAAAGCACCAGACATGAAGGGCTGTCTTTGGGAGCCTAGTTTTTAGACATCTCCCTCACCCTTTTACATCTGCATGATCACAAACACAGCACACCACAGTACTGAGGGGAAGCCCCAGCTTCTCATGGGGGCACATGAGGCTTTTTATTTATGCCACAGATTGCATCACTACATTCTAGAACTGCAAGGCCCCCCCAATGCCAGGACTGGGTTAGGTCCACCCTGTGCTCCAAGGACCAAGCCGCCTGCCAGCCCACACAGACCTGCCCCTCAGGGATGGTGTGGCTGCTTCTAAAACAGAGGCTCAGGCCCACCCAGAGACCTGCAGTACCTGTTATTAAATGAAGACTTGGCTGTGGGTAAACGTGAAGATTTTTATTAAACGTGACTCTGCAACATTCAAAGGACCATAACTGAATGCTCCTTTCGCAGCCACGGCATGTCCAGACGCTCATAGAGAAGGCCAGGGCGTGGGAAGCCACAGAGCCCTGACAAGGCAGACTTGGAGCTGTGTGGCACAGTTAGCACCCATTTTGTGTTGATACTTGCCTTTTATATTCAGATTAAAATAAAAAATACGCAAAAGTAGCTCACATTCTATTTCAATTCTCTATTTTTGTAGTAACTGGGCCCCTTTCCCTCTGGTTTCCCAGCCGAGTGATAAATAGGCCCAGCTGCGATTTGTCAAAGTCTGGGTGTCTGTTGTAGAGTAAGTGAGGGGGCTAGGGAGAGGATCAGGAGTGGTAAGGAGGAGTGGGGGATAGGGAGGGACAGAGGGAAGGAGAGAGAGAAACCGCCGAAGGCTGGAGGCAGGAGGGATGCTCCTTGGCAGCCTCAGGCTCCCCGTTCCAAGGTAACTGAGCTGGCATCACGCATGCGGTGCCGTCATATGACTTGGCTGACACACGCCAGAATGACAACAAAATGCTTAAGGAGAAGAGTAAGCACCAGCATCTTCAGATTAGGGTAGAGTCCCGGTTTCACGCTTGCCTTGTGTGACATTCTATAAATTGTAAAGATAATGCATTTTCTTACCAGCCACGCTGTTCCCCAAATACTAACTATAATAAAGACCAGACAGCATCTGAGTACTGAGCGTGTGTCAAGCCCCGTGAGGTAGGCATCATTTACTTTGCTAGAGAAAGAAACAGGCCCTGAGAGAAATTTCCTGAGGCCAGGCAGCTGTCTCCAAACCCACCTCGCGCCTCCTGAGCCTGAACGTGGAGGACCCAAGTCATTTACGTGAATAATTTACCTACATGCATGTCAGATTGAGATTCAGCCCCCAGATCTAATCATCTCTATGCAGGAATGTGTCAAGGAAGGTATACCATTCTATGAGTTCGAGCTGGGGGAACAAAGGCAGGCAACCCTCGACAAACATGTGGTGCGGAGGTGGGTGCCCCGCGCCGGGGCGGACAGGAGCATGTCCAGCCCTGCCCAGTCACAGACCCACACTGCCATGCTAGTGCAGGGGCCACCACCGCGTCTCGGGGAAAAGCAGCTTCTCCTGCACAGGAATCTACCCTTCAAAGTGTGTTGCTGAGAAGGTTTGGACCAACATCTCAGAAATCAGACACTGTGTAACACACTTATCTATACAGGCTGTCTATGTCAGGGAATCACCAATAATTCCCATCTCGCCATCAATTATTTCTGGTAAATACTGATTATTCTAAGTTAACTGAGGCAACACAAGAACAATATAATGGAAATGTCAGAGTCAATCAGCTCCACCTGCTGAAAACCTAAGGAATCCTGGAGAACGCAGCAGGACCCCAGACCCCGCGGACGACCCCAGCCTCCTTCCACAAGAGAGTTAGTCGTGGGGCAAAGAAACAGCTTTCAAGGAATCTCAGAGGTTCTCAAGGTCTTGAAAGTTGAACGGGAATTAAATATTTGCATCTGAGTCTCACGAGCACATTAAAAGTAAAATTTCCTCTTTCCACGAGAATTATGAGCTTGCGGCGGCGACACTGGCTGTATCTCATGCTCGTGAGATGTTTGGGGGCAGCCGTGCGTCTCTGGTGAATCATTTATAATCATGAAAGAAGTGCTTGGGCCCTCGATCCAGGACCACAGACCCCACCAACGAGGGTCTAAACAGGACAAGCCTCGGCCTGGAAAGGCTGGTGTCCGTGGGGGCTGGGAGGAGCACCAAGGAAACTCAGGGGCAAGCCCCACGCAAGCTCGGCATGTCCTACCCCACGCAGTCGGCATCAGCCACAGGGATCTTTTGTTGTTTTTTGTTCGGGAAGGAACATATTACAAAGCCCGGGGCCCAGGGCCTGGACTCCTCAATGCTCTCCACAGAGCCGGGTTAATTGGCACCTTCCCTCATGTTCAAGTCAACTATATATGGCTGCTGAGGGCATCTCAGAGCAGGTGCAACACTGAGCTTTCTTGCTGTCTGGGGAAAGCAGGAATTCCAGGCCTCTGCCTTAATACCTCCACAGAGGCTCTGGCCCAGGTGAGCTCAACTTCTCCCAGGTAACGAGCACAGACCAGCTTCCCCCATGCCCCTCAGGTCACACAGGAGCAGTGCAGTCCCTTGCAACTTGGCACGAGCCCTCACAACCCACCCCACAGGCAGCAGCCCAGCCCTGTGGCCCCGGCCTGGCAGGAGGCAGCTCCTGGAGCCCCTGCTCAGGGTTCAGTACAGCGAGGTCCAGCCACAGCAGGTGAGACACCCACCACCCGGCCATTCATCTTTAACCTAAAACAGACACAGGAATGCGGCAAAGGGTTCCTTCCCCTGACAAACCCGTCCTTCCTATTCTCATCTCTCCCTCCTGCGCCAGTACTGCACCCAAGGCCACCCAGCACTGTGCCCAAGGCCTGACTCCCAGTTTCACAGGGAATCCAAGACAATTATGATTTTGAGAAACTGGGAGCTACATAGAAAATGAGTCGGTAAAGCCATTGTCCACTGATCCTCCACTCCACACAGCGGAGAACAGTCCTCAGGATAAAACCCACGGGGCGGGGAAGACGCGATCAAGGCGGACAGGACGGAGGAGCCGCAAAGCCGGTGGTTCAGGGAACAACGCCACGTGAACACAAACCTAAAGTGCTCCACAGCAGGAAGACAAAACACAGGAGACAGAAATGCTGACCGTTTAAAGGAAAAAAAAGATTTAAGTTCTCAAGTCACAATGTATCAGCACAGACTTCTCATAATGCCTGAAACTTGGCGCAGTAAACACGTGAATCAGTTCTCCCAAGTCCATCGTTTTCTTTGCCGAGCCTCTTGAGTCTCAGGCTGGTTTCAAAGTAAGCCCTTCTCTGTTTGTTGATGATTTAATAATTAACACACTTGAAAACACATTGACTTTCAAATTAGTCTGCTAATAAAATATTAATTACCACACTAGCTGTCATCCACAGAAAAAAACACAATCACTTTCTGGATGTGAAAACATTAGAATTTGAAGCACCCTTGGCCATCTGAACAGCCCCGGCTTTTGACAAGGGCATTCCAAAGCTAATCTGAAAAACTAGTCCAGGCCATGATCGCTGGGGGGTCGGACTTGCCTCATCACCCCACCTCCCTTCTGGAATTAGACAGAACTTAGACTCTTAGTCTGATGAGAAACATTTACGATCTATTCTCTCCGAAGCTACCTGGAGGATTTCCTCCACATGACAAAGCCTTGGTCTCCACAACCCCTTATCTGACAACTCTCTTAACCAACTGTCAATCAGGAAATTTTCGAATCTACCTATGACCTGGACACCCCTGCTTCCAGTTGTCCCACCTTTCCAGACCAAACCCATGTGCATCTTACATTTATTTGATCGATTGTCTCGTGTCTCCCTAAAAGCTATAAAACCAGGCTGGGCTCTGACCACCTCGGGAATGCGTTCGTAGGATCTCCTGAGGGTAGTATCAAGGGCCATGGTAACTCATTTGGCTCAGAATAAATCTCCAAATGCTTCACAGAGTTTGACTCTTTACTGACATGGTACCTTTCATGGGTATTCATCTGGGGGACTCACAGTCAACCAGAGGCAGCAGTTGCCCACTGTGCAAAAGTCTCTGCAGGAGTGAGCCTCTGGCACGGGGACTCCAACCCCTGAAGCAGCAACTGTCCCACGTCCCACGGCCTGATAGACCTGCACCTCCCGGGCTTCTCATTTCAGAGTCTCAGCAACAAATCTACCAAACGTGATCAACATCACAGAATATTTCTCGAGGCTTTTGGCTGTTGTTTCTCCCCAAGTTTACTCTAGAACCAGAATGGCAACACTCGGAACAGGATGGTTCTCAGTCACCGACCCTCCTGGTAAATACACTGTCTCCAAGGCCCTTTCCCGCCAGTCACAGCTTCCTTCATGTCAGGCTCAAAGGCCACCTCCCCAAGAAGGAAACCTCTTCAATCCAGCAACCACAGCTCCTGTTCCCATCTAGAGCTTATCTGCCAGGAAGGGAAGACTCCTCATTCCAGAGACAGCAGGTGCCACAAACTCAGGGTTGTAGCCATTGTGAAGGCAAACACTCATGAAATTAATAGACTTTTTCCTCCTTGGATACTGACGTTTCCTCTTCTGGAGGTCAGCCAAGGCCATCTGCACGAGTCACGAGCGTGATGGCTCCAGTCCCTCCTTTGGTGTCAGCAGTGTGGCTCCGCTCTGAGACCCTCCTGCACCAGCCAGGCCACGCACCTGTTCCCACGACTGCTGTCAGCAGACTACAGTGATTCTAAAATAATCAGCAAACTGAGGTTCTGAAGGATGCATTTTAAAGAAAAATGTGTAAGTTTTACTGCATGAAATCAGCTACATCTTTTGCTACTCCAGAGGCTCTTTGTTTTGCTTTCCTCAAGGTTCTCTACAATGATCCCGACAGTCAAGGTTCCCAGTTACAGGCAGAGGGTTGGGCAGGCCGCATCTGATGTGTAACACACGCAGAGGATCCACATCATAGGATTTTCCCTGTTCACCAACATCATCAGGACAAACTTTAAGCAATAATCATATCCCTGTCTGGAAAACTGAGCTCACTTGAGAACTAATGCAACAAATGTGTTTGACAAAGTTGCAGGTGGACATTTTAGTGAATGAATCACTATTTCAAGGAGGATAAAGGCTCACTATTCAAAGGCATGTTTTTGTCAAGTTTTGTAATTTCAGCTTCATGCATTTAAATCATGAAGTGAGGCTTGTACCTGATACATTACAGAATCTCTACAAAATAGAGACAATTCCATTTCTGTACATTCACTCTCATTCTTTTCCATATGCATATGGATGGTGGTAATTTAAACTGGCATTCCAACAGGATTTCTAAATTAAACTGTCTTCTACTTTAAACACTACGTGTTAAACATTACACATTCCATTGTTCAACATTTATAGCAGGGTCTGTATGGCCCGTTTTAAAGATTTCTTCCTCACTAAATGCAAGCGTTTAAACAATAAATGGTCTACTCTAAAATATTCTAGAGACAGAGATACATTTGGAGAGTGGACACACTTAACACAGAAATCCGCAACATCAAACAGGCACAACCAGCAGTGAGGGTGGAAGGGGCACCATGTGAGTGCCCCTAAAAACACACACAAGCCTGGCTGCTTAAAAGGAATGAATATAGCTCAACACTCCCATATGAACACTGATGTGTCTACTGCCTTACAGAATCCTCCTAGCTGAGCTGCAGGAATCTTCTTTGGAACATTTTCTCACCTACACTGCCTACAGGTGCCCACTGGGCTCCCTGGGCAGTATTGTGCCTTTGTTTAGAATATCACAGTATTTGGAGGTCTGTTTAATCCCAAGTCAGAGCCTTATCATAACTCAGACACCATCCCTCAGGGCTTGTGGGCCAACTTCAGCTAACCCAGGCTGCTCCACAGTGCCCTGCACATGGGCTTGGTGCATCCACACGATTTTAAGATTTGGGGCTGCTGTTTTCTGCAGTCACAGACGCGGACTTACATATTCATCATGACTGAAGGCAGCACGTATTTTTATGTTCCTTCTGTAACGGTAATAATCATGGCAACATTTCCCCGATCGTTAAAAGAGCCTCCTAACAGCAGTTGCATTCCACCCCCTTCCTTAAAATTAATAGAATTTACCAAACTAGGGGAAATCAGTCTTCATGAGAAAGTGACAAATCAGTGTTCACACAATGGCATAGTAGCTGGGCATAGAGTATACGTCAACATCCCAAACTAAGCACCCATCACAATTATTCCCAACTCGCAGGAAAGCTAGAAAAATTAGAAGGCTTAAAACATAATTATAAATGAAAATAACAAGAAACCAAAGTTTCTGAGGAGCATTTGTTAGCCAAACAAGGAAAGCCATTAACCAGTGCTGATTACATTGCATTTGATTACATTGCATTTGATTACAGCAGCCAAAGACGTGTCCAGAGGAAGAGACTTTTAAACATTAGTCTTTCAGTAAGAATGGTTGCTTAACAAGTTCAGACTACTGGGCTACACCAATCATCAATTAAAAAGCAAGGCAAACGAGTGAGTCATTTTCCTTAATCCTTAATGTGTCAAAAATTACCACATTGGTCAAGCTGGTCTCCAACTCCTGACCTCAGGTGATCTACCCACCCCGGCCTCCCAAAGGGCTGGGATTACAGGCATGAGCCACCATGCCTGGCTGAGAAGTGTTTGACAGAGGCTGAGGGGAGGCTCCTGTCCCTTCCTGGGACATCCACGTCCCACCCAGTTTCCCATACCGACTGTGACACTCAAAGCATCACAACAAGGGCAGCTGCATCCCCGCAGTTCTCTGCACTAACGCCACAGCTGCGTGAGCAGCCATAGCCCTGGAGCTGCCACTCAGCCTTATCGTGCTGGCACAAGCACAGCAGAAACTACCACGCCCCCAAGAGGGAGGAGTGGGGACCCAGGGGAGTGAACCAGGAGGGAGGAATGTGGCCCAGGGGAGTAGGGAGGAGTGGGGGCCCTGGGGAGTGAACTATGAGGGAGAAGTGGGGGCTCAGGGGAGTGAACAAGGAGGGAGGCATGAGGCCCCAGGGCAGTGAACCAGGAGAGAGGCGTGGGGACACAGGAGAGTGAACCAGGAGGGAGGAGGGTGGAGTTCGGCCAAGCGAGTGAAACAGGAGGCAGGAGTTCAGCCCAGGGAGTGAACCAGGAGGGAGGAGTGTGGTCCAGGGAGTGAACCAGGAGGGAGGAGTGTGGTCCAGGGAGTGAACCAGGAGGGAGGAGTGTGGTCCAGGGAGTGAACCAGGAGGGAGGAGTGTGGTCCAGGGGAGTGAACCAGGAGGGAGGAGTGTGGTCCAGGGAGTGAACCAGGAGGGAGGAGTGTGGTCCAGGGAGTGAACCAGGAGGGAGGAGTGTGGTCCAGGGAGTGAACCAGGAGGGAGGAGTGTGGTCCAGGGAGTGAACCAGGAGGGAGGAGTGTGGTCCAGGGAGTGAACCAGGAGGGAGGTGTGTGGTCCAGGGGAGTGAGCCAGGAAGGAGGACGGAGGAATGCGGTCCGGTGAATGAACCAGGAGGGAGGAGTGTGGTCCAGGGAGTGAACCAGGAGGGAGGTGTGTGGTCCAGGGGAGTGAGCCAGGAAGGAGGAGGGAGGAATGTGTTCCGGGGAATGAACCAGGAGGGAGGAGTGCAGTCCATGGGAGTAGGGAAGAGTATGGTCCAGGGGAGTGAACAAGGAGCCTCTGGGGGTAGCAAGTTCACACACCACAAATACCTCCCAATCCATCCACGTGCAGGGAGGGGCCGGAAACCACGCAGGAGCTACAGCGCTTTCTCCTCACAGAAGAGGAGTGAGGATACTGACTCACGCATGAAATCACAGCTAAAGTTCTACAACGGTGGGGAGATGCTTCACAGACCCAAATGGGTGCAAAAAGAAACCAATCATACAAGATCAGTGGATGGAACGGGATCAGAAATTTAAGCCTATAACAAGCTTTCAGAAAAAACTTCACTTGATCTGCAAGATGGCTGCAGCTCTGCTTGATCATTTCTGCAAATGTCTAACTCGCGATGAGCCATCTCAGAGCCCTTCCAGAGGAGTAACAAAATCAAAACGCCAAGGCATCCTCCGTATTTTAGATAGCCTGCAACAGTATGGAAATGAGCAGCGGTGCCAGAGCTTTCAAGTTTGTTTGAAGTAAATTCCAGCATGAGGGCAGCATCTTTCTGGCTGAAGCAATGAGGTGGGCTCCTGCTCACTGCATGGGAGACCAGTTTTCAGCTAAGCTGCTGTCAAGGGTCTGCAAACCATGATCCCCGACTGAGCCTTGGCCAGGGAACCAGAAGTGATTTTTACACTTTGAAGTTTTAACAAAAGAAATATATGCAGAGACTTCTGTGGCCCTCAAAGTATAACATGTTGCCTACTCTGCCCTTTACAGGAGCTTCTAGCTTTGGTGTCAGTTACAAAGTGTTTCTATAAAATAATGTCACTGATTTTCAAGCATGCCAGGAAAAGTCACACTTCCCAACAACCCTCAATGGAGATGCACCATCGTGTGTTTCACACAGATTTTAGATTTTTAAAAGCCAAAATAAGGGAGGTAATTCAGCTAAGTATTATAGTAACACAATTTGAGATACTTAAAGATGTGTGACAACAGAATTGGCATTCCTGTGAGGCAATAAACTAGCTCAAACACAAAATAACAAATCAAAGCATGTTTTGGCCTCTCAAAGTGATCAGCGAAATTGGAAATAACATTCAGTTAAATGACACTAAAAAAAAAAAAAAAGCACAAACAAAACAAATACTACTACACCATCACTCCTTAAATTTATTTAACTACTGCTGCCAAATAAAATGGAGAGACTTCTTACTGCAGGGTAATAATCGGCCATTGTCATCATGAAATACACCGCTGTGCAGGCTCAGGCCCTCCAGCCCACAAAGGCAGGGGGAGGGAGGAGAAACGATGGCCAGAAACAAAGGGACAGGGCAACCATGACCTAGTCAGCAATTGTACCCTCCCCACCTTTCTTCTGGACTTACAATTTTGGAGCCATCTGGGTTTACCTTCCTATGTCCATAAGTCAGCAAGTTCTCAAAGCCAGAAATCTACAATGCTTCTGGCAGCCAAGTCCTCTCGGCCTTCCCCCATGTTTTAGGGCCTCATCAGCTCACCCCTGGATAGTATCAATGGCCTCGGAGCTCCAGTCAACCTTGCACTCCACAGACTCAAGTATGCCAAGAGCCACTCCAGGCTGCCACTTCCATGACCAAAGGCTTTCAGACAGTCGCCAGCACTGCACAAATCCATATGGCTTCACCAGACGCAAAGCGGCTCCAGCATTCCATCCAGTCTGTCGCTGCTACCATAGCTGTGAGTCTATGATATGTCAGGAAGGGAAGGAAGACACCATGTACATCATCTCATTTAAGCTTCAGTGTCACAAGGTGGATTTTGTCGTGCCCATTTTATGGATCAGGAAAGTTTTAAGGAGGGCAAGCACAGGGCCCTGCTGACACAAGAGCAAGACCCGCAGAGGCCTGGGCATGACCCCCGCCCCACGTTCCCTGGGTCCTGATATCCACTCCTCCCCCGTGGGAGCCTGATCCTGGGTCTGCCTGAATTGCTACCATTCCTAAGACACGACTCACGTCTGCTCACCTCCTCCTTTATCTGTTTCCCGCAGCCCAGAGGCGTGTGCTCTTCCATCCAGACAGACATCACACTTCAGCACCTGCACCTGACACCACTTCAGCCAAAAGCTTCTCTCAAACCTACCCCCACACCTGCCGGTCACACAGGTCTGCACCCATCACCTTTCTCACATGAATTCTCACGTATTCCTGTGTAGCACCATGCAACTGATTATAGTCTGAGAGGAGGAAGCTTTGTAGAGAAGTCCACATTCTACTTTGCTCCCAGCCCTCCGTCTTGCGTCTTGCATGAGGCAACCGATTAACAGCAAATTCATTTCAGCACAACATTTCCATTTGAAGAAACGCAGAGCATAGGACTCTGGTCATAATTAAAAGCCTGTCTCATTTGTCATTTGAAATTCCATGTACTGCTGCAACAGCAGCACTCCCTCCTCGCCAGGCTCTGCCCTAAGGACATCTTTCTTCCAGTGCACGACTCCCATCAGAACCCCGGCAGCGAGAGCCCCGCAGGTTTCCCAGCGCCTCGGGCTGCGGCTTCCACGCTAGGCCGGCACTGACAGGACGGGAATGGTGCCCCCAACAACTACAGGATCGGAAGTTGGTCGACTGCTCTGTAGAATGGAGACATGTTAGTAATCCCCGACATTTCCACTGACAGGCTGCTCAGGTAAACTGGGAAAAATCCACAAAATAGAAAGAACCCATGGGGAGGAGCACTTCTCTCTCCAACCTGGCAGCAAACGGTGGCTGTGCAGACGACCTCTTCAGGAAAACCATCCACTGTATCTCAGGACAACAACAGCCCCGCTGAGGGCCAAAAAATCAGCTCCCCCCGGCCCTCACTTCCTAAGGGTCAGCCCTCCCAGGCCACCTCTCCTGGAAGATCAGCTCTGACACACCCACGACGGTCAGGAACCGGCTCTGGGACACATTTCCCAGGCTCCTGCCCACCGCTCTCTCTCTTCTTCCTCCTCCACATCTCCCTCTTCACTCCCATCTGCCCTGCCCCTTTCGCTTCCCTTCTCTCCTTTCCTCTCCCTCCCTCATTTCCTTTCAGCCCTCACCTTCTTCACTGCACTTCCCTATGCAACTCAGCTGACGCATTCTCAGGTCAGTAGAGTTTTCTTTCACTCTGTTTCTATTGCAATGATCATTCTTAATGAACAGAAACCTGTTTCGGACCATGTGGATGCCACCTCCTGACCAACTGCTGCCCCACGGCTCCGTGTCCACTCAGTGTCCTCAAGGCGCAGGTGCCCAGCAGTATGGCTGTGACCAGGGGTAGCAACATGGGACATGAGAGAGGTATCCCAGCCAAGAGGCCCTGCAAAGCCTCCCCAGCAAACCGGAGCAAGGCCCAGGGCGGTAGGGAGAGCGCCGTGCTCATGATGTGGGCAGTTCAGCTTCCGCAAACTGTCCATCGACTGCAAATTACTTTGTTTCCATGGTTACAAAAGAATCATAAGCATTCTGAAATATGTTCTTGGTTTCATGTTTGCGAAATCTAAGCTACATTATAAGAAAAATCACTGAATTCTGCCCGAGGCTCTGGGGTGTTTTCCTCTCTGAAAGGAGCCCCTTCCAGGACTTGGGATTGAGTGACAGCCTTCAAAATCACTGTTATCCTGGTGGTAACAGGGAACTCCTCAGCTCGCCGGGAGCTGGGGCCCTCTACAGCCCCCACGGCTCCAGACGCCAGTGTTCTGAGGATCACACATGTGCAGATAGCAAAGCGTGCTGCACACACGCCAGGTGCTAACAAGTCCCAAACGTCTCACTCATACTTGCTAACCACATCGCTTCTCTCAGCCTCCACGGTTTCACATTCTGCCTTTATATAGAGATGAACCATGCATCCTGAGCGCTACAAAGATTCAACTCCTTCCGGGCAGAGGGGTGCATGTTTCCATCACGGGGTCCTCACTCCAGCTGGCACAGGATTTGCAGAGTGGGTGAGTCTAATGTTGATGACACTTTCTCAATATTCCCTTCACACCCCTCCAAAAACAAGAGTGCTGCCAGCTTCTTACCAAGGTTGTAATGAGCAAAATATTTTTCTCTTATTTGTCACTTTTTAACGTAATACTAGTGAAGAATGTGACTCTGCATGTCCACTGTAGGCACCCACACCGTGAACATTCTGCTCTCCTGTGACTGTATTCACAGGTCACAAGGACAAAATTTCTCCATAGTAGCCTATACACACATACACACACACACACATACATATATATATGTATATTTTAACATGACTTCCACTCATCTGAAAGTCACAGATGTGGCTTTTCCTTCATAAAAAGATCCAAATGATACACAAGCCAGGTTTAATAAACACACTGGTCCAGGTGGGAAAATGACCCCTCAGTCTCCCTCCCCTCAAAGACCAGGGCAGCCAGGAAACTGCGCTCTCCAGTAAATGACAACCGGCAGGATTCCCTAAATCACATTAAATGTGATTAAAGCAGCCAGAAGATTCCCATCTCACAGAGCGCGCCTTTCAAGACTCAAGATGTCCCCACTCCCTGCATGTCCTACAAAGAACAGACTACCCAAATGAGGACTGAGGCAGTCAAGAAACATGTTTTCGGCCGGGTGCGGCGGCTCACACTTGCAATCCCAGCACTTTGGGAGGACGAGGCAGGTGGATCACAAGGTCAGGAGCTCTAGACCATTCTGGCTAACATGGTGATAACCCCCCGTCTCTACCAAAAATAAAAAAATTAGCCAGGTGTGGCAGTGGGCACCTGTAGTCCCAGCTACTCAGAAGGTTGAGGCAGGAGAATGGCGTGAAGCTGGGAGGTGGAGTTTGCAGTGAGCCGAGATCGTGCCACTGCACTCCAGCCTGGGCGACAGAGCAAGACTCTGTCTCAAAAAATTAAAATAAATACAATTTAAAATGTTTTCAGCAAATAGCATCATCGACCCCCATATGAGAGGTACCGTTTTCATTCTAGCAGGGAAACACTACAAAGTACGTACATTTTAGCCCCGTAAGTGAATTCTTTGGGCGTTCCTGTGTCCGCTATCAAATGCAACACATCACCTCAAAAGGCAAAGTTCTATAAGTCACATCCAAGGAGGGGAAAAATCATTCTAAGTTTTAGCAATCCAGTAAGAACCTGATCCAGAGAAGCCTACTTGTTCCAGACTCTAAGCAGCAATATATTGCTACAATGTAATGAAAACAAAGGGATGATTAAGACAATTTCAATGCTAATAAAAGACAAAAACGTAATTGGATTTATTCTACTCTAGACAGAGCAGCCGGGCAGTTCACCCATACGTTATGAACGTTGCTGTTTATCAGGCAGGGTCCAAACTCTGTCAACAAGGCTTGACAGCAAGGGCATGATCTCCACTCACTGCAAGGTCCGCCTCCCAGGCTCAACCAATTCTCTTCAGCCTCTGGAGTAGCTGGGACTACAGGTGTGCAGTCATCACGCCCAGCTAATTTGTGTGTTTTCAGTAGACGCGGGATTTCACCAGGTTGCCCAGGCTGGTTCCCTGGATCTCAAGCTCCCAGGCTCAAGCAATCCACCCGCCTTGGCCTCCCAAAGCGCTGGGATTACAGGCGTGAGCCATCACGCCTGGCCCTTTTTTTTTTCTTTTCTTTTTAAGTGATTAATGTGCTTCAGAGTCTTGTAGGCATTAAAAAAAAAAAAAAAAAAGAACAAGGAAATTCTGTAAGGGAAAGAAAGCATTAACACGTTTTACACTTCTCAAAACTCAAAACTGAAATGCTAAGAATAAATGTATTTTATTCACAGAAGCAGCATTCTTAAAGTTCTGTAAAAGTGATACCATGGACACCATCACATCACAGACGAGCGTGGCAGGAGTGCTCAGATTCAGAACACATTCTGAACAGTCCTCCTGCCACTTTCCTCAATGGGAACACTTTATTCTGTCTTTTATTCAAATTAAGTATCTTGCAAGGGAGTTGAAGAAAACTGCATAGCAGATTTTAAAACTTCAACGCTTTTCTCAATTTTCGCCACATTCTGATGCATTTTACTGACTACACGGCCAATAAGCCTAAAACTTTTTGCATCGATAAAGACAATGTTCCTTTTAGCAATAGGCTTTTTCTTTTCTATACAAATATCTGTAACTTAAGCTAGTAAACTGGGTATTTCACAAAGATTTTGCACAATTCCTAGCACAGATTTTAGCAAAATAAAACCATTATCTTTCCGCAATTAAATAAGCAAGCATAGGAAACTGCACAGTTAAAATAACCATTCTATTATTTTATATAAACACAAATAAGAAAGTAGAGTATGCTTTGAAAAACAGTATTTCCATATGCCAACGATGAAGCAGAAGACAATTCCTCAGCCTCATATAACATTTGACAACCGAAGTACTCTGGCCCAAGTCCAGCCCGGTTAAATGGAAATGAAGTAAACGTGTGAGTGACCGTGGTGGGGCACTCTGATAGCCACAGTCCAGGAAAGAACAGCTAACATCTTTCTTCTTCATGGAAAAACCAAAACATACTCGAGAGACCTTGATTCTTTAAAACACAGTCTGCCCCAGTACTAACCTTAAGCTCCCATCTATCAAGATTGCTATAACCACAGAGGTGTTTATCCAGGCCCTCGAAAATCACGGACATGGTACATACACAACGTTTTCAAACACTCAATGCAGCCAATTTGTTAAATGTGCTGTGATACCGGAGGTCTTGTGCAGGACCAGAAGTGTCGCAGCCTGGTTACCTGTCCTGGTGTTCAATGCTTTGTATGTGCAAAACCTGCTGTTACAATTTACTGGGCTTAATGTGATTCAGTTCATCACAGAAGAGAGCTATGACATTTACTTAATTCCACGCACAGATTCTCAGGTTCACCTTCCACGAGTGACTGTTCTGTCCACGAGACAGTGGAGGGAAGACCCAGAAAAGGCCTGGGAGATGCCAGGTGCTCACAAACTGGTATCCGTCTGCTGGTTCTGGCTTAAAGGAAAACAGACATAGAAGCAGCTAAAAGGGCTCACTACACCTAATATCACAATGTTCTCAACTTTACCTTAGCCAAAAATAAAAGCAGAAAAGCAAAACTACTCCAGGGCATGATTCCAGTGCTAATCTGAAACATGAAATATTTAGAAGACAAAGTATATTGTGAGTGCAAGTAATATACACATAAAACACTGGTTTCACAAAACCCAGTCTTCGCGATTGCTTTTATAAAAAGTAAAATTCTCATGAGGATCGCATACATTAACTGATTTTCAAATGAAGGGACTGGTAAACTTCAGGGCATATGATTTCTGCCACACACGAGGGGAGCAGTGAGAGAGAAGAGCTAGGATCAAGTGTGCTGAAGCTGTCTTAGGACTGAAATTCAGTTTCTGCCAAAACAAAAACACAGGAGTCTGTCAACTTCCATAGCAAGCTCTGCTTGAGAGCGACAAGATGTTAAAGTTGCAAAGGAGCTTCTCCCTGTATGGGCACGTCTGATCCTTGCAAAATCATAGCTCAGCATCATCAAAAATCAGGAAAGAACACAAGCCTTCCAGACATGAAATCCAAGAGCAGAAGGGAGCAGAGTCCAAGCTTGCTCAACAGAACTGTTCCCGGACAACAGCACAGAGGACGTCACAGGGAGGGCAGGGCAAGCAACAGCAGCTTCCGTGTTGCCGCAAGCAGGGCCTGAGCCAGGGGACCAGTCTCCTCCAACCTGACAAGGAGGTGCGAGGAGCCACAGAGAAGTCAATTCAGGGTCCTTTTCAGAAAGGGGCAACAATGAGAAAATCTGGTCTCACCCACCCCATACCCCCTACGATAGCAGCTAAACTCGCACGTGCGTCTGTCACGTTCCCCGACCCCTCTTGCAGAAGCTCTTCCTGCACCCGGGTGCTTGTCTCCGTGCTGCTCCTGAGGCCACACCTGTTGCCATCCACTAGTGACCAGGAATTCACCTTTGTCCGGGAGAAGCAAAGGCAGAGTTCACACACTCCTGTACAGGTTTGTTGGCCGAGAATCTAACTGCACTGTCCGATTCCAGATGTGCTGGTACCAAGGAGAACGTTCAATGTCTGGCATTTATAAACGGTATCAGTGGGTTCTCCTGGGACTCCCAGGCAGCCGCACGAGGGACGGAGCTGTTGCCCTGTTACCCCGAGCCAAAGCAAGCCTGAGAGGCACACACCACAGGCCACATCACACTCGAGCACCGACTCTTGACACTTGCTCGTTCGTGTGTTAAGAGTTCAGGGTACAGGCGACAGACAGGCCTGATCTCAGTCATGGGACAACAGTGACTGCCCACAAGTCCCGTATCTAAGCCCCGACTTGCCCATCCATCCTTCCTTCAGGAACAATGCCCACCTCACAGTGCTGCCATGAACGCTAAGTCAGCACGTACATACACAACCAGATTCATTGCAATTGTGCTTTCTACAACAAATTAATACAACCAGGCGCTATCATTGAGACTGAATAACCAATATTAGAACAGAAGATCAGGCCAGCGATGGTGGCTCAGATCTGTAATCCCAGCACTTTGGGAAGCTGAGGTGGGTGGATCACTTGAGGTCAGGAGTTGCAGACCAGCTTGGCCAACATGGCAAAACCCCATCTCTACTAAAAATAAATTATCCAGACATAGTGGCACACACCCTGCAACCCCAGCTACTAGGGAGGCTGAGGCATAAGAATCACCTGAACCTGGGAAGTAGAGGTTGCAGTGAACAGACATCGTACTACTGTGCTCCACGCTTCCAGCCTGGGTGACAGACCAAGATTCTAGTAAAAAAATAAAAGGTCAAGATGAAAACTGATTGCCAAGGTCCATGTTCCATAAACTTCAAACAAAGTTCATTAGCTGGTACTTGATCAAGTTGTTGATTTCTTCATTACAATCTTGTATATCCTTCTAACACGGCTCAAAATGTTTACATTTGAGCACACCTCGAGTATAACAAAAAATAAAGTGCCTATATTTCATAAATGAGCAAGTTCCAGTAAGACTGCATCCTGCTCTAGTTAATCCTTTGACAACGTAAAACTGAACCATCCTGACATAGCACTGACACATGGTACAAGAATAATGACCTCCAATTAAATCGCTAGATTTAGAGAACACATAAATATAGTTTATCACTAATTCACCAGCGATTAGCAAGATTTTAAAGGAAGAAAAAGTATCGGGACTGTAACTAGGAATAAAGGCAAAAATAAACACGAGAAATTAGTCACATTTAAATCAATACCCTTTCTGTGGGGCCGTAATAAAGTATACACAACAGGTGTGCAAGCTGTCATGCTAAGCTGTCACCAAGCTCTCTATGAAGGTGGTAAGAGCGTCCCAAGTCGCAGAACCTCATATTCCTATTTAAACGCTACACAGCCAACACCACACTCGGCACGCAGTGAGAACTCTGAAAGCTCTGAGGAACGCATGATGGGATGAAGGGCCTCAGTCCTGCCATCACCCTGCTGCTTATTAAAAATATAAAACAAAGCCCTGCCTTCAAGGTGCTCAGATCTAACTAGTACAAAGTTTTGCTTTTGACGAGTTAACTACGAATGATGAAAACTCTCAACAGCTGTGCAAAATGTAAGGCAACCTAATAAGAGGAACTTGGCTGAGACTAAACCCAGAGATGGTTTTTTAACCACAGAAGAGGAAAGAACTGAAGAACCTTACAGAAAGTTGACAGCAATTTCTATTTCTCTATGGTAGAATCTGGAATTTACCTTTGAGACAGACTGTCCTTCTGTTCTGAAAAATCAGATTATTCTTGCAATCCTCCATCAGGACTGAAATTCCCAAAGGCATGGAAAACCAATTACTAATTTTAAAACCCCCCAAAAAAACTACCTATGATCTTAGATGTGAGATTTAGTATTCTCAAATTCTAAATTTGGAAATATTTTACACAAAGTCCTTATTTTCCCTGTTTACTTGAAAGCTCTCTATTCTTTTGTCCTAAATATCTTCTTTCTCGTCCTTCCAAACAGTATCTGAAGATGAACTTACATATCGTTTTCAATGTTAACAAAGAAGATACTACATTTGTCACGAACTGTTTATATTCACAACTCTAGGAGGGATTTTGCTACATCGTGAGGAATAACACGAGGCAGGAAATACGCCACGAATAAAGAACAGTAGAAAGTGGACACATTTCCTGATGAGTGCCGATTTCTCATTGAGCTGCTGACAAAGTTATAATACAGAAAGCTAGACAGCTGCTATGTTAGTTCTACCTCACTTAAGTGACCGAGTCATTGTTGTTTCGGTTCCCTTTCTCGTCTTGGGATGAAACACACCTCACAGAGTTGTTTGTGATTTCAGGAACACACACATCCATGAAATGACTATTCCTAAATTGTTGCAAAGAACATAGTAACCTGCCAAATTTCAACTAGGTTGCAACAAACAACTGTTTTCATCCTACACTCTCCGGTGCCAGCGAGATGGTGTGTTCTTGGATCCCTGCGGGAGCCCTATTCCTGGTGCCATAGAGCACACACACATTTACATCCACATAGTGTAAATTTATGGTACACTGTAACACGTGTACCTGCGTAGAGTGTACACACATCCAAATACGTAGGGTGTACATAAGTGCACTACATGCGTACAGAGTGCACACACATCTAGATCCATGTGGTATACATGCATAGAGTGTACACACATCCAAACACAGTGTACAAGTTCACTACGTGTGTAAAAGCATAGAGCATACACACATCCATATAGCAAATGTACATAGGTAAGCTAACACATATGTGCATGCATAGCACGTACACCCATCTATATGCATACAGTGTACACAGGTATACTATAACCTGTATGTACATGCATATGGCATACACATGCACATCCGTATGTACATAGGTATGCTATTTGCTATATGTATACACGTGCGTATAGCATACACTCTTATCCAATGTACGTAGGTGCGCTACAGCATGCATACACATGCGCAGTGTACACATATGCACATGTATACAACGTACATCAGTACACTAACGTATAAAGCGTATACATATATGCAACAGTGTACATACATATGCAGCATGTGTATTAGTGTGTACATATCCAGAAGTTTATTCAGTGTGCATAGTGTACATGCATGCTTGTGTGCACAAATGTATATATACATCTGCAGAAATAATGTGCACATACCCACATGGTGTACGTACACAGGTATGTATATGGCATTAAATACATGCATGTAGGTACACATGCAGAACAGATAGGTGTCCAAGTAGTGTGCATATAACCATAGTGACCATAGATACACACATATACACATGTACATGCATGCCTACAGCATTCACGTGTGTAGGACACAAATGTAGTGTACATACCTATACGTTGTAAATACATGCACAGTGGAAATACACGTAGTATGCATACACCACATACACACATGTACATTTATACAGTACACATATACCGAGACCCAGAACGGGTCATGAGTATTAATACTTCGGAAACTCTTCCAGTTCTACCTAAGTGAATTTTTTTTCAAACTATAATAGAACTCATACAAAAAGGGTTTTAAGGAAATGAATAAAGCTAGTGACAAAAATCAGTGGGAAGGGCACAACCACTTTCCCTCAGAGTTCTGGCCCTGACCGTGGAAGTTCAGAGGTTTCCTAATGCAGTACACATCAGAACTGACTCACGATGAAGCACTCCTTAAAAATTAAAAATGTGTCCTCATGTTTTGGCCTTTGAGACAAAGCCTCTTAGTTAATCGAGTTCTGACTGAATCTGACTCACAGTACTCTGGCAGATTCTTCATTTTCTGGTGAGACAGACGAACGTCCCAGGGTGAGGGCAATGCCAGCCCTTTCAGGGTCAGCTTTTCAAGGAGCGATGTCTGGCAGAACACAATCCAACACCATAGTAGGATCCCCCACCCAGCCACTTAGACGCTTTCGGGTACTTACTCTGTCTCCTTGTTTCCCTTTCTTGAATTCAGCTGTGGGGGAAAAACCCAAAAAAATCAAAACCAAAACTAAACAACCCATGTGTTTATGCGTCTGAAAAGTTAATACATCCACATCCAACTTTCTAAATGAGACACGGCAGGTATGATGGTCACTGAACAGTGGCCACTGTTGAGAAAATACGAAGTCTTCTGCAAACATGATTGAGTTTCTAGGAATACAAAAGTCAAGGGAATTTACTTCACATATTAAAGCTGTCAAGGGTGCTCATCAAAAATGTACTTAGAGGTTTTCCTTTAAAGTTATTTTGGAAGATTTTTAAGTTGCAATACTTAAAAGCCTCTGGGAAAAGAAAGGATACAGGTATCTGGAAGATTTTTACTAAATGAATTTCATGTCTTTTTGATAAAGTTAAATAAGGTCAGCCTTGAAGTAATGGGTTCCACTATTCTGAAGCTGTGGATGGAATCCACAACACCAGACAATTGAATAAATAGCAAGGCTGCACACACAAGACACAGGCAGTGAGCCAGCCTGACTAGTTGTCAGCTTCTGGGTCAGTTCTACCCAGTTCTGCCCAGGCCCCACTGGAGATGAAAACGTGCCCTTTAGAAGCCTTCAAACCCCACCTTTCAAAATCTAATCCTCTTCAACTGAGGCCCAAGTCCAAAAATCTACTGACATCTTAGCACCTGTTAGGCCAGCTGTTGCCTAGCCTTTTTGGCACCAGGGATGGGTTTCATGGAAGACCATTTTTCTGGGGGGTGGTTTTGAATTGCAACTGTTCCACCTCAGGTCAGGCATTGGATCCTCATAAGGAGCACCTCCGAGATCCCTTCACATGCAGTTTACGATAGGGTCCCAGCGCCTAGGAGAACACACAGCTTATGATAGAGTCCCAGAACCTAGGAGAACATGCGGCTTACCAGAGGGTTCCAGTGCCTAGGAGAATACGCGGCTTATGATAGGGCCCCAGAACCCAGGAGAATATGCGGCTTACGAGAGGGTCCCCGCGCCTAGGAGAACAGGTATTAAATGAGTTGGCAAAGCCAAAATCCACCCGATCTACCACTCCGAAACAAACATACACCACACTGCCCAATATTGATGTGAGCCAAAAACATGGAAGTCCTGAGGGCCCACACTGACCACAGCCAGACACCACTTCTGTAAGAACCAAGCACGTGCCTAAAGATCACCCGTGATGACCCAGGAGAGCAGCTTTGAGCAGAGACAAAGGTGAAGGAGACGCACATGGGCCAGGGTGCTGGGTGTGCCCATCTTTGTGACCTCACTGAGATTGCTGACCTCTGGCCCTTGGTGTCCGTCCTATGGAGGAGGTAGCCCCCAAATCCCTGCCTCCCTTCAGCACTGACTGAGGCGGTCCTGAAGTCTCCCCAGGGCTGAGACCGCTTCGAAATCCTGTCAACTGCACACCCACATAAAAAACAAAAAACAAAAAACAAAATATCAAGTACGCAGACAGGAAAAGAAAAATATGTGAATCTTCCCTTATTCAACAGGCATTTAAAGAGTAACAGGAAAATTGTGATAGTCTTTAAACAACCACCAGCTATCACGTCCTGTTGACATGTTTTAGCTAATCAGGAACACCTTTACCAAGCACCTGTGTGTTCAGGAAATCAGTTGACAGGTCCCAAATAACCTCGGAGCTTACGACCTGACCCCCACTCACGTGCATCACCTCTCCAGAAGAACGTGTCCTGGACACTTTTCAAATGGTGAGGAACAGGAACAAGGGTAGCTTTCCCTCAACCCCACAAAACAAGCTCGACCCCGAGGAGCCCGGAGAACAGCAACGTTTGTTTAGATGCTTTCCCACTGACCTTGTCACAGCAAACGTTCCCATCCCACACAACCTAGTGTTTAACTCTCCCTGGGATACCAGCAGCCATCAACCCTCAACAAGCTGGAAACAGAGGCCAAGCTGACAGGAGGCCTCTCTCCATTCCCTACTGAATTCGCTCAGGACACGGATGTTCCCAAACACACACGGCCCCGAGTATTCCACACCTGCAGAACATTCAAACAACAGATGCTGCAAAGACGTTCCCCTTAAGAGAAATTCAGTTTCTAACTTCCCTTAGGGAAAAATATGAGACCCAGAACTTTCCAGAAAATCACGTGTGGGAGGAAGCCACTCACCTCTGGCACTTCCTAAACCTGCCTTCCCGCAGGTGCTCAGGGATGCCCCCGCGACAGCCCCGTCCACCCAGGACGGCAGCAGGGCTCAGGCAGCCAGCACCTGGGCAGCAGGCGAAGCAACCCCAGGGTGAAAACGCCATCCCAGGCACTACTTCCCGGAGCCCCTCAGCAAGAAAAACAGAGGTGGGACAGAACCGAGGGCTGATTCGAGGCTGGGGAGCCACAGACCCGCACAGCTCAATCATCAGACATGCTCTTCTGTGGACAGAGCCCAGCCCAGGGAGAGGCCAGCACAGAGACTCTCGTGCCGACTCCATGAGCCAGCGTCCTCCAGGGCTGCAAGTTTATGATCACAGCTTCAGAATTTAGTTCCAGAATCTTCCGGAATCAAAGACGCACCAAACTGTAAACCTGCCAGGACAGCAGAGCCCAGGAGCAGGCTCAGGGGAGGAGCAGGTAGAAACCCCACACACAGCACACACGTGTGCATGCTTACTCCACACAGGCCACCCCTTCACCCAATACTATACACGCAAATGCATGTATGCACTCCATACACACCCTCAAATACACTCACCAAATATGATGCGTGTACAAACTCCACACACACCCTCAAATACATACAACACACATGAACATGCTCACTGCAGCCACACCTGCTAAATACACTCACCACACACGCACAAACGTGACACACCTGCACACTCATTCCAGACATCACACCCCTCACCAAGTACACAGGTACACACACCCCCAAGTCAAGAACCTGCAGACTCCACAAGCTTTGGTTTCCCCCACTGTTTCTCTCATCACATGAGATCCACACACAGGTGTCATTTACTGACATCTAACACCCGGGGAGGCCCTTAGACAGAACTGCAGTCACAAGTCGGCTTCATTCAGGCATTCATCACCAGTCTCCTGAAGCCACCTCCTGTCCCCACGGGGAGGGAGGCCGAGACCGGAGACGTCACTGGGCTTACAGATCCCCAGGCTGGCAACCCAAAGAAATGAGGAGGGCTCGGCCATGGCCCTGGAGGGAGATGGGTACTGGGCTTAGGTATGGGCAACATGAGTCCTCATTTCCATACCGTGTCACCTACGACAGCGTCAGGTGAAAGCCAGTGGTTTGGCATTCCTGGAATAGACAGTCCTGGAATTACAAGCAAAACTTTTTACTCCTCCCCTCTGAACACATGAAGTCCATGGTCCCCTCACATCTAACACTGGGAATCCGAATCAGTGACTCTTTGTCCACCTGAGGACCACCCAAGAGGATCCACACACCTGCTACAACAGCAGCACCGCACCTGGTCTGCAGGGGAGCAAAGCAAATCCCCCCTTTATGAATAACACTGGATTACCCCGACACTGGCAGCCTGCAGTGTGTATATCGTCAAGCCCCCAGATCTGCGCCACCTGCAAGAGGAACACAAGCCCTTAGTCCAGGGCTCTCAGGACAGCCTGTGAGGAGGATCCTAGCACCTTCTCATCTCCCAGTGGAGAGGAGAGAAGGCCAGTGTCAGGACTGGTGTATCAGGAGGGTCGGGGTTCAAACCCCATCTGCCTCACAAAGCAGCCCTTACCATTCAAGTGACTTCTATCATCAGCCTTAAAATGTACCACAGTTACCAGCAATTCTGAGTGCTGTTCCTTGGGACGTCATAAGCAAACATTTTGTTAGAAACATTTTGCCAAATCTGCTTTCAAAATCCTATATTATGAAATGACTAATGAAAAATTTGAGCTATGAAATAAAGCACATAGTTAAATGAATCCCAAAATGACTATGGCGAAGGAAGCTTTAACTTGAAGTGAAAAATATCCTCTAAATGACATCAGCCAGAATTATCTTCAATCATTACTGATCCCATATACTTCAGGAATTATACAGCATCATCCCAGATATGAACTTAAAACCATGAGCTGAATGCACATTTCGGCACAACCAAAGTTCTGCTATAATAAGCAGCACAGGCGTCTCTGGAGAGGATTTTAATTGGGACTACAAACGATGTGCACGATCGTGGTAAGAGGTTTCATGCTGGCTGTTCTCCAAGGTGCGACACAGAGAAGCACCACTAACCTCAAAGACACCTGCTGCTTTGTAATGAGATGAGAGATGATGTGGATGGACTACTGTAAATATTTGAAAAGGAGAAACAATCCAAGGAAAGAATCGTATCAGTTTCCCTTTACATTCTTAGAAAAAACTGATTTTTCTTTTGGGATGATTTAAAAAGAAAATGACATTTCTTTTTTTTTTTTTTTTTACTTTTCTTTCTGAGACTGGGTCTTGGCTCTGTTGCCAAGATTGGAGTACAGTGGAGCAATCGCAGTTCACTGTAGCCTTAAGTGATCTTCCCACCTCAGCCTCCAGAGTAGCAGGGACCACAGGCACGCACCACCACACTCAGCTAACTTTTCTGTAATACAGATGGGGTCTTGCTATGTTGTCCAGGCTGGTCTTGAACCCCTTGGCCTCAAGTGATCCTCCTGCCTTGACCTCCCAAAGATTTAGCCTAAGCGACCATGTCTTATCCAAAAATAGACATTAGAGCAAATGCATTTCTATAAGATTTTCTACCTCTTTTCACTGGGGAAAAAGGTAACTTGCCTCCAAGGGTCGGAGACAAAGCCGTTACTGCAGACAAAAGCGCTGTGCATCCCGGGAACCGCTACACCATGAGGCACGGCCGTGCACCCTGGATGCAGGAGTAACACACGAGGCTAGCACAGGCAGATGCTGGCCCTCTCCAAAAGTACGCCTATCCTTCCTCCTCTCCTCAGCCCCCTTCTCCCTTCAGGCCTCAGTGGCTGCTGACAGGGGAGAGGCCACAACTAGAGGAGGCTCTCAACTCCACCAGGGACAGGAGCCCCGGACGCTGGGGACTCAACTGCTGCCCTCTGCGCCCATCTCCTTCTGGTCCAGCCTTCTGAGGAGCCAGGCGTGGCCACTTTGACCCTCTTTCCCTTCTGTGGCTCCTACAAAAACCAGTTCAGCGAGCCCAGGCTGCCTCACACTCCAGGGACACCCGGCACAGGCCCCCTCCATGAGCTTATCCAAGCTCCTGGGACCAGAAGGGTCTTGCAATATTTCACTTTCCAGTTGAGCATCCCCAGCCTGAAATCCAAAGTGCTCCGAAGAGCATTTCCTTCGAGTGTCATGAGGAAGCTCGGAATGTTTCAGGTTTTGGAGCATTTTGGAGTAGGGACTCTCAGCCTTAATTTGAACCTCTTCAAGGAAGCCACACACTGAAGCCCCTGATGTCCACCCTACACAATCCCAGCACACCCTCTAAAGTCCTCAGCAACAGATTTTCTTTCTTCAAAAATAACCACAAGTCACAAACTCACAAGCAATCACAGAAGGGGGTTGTGGACACCCGCACAGATGATGAAATTTAACTGTCACATTTTTACCTGAGTAATTTAAAGTCATTCCTCAAAACACACCTGTTTTACTGAATTGCATTTTAAGGTGAACACACACAAATCATTTCAGGGAAACAAACGTCACTTTGGGCTGCGTGTGGTTTCTTGACTCCCGTGAATAACTCAGCGTTCACCCTCACTTCTGGATAAGGGAGAAGATGCAAAGAAATCTGTTAAAACAAAGACATGAAAACAAGTTTAAGAAGGGTTTGAAAGGTTCCTCCTTTCCCCCTGGAGGGGAGACGAGGACACTTGGAAAGCTCACGGGGGACAGGAGCACAGCCTCCTCGGTATGTCATGGACACTGCCTCGCCAAGGGGAGAGGATCATGTCTGGAAGACTCACAGGGGTGGCAGCACAGCCTCCTCAGTGCTTTCTACACTCAGCAGCTTCAGAAATTCCTGCAGAAGCAGAACACATCATGAGAACTGAGACTGGAACACCCCAAAGAAAGGGGACAAGGGGTCAAAAAAAGCATTCAATCATTACCAAGGAGCGCGGGCATGAAGCCGCTTTAAAGACCGTATGAGAACTCATCTTTAAAGTGTGAAACTCATAGGCGTTTCAGAAAATAAGGGTAGCGCGAGATTGCTCGATCAGCTCAAACAGGCTGCCGTCCCTCAGGCCATGAAGTCCCTGAGATGAGCCTCTCACTGAGCAGAAGTCACTCGCATCTCTGCCAGAGAAAGGACTACAAGTTGACACATAACCTCATGAAACCTGGGCTTCAGCCCGCCGACAACAGTGAGTCTGACACGGTACATCCTTCCACATGGTTAAACACCACAGGGGTTCATCAGACAACCTCGAAGGGCTGTGTCTGTCCAGCTCCTTTACCAAGTTCTGGATTTTTCCTAATGTACTATAAGCAGCATGTTCCAGTAGAGACATAATTAACTGACTCTAGGTCCTCTTAATTTTGAAATTAGAAACACACTTGGCCAGGCACGGTGGCTCATGCCTGTGATCTCAGTACTTTGGGAGGCTTGGGCAGCTGGACTGCTTAAGTCCAGGAGTTTGAGTCCAACCTGGGCAACATTGTAAAACTCCATCTCTACAAAAAATACAAAAATAAGTCAGGCATGAGGACATGTGGAACATGTGCCTGTGGGTCCTGGCTAGTCAGGAGACTGAGGCAGGTGGATCGCTTGAGCCTGGGAGGTTAAGGCTGTAGTAAGCTTTGCTCACACCACTGCCTGGGCAACAAAAAGGTTTTTTTTTTTTTTTGCCTGTCTTAAAAAAACCAGAGAATAAGAATTATATACCTGACTAGCCCAAAATAAAAGAGGCCTTGTGGAACAAACTGAAACACAGCTGCAAATTCTGGCAGGGCCTCCCCTGGCTTGATTTGTGGTGAGTGCAGGACCGCTCTGAAGGATAGGACCCCAGGCACCTTCCGAGACTAGACCTTACAGTACAACTTCCCTTCGCTGGACGGAACACTGGCCTTGGAGCCTGGGACACCCTGGAGCAGTGCCACCATCCCGAGGCTGCCATGGCACAAGCAGGCCCTACTATCATGAAGCCTGGGACATCCTGGGGCAGTGCCACCAACCCAAGGCCACTGTGACACAAGGGGGCCCTGGTGCCACTGAGAGGCTGCACAGCAGGTCCAAGCCCAGGCCAGGAGTGAAGAGGCTCCACATCCTTTCCATCCCTCCAGCTGAGTCCACAGATGTCTTGGAGCAGAAATGCATCACCCTCAATGTCCACGGGTGAGTTTTTGGACACAGAATCTGGAAGCGTAAAAGATGGTTCTCGGCTGGTTGGTTGCCGGCTCGGATCTGTCCTCTTTCCACACAAAACCTGGCTCACACCAAGCAGCGTCTAAGTCCTGGAAGACCTGCTAAACACAAGTGCAGTTACAAAGCGGAGAAACTGGAGGGGGTCGGGCTGTGTTCCAGTGGCACCAGTGTTTCTCAGGAAGACCCCGGTCATTACAGGGTCCAGGGCAAGGGCTTCCTGGGATCCAGGACATGGAACAAGAACCCATTTCCCGATCCTGTTGAATATGAATCAGCTAAGGGCCAGTTCCCTCGGAGGACTGAGCACCGCCCCACAACACCTTGGTATGGGTATGTTATTACATACGTTGGTATGGGTATGTTATTACCCATACCAAGGTAATAACAAGCCTGTTACCAGCAGGAGGTTGGTGATGAAGACATGAGGACCAGATGAGCACGAGGGATACTGACAGATCATCTCTGGCACCGAGCAAGGGGCGGACACTACCCCGTTCCTGACGCATCAGCCCTGGCACTGAGCGAGGGGTGGCAGCACGGCCTGTGCCCCTGCAGATGCAGAGGGATGTGAGGGGGACGCAGGCTGGGCTTGGAGGCTAACTCAACCACCTGCACTTGCACTTGCGTTCCTCATGGCAGGGAGGTGAGGCACAGGCAGCATTAGGGCTCACCTTGCCCCCGGGCTGCACTTTTTTCTGCTTATGAGTCGTGCTCGCTTTACATGGACAGGCATAGCTATAATAATGGTTCCCTGATTATTTCGCTGCCTACATAAAGGGCTTTCAGAATTCACTTCCATCCTTAGGAAAGGCGGCCAACACCAGGCTGTCTCCCTTAAGATGCCATGTCTCATATGGGGGAAAAAAAAATCAAGAGAAATCAAATAAAGGCCATAAAATACATCAGTTTCAACACTAAAATTTAATAGTACGCTTTAAATTGAAGATGAGTTAAGTCACATTTCCAAACCTCTGAAAGCACGGTTACTGGGAGGGAATGGTTTGCAACACACAAACGCAGCTCTGTAGAAGTGCCCAAGCTGGATGAAGGCTCATACGTCAGTGCAAGGAGAAAGTCTGAACAAACTCTCTCCTGCCCTGCTGCTGTCCTCTTCCAAAACACACTGTTTATCTGTCAGTTTAGAACAAGGCCTAGGGAGGTGGGAGGCAGGCCTGGGAGGGTCACCTAGCATCCAAGCTCCTCACCCACACAACTGCGCTGAGCTGAGCAGTACACATAAACACAACTAATTCTCCCCAAAAAGAAGACGGAAGGCAGCACACTGCCACGCCAGGCACCCTGCAGATGAGAAGATTGAGGGGAGCCAGAGGTACCTTCAATCTTGCTTGCATGGTGGAGGGAGAGGAATAATGCCACTCACTTGAGTGTTGCACAGTTCTTTCTAGCACTGAGTGGCAGAAAATAAAAGTTATAGATGCTTCCTCAGATAAATGTTTCTGAAGAACTGAACATAAATTATGTGCAGGAAATAGCATTATGAATGCCTCAAGTGCTTCTGTTTTCAATAATCCCAGGGTAATTCTATAAACCCGGGAATCAGTCTCACCCAACTCCAGGATCACGGCCCAGGTGACGTGGGCACACATATCCTGAAGCTCCAATGCTCAACTAAAGTGGGGCGAGTGAAAATGATCCTGGGTATAATTTACACGGACCCAGGAAGGTGGCTGAGCCCCAAACCCCTAAACCAGGAAGACCAGTGTCCTTCAGGGGCCTCACCTCTGTCCTTTCCCAGCCTCTGGGAACCACCACTCTGCTCTCTACTGACACAAACGCCCCTCCAAGGTACAACCAGGAAGATCATCATTCAAAACTGAGGAACGTGGCAGAACAAAGCTGTCAGGAGATTTTAATCACCGACACCACTTGTTACATGACCCAAAGATGATTAAAATCCCAGGCCCTTCAAGACTGAATGTTATCTATACTTAAACGCATTTCATCACCATATTGGGGGGTTATTCCTTTGTTTTACTGCAAATATATCCAACTGCTGTAAAAGGAAAAGGCAATTTGTTAATGAAGCTTCTTGGAGTGTCTCAACAGGCCTCGAGGCAGGATAAAAGGCAGGACTTCCTGGCAGAAACGCTCAGCTCTGAGGTCAGGTGGAGTTCTTGAGCACCAACCAAGGCAAAATAAGGTCGAAGACCACACCACACTTTCCTCAATCACATCTTCATTCCACGTTTCCTTCTATTTCTCACGACTTCGCTGGGAGAAATTGTGCTGAAAGAAAATGGAAACACACACATACATAGGAGACCCTACAGATGCTGAGAATGGGTGCAGCCGTCACAGTCCGAATGTCCTTTCAGGGCCATCTGACGTGGCTGAGATCCAAGTATCCAAGTGCAGGATTGTACGTCAGACCCGTGAAGCCAGGATTAAAGCCACTGAACGGCAGTTTTCCATCCCACGGAAACCGGCCTTGCTAGGGGTTTCCTCGGGGACCACCGACCTCACACCACCAACCCTCAACTACTTCAACTAACCTACATCATGGCAGAGGCCTCTCCAGGCAGACCAGCCCTGCCCAAGTCCTGCTTCACGGCAAACCCTCCAGACAAACGTCCTTGGCCTCCTCCGGGAGGCTGTGCTCGGAAGGTGCCCTCATTTACTTCTGTGGCTCTGAGACATTTAACTAGAGCCCAACACATTTCTTCCTATTCACATAGTATTGAGTTAAAAGATTTTTAGGAGTAAACTTTCACTGGGAAAAATACCATTTCAGGAGCCCCAGTGACCACAATGAAAATGTTTTTACCTTCCCTTACGTGACATCGGCAACACCAGGTCCAGGAAACGTTCTGGATCTCAGATAATGGCATATCCACTCATAGTAAGTCTTGGTCTTGTTTCACAAGCTATCAAATGCTGCCCAGAAGCAAGAAAAACCCCACAATGTGGCAGGGAGGGGCGACCAGCATGAGTTCTAAGGCCAGACCACCCGGGTCTGCTGACAGCGTGGCGAGGGGCAAACAGTGCAGGGTCTAAGACCAGACCGCCCGGGTCCCGCTGACCGTGTGGCTTCAGGAGTTTCCTAAACCCTCTGCTCTCCAAGTTTCATGTCAGAAAAATGCAGTGATAACCGTGTCCACCTCATTTAAATACATGTGTGTATATATATATACACACACACAGACACACACATATACACACACACACACATATATATACTCCAAAACTACAGCCCTATAAAGGCCATTAATCCTAGTTATCCTCAAGGCATTGAGCGATCAATAATGAGCCATCCCCCTGCTGCTAACCTGCCTTAGCCCCACCCTCCGGAAACCCCGCATCCACACCAGCCACACAGGATGAGGCCGAGGAAGGAGCAGGACTGTGTCTTGGGAACTTAAACTCTGGAAGCTGAGTTAAATCAGTGCCGCTCAAATCTTGCCACCAACTATCTTGTTAAATTGGGAGATTCCATCTCTGGGGATCTTGAAGGAACCTGAGGCTCTACACTGAGTGAGGTGAGCACTCGTGCTGCAATGAGACGGCAGGGAAAGCAACCGAATCTGGGGTCACAGCTGCCTGAGGCTTGGGTCCCACCGGGAAAGTGGCACCAGGGCCCTCAGGACAGCGGTGGAGGTCCCAGGAGGCAAGTCCCGGCGCAGAGACTTATGGACCCAAAGATTGCTCCAGGGCCAGGAGGGGCTGCTGTGCTGACAGCCACGAGGCAGGCAGCCTTCAAGCTCCTCCAGCTGCCACCCTGCAGGCAGGGAGGACAGTGCCCAGACCACCCCGGGGCTTCCCCAGCCTGCCAGGCTGGTACTCTTACTCCAGCCACTGACAAGAGTCCCCATGTTGCAAGCTAGGTTGAAACAGTGCCTCAGGCCTCGGGGCACATGCACACCCCCTGCAGGGCCACTCCTACCCAACACCTGGGGATGGCTATTCCCACACATCCTCAACTCACAGCAAAACTTAAAAATGAAAGTCGAAAGATACAGCCAGGAAACCAATGCCTAAGAAGCAACTCCACGGTGACTCTTCCTAGAGCTATTGCTATTGAACATCTTTAAAAACATTTCCAGGCTGACTTCCTAGAGCTATTGCTATTGAAAATCTTTAAAATTCTTCATTTCAAAATTAGCTTTTATTACACTGTCTTCCCTATTCCACCAAGACTCTAGAAAACAAAACCATTACAATTTCCAATTCTATCTTATAGCAAGTTAGAAATACATATGTTTCCTCAAAGGATTCTACGTGTTTCCTTGGCAATATCCTTTCCATGCCCCATGCTACTGCCCCCAACAGGGAAGGCTTTTCCAACCCAACCCAACCCAACCCAACCCAACCCAAGGGCCCTGAGACAGGCCCCTAACGAATCATCTACAAACTCTTGAGACAGGCTTGCCCTGACAAATCATCTGCAAACTCCATCTTCCATTAAAAACAGTACCGACAATAAGCATATTACCACCTTTTAAAAATTACTGTAAAGTGGACAGTGTTCAGTTCTGTGAATTTCGGCACAAATATTCCCATAATCATCATCACACAAGCAGAACAGTCCAACAGCCCCAAACCCACTCACGGGGCCTCATAAGCATACCCTCCCATTCCCAGCAACCACCCTCTCTGTGTTCTCCCATCCCCCGGGTCTGTCTTTTGCGAGTGTTGTCGCAAAACACTCGCAAAATCACGATTTCCTGGGCATCGTGCTTGGAGGTGCACCCGGGGTGTCCTGTGATCAACAGCCAGGCCTCGGGGCTGCTGGGTATATATTATTCCACGTATGGCTGTGACACCTTGTGACCTGTTTTGGGCAACTATAGACAGCGCTATTAACATCTGGGCACAGTTTTTCTTAAACATCAGATTCTGTTTCTCTAGGGTAAATACCCAGGATTGGGGTCACCGGGCCCCACGTTTGTGTGAGTTCAGTTTTGTAAGAAACTGCCAAGCTGTCTGCACTGTGCTGAACCCCAGCATTGCACAGGAGTCCCGACAGCCTGTCCTCACCAGCACCTGGGGCTGTCGGAAGACCTTAGGCGCTCCAGCAGGGGTGTGAACAAATTCACTGCGGCTTCGTTACACATCTCGGTGCAACCAGTCATGTTGAAGGTCATTTCAGATGCTTTCGGGCCATCCTCCAGTCCTTCTCAGCGAAGCATCTGTTCATGTCTCTTCCGCTTTTAAGTCAGGTGGTTTGTTCTCTGTCATGAGCCATGGGAGTCCTGTGCATTCTGGATATGAGTCCTTTGCCGGCTGCATGGTTCACAGAAATCTTGTCCCCGTCTATCAAAAATGTGTTTCTTCAATTCCCTAGGGGTGTCTTTTATATTAGAAGTTTAATTTTGATGTGTCTTACCTACTTGTTTTCTTCCTTGATTATGGATCATGGTATGGCTAAGAGCTCTCACCCTCGGTCTCCACAATTTCCCTTTCTTTTGTAGTTTGATATTTTACATTCAGGGCTATGGTCCACCTTAATTTTCATACAGGAATTTCTCCCTATTTTCACTCTTTTGCATTCGGCTGTCCCATAATTCCAGCACCATTTGTTGAAAAGACTCAAATTCCACTGAACTGCTTTTGCGTCTTTGGATCTGTTCTGGACTCCACTCTGTCAGCTGACCCGTGGGTCCATCCTGAGCATAATTTGTGACTTTAGTGGCTGTCTCTGTGAAAAAAGGAATTCTGTCTGGAAGCAAAAACCACATTAGAAATGCTCTAAATAAGATTCTTCCTGTTGGCAGGAGAGCAAAGCCACTGCCCTAAGCAGAGGTGAGGCCTCGACAGCTCCCGGGCACAACCTTAACACACAATGGGGAAGGGAATTCATTTCAAGGGCCACAACGTGAGACCAGCATAGCCATGAAAACTGCAATAATTTCACAACAGAATGAAATTCATAAAGAACTGCTGAGAAGCGTGTGATAAGTTACATAAATCACTGTTCCTTAAATTCTGATGGTTGACTAGAACAGAAATAGCTTCATGGTACAGTTGAAACAGGAGAAAGGTAGGTAGGGGTGGTTTCCACACCACACAGGGCCTGCAGGAAACGGACACTCTTCCTCTAAACGGGAGATCCCGGGAGTGATGTGGTAAACCATGGCGAGAGGCAAGGAACTGTGCAAGCCGGAGTCGCGGCCTTGGCCCCACCACGGAGCCTGTGTCCTTGAACGACGAGGCTCAAATGTCAGGCCAGGGCAACCGAGGCAGTTATCAGGGGACAAGAAAATGAGCGCACGGTGGAGGCAAAGGTCTGAAATTGCGCAGCAACTTCGAGTCAAGTGGGACAAACTGACTCAAAATACAGGTTCCAAAAACCATCACAGAGAGCTGTTCCTCGGCTCTGGAAAGGCTAAGGGACTAATGCCCACACTGAGCATCTGCTCCCAGAGATGACCCTGGTGACCTAAGGCCCAGCTCTTCCGAACCCGCGGCAAACCTCAGTGAGGAACTTTGTTGGTATCTTATGGCACATTGACATGTTCCCTTAAAATCTGGTATTTCATCAACAATACAGGCGCCAGCTTTGACTCGTACACATTTCAATTAAACAAGATAATTTACACCCTGACCATGCCAGGTAAGAGGTTTACTACAATCTTTAAACAGCCAGAGGCTACAGTCTGCTCCTACACAACACCATGTCTCTACAAGTTCGATGGGTTATTTACTTTCCATGTCTTCACTTGCCTAGTGCTAGAAAGCAGATTAAAAACAGAAGGAACCCAGAAGCACTATTGAATGAGACTCAAATATCTTGCAGTCATCATCGTGATGAGACGTTTATTAAACAGAAATGTTCTCCCCTGTAGAAAGCAGCACATATCAACACACCGATAACTGTCGCCAGTATTCCAGATCATCTTCCCTCCCATGGCCACAGTGCAGGGCAATGGACCACGCACACCTGCAGACCCACGGAAAGCGGGGTGACACGGCCGATTCTTGTAGCGAGCAGGCCAGGGTGCACTCAAAGTGCATCTCTTTCCAGAGGTCCGCCATGGAAAGTTACACATTTGTTCCACGAGTTAATGGCACTGCACTATACATTTCTGTAAGATTCTCTTAGCAAGCTTTTCCTTCTGCCTAAAATGTCCTGACACAAACTGAAAAAGCTCTTGGAGCTGCCAAAGACTTCAGTATCCCCTTAACTATTGTCATGCACGCCAGTGTGAAGAGACCACCAAACAGGCTTTGTGAGCACAACATGTCTGTTTATTTCATCTGGGTGCAGGCGGGCTGAGTCCAAAGAGTCAGCGAAGGGAGGTAAGTGTGGGGCCGTCTTATAGGATTTGGATAGGTAAAGGAATATTACAGTCAAAGGGGGCTTGTTCTCTGTCGGGCAGCAGTGGGGGTCACAAGGTGCTCAGTGGGGGAGCTTTTTGAGCCAGGATGAGCCAGGAAAAGGAATTTCACACACACAAAAAATCATCGCTTAAGGCAAGGACCGGCCATTTTCACTTATTTCTGGTAGAATGTTATCAGTTAAGTCCAGGCAGGGCATTTGCACTTTTGTGATTCTTCAGTTACTTCAGGCCATCTGGGCGTATATACGTGCAAGTCACAGGGGATGCGATGGCTTGGCTTGGCCTCAGAGGTTTGACAACCATAGTCTTTACTTTTAAGGTGTGGGGTAAGATCATATAATCCCCAACTAAGCTCCTGATGCTGTGTGTGGCATCCAGCAACAGCACATTCCATTCCTGGATTACATTTGACTCAGGAGTGCACAGTGAGAACGATTTGTGGTGAATGAAACACCAGGCAGGAGGGTGATTCCGCTGGGCAGCTCTTCACACACAGCCCAGTCGCTGAGGGGAGAGGAAGAGGCCCACGCGCGTCCACCGTGCTCACGCCCCCTTGGAATGCACCCCACTCCTAGAGACCTGGACCCAAGGGAAATCTCACCTAAAAATGGGCAAACCCTCACTTTGGCAGAGGGACAGGGACTCGGGGCCACAACTTGACCTCAGAGCAACACAAGCGCAGACACAGCACCCCAGGACACCCTCCCCACCCAAATTCAAGGAGGAAAACCAACCCCCGCCCCCTTGCAGAAACCCCCGGCTGCTGGAGCAGACGCCTGCCAGCGTGTGCAGCCTCTGCCGTCCCACATTCCGGGCTCAGCACCTGTGCCTCAGCCCTGGCACTGCTCCCCACACCCACAGGTGTGCCAGGAGGGGCAGGTCCTAAGGTCTCCACTGCACCAAAGCCTGCAAGGCAAAGGGGCCGCTCCCTCCAGCAGGAGTCCAGAAGCACACACTGCACCAGCGACAAGGCGTGAGAATTCTCCCCTCGCTCTCCGAGTCTCCAGTCTGTTGCCCGCCACGGTCTTCTGCCAACGGCGAGGCCCAAGCTGGGAGGCACATTTGGTTCTCACCATTTCCCTTGTCAAGATCAATACTGCAAACATATCCAATTCATCCTGTCACTAAAAAGGAAATAATCCGCCATCTCCATCACAAATGACGCAACCAGGTTTCCATTACTGCGGTGTTTTTTTTCCCCCCCCTCTATTTTGAGATGGAATTTCTGCTCTGTCTCCCAGGATGCAGTGCAGTGGCGCGATCTCGGCTCACTGCAACCTCTGCCTCCCGGGTACATGTGATTCTCCTGCCTCAGCCTCCCAAGTAGCTGGGATTACAAGGTGCCTGTCACCATGCCCGGCTAATTTTCATATTTTCAGTACAGACGGGGTTTCACCATGTTGACCAGGCTGGTCTGGAACTCCTAACCTCAGGGGATCCACCTGCCTCCTCCTCTCAAAGTGCTGGAGTTACAGGCGTAAGCCACCAGGCCCAATCATTACTGGTGTAATTTCTAAGCCACTCTCTCACACCCACTCCTTTTTTTTTTTTTTTTTTTTAAAGAACCAGCTTTATGGCTATATTTTTTTCCCAGAGAACCAGTTACCCATTTCAAGTACAAATAAGACACCATGTTTAAAAACCAAAAATGCCAATTTGCACAGAAGTCTCCAAATACCTAGTTGATTTGAGCCTTGAGAATAACATCAAGCTGTTGGCTGAATACAACTTCCCTTTCCATCTGTCTGCTTGTGAGTTAGACACAAGGACGAAGCCACGAGCTAGGGACATAAAGGCAGGAACCACCAAGGCAGCCGAGACTCCAAATAAAAGCTCGAAGGACCAACACAAATGCACCACACCCTGCACGCCCTCCTCTCCTTCCTTTTCAGAATTTCCAGAGGATGAAACAGGGACCTCCTCAGACGTCCCACGGTGCAGGCGACCAGAAGGGAAGGCGGTGGCAGTCTGAATGAGGTGACCAGGAAATCACATTCCACAAACAGAAATTCTCCATGTGCTTTACATCCTCTGTCTCTGAAGAACTATGCCAGCCTAACAGTTGCTAGAAAACCACCTTCAAGTATCATTTCCCATTTCAAGCAAAGAAAACAGTGGTGGGGCATGAGGGAAAAACATAGCCATATGTTCTGGGGTATTAAATAAGGTTTTTTTCTGTTATAAACGTATAATTTTACATTCTCAGTTTTCTGTATAATTGATATGCTTCCTAATTGGCAGACATAGTAATAAAAAGTGAATTCCAAGTGTAAGATCGGAGGACCCGTTCACATGGCTTCAGGTTCTGCTACTGTGTTTCAACTTAAGAAAATGGTTCTGTGCGTTGGTAACAAGGCCTGAGAGTCTGTGTGTGAGTCTGTGTGGCTGTAATCAGGGTTCGTGTTGGCTCTGTACCAGAGGATGTTACACTGTTACATTATCTTCTACAAAAAATCCTGAAAAAATGAAGGCTGAATAGACATACACACCCTCCCAAAACAATCCAAATGTCCACCGATATGAAAAACGGATGAATTACGGTTTCCATCATGGAATATTCCTCAGCAGTGAAAACAAACTATAGCCACAGGTGCCAACTAGGATAAAGAAAACCTTTTAAACACGTTTAAAGTGAACTGACTAGGTGGAATTCCTCGATTACAGGCATCTGCTCCAAAAGGGTACTGTTCTGAATCCTGTGATGTAGAATGATAGTTAGCAATCCTGTTTTGGGGCACATCCAGAAAAAAAGCAAAATAATGACTACACAATTTTAAATTCTTTGTAAATTATAACTATTATTATGAAAATTCTAAAAATGTGAAAATCTTCCCAACTGTTGTTGGACAAGCTTCAAAATAAATACCCTGGCATTGCTTGCCACACCCACAGGTGTGCCAAAATAAATGAAAATATAGCCTAAGTTAGTAGAATCGAAACCTGAAGATGTACGAGCCGTCCCCCTGCCTCGCTATCTATACATCGTGTAGAAATTTAAGAGCAGGTAGTGACACTGCAATGCAAGGCTCAAACCAACTGGGTATTTGGAAACTTCTATGCAAATTAGCATTTTTGGTTTTTAAACACGGTGTTATTTGTACTTCAAACAGGTAACTTTTTGATTCCCTTGGAAAAAATATAGCCATAAACCTGGTCTAAAAAAAATAAATACGGGAGTGGGTATGAGAGAGAGTAGCTTAGAAATGTTAAAAGTATCAGCAGGGAGCAGTGGCTCATGCCTGTAATCCCAGCACTTTGAGAGACAGGCCCAAGGGGCCTTTGAGGACACCGGTCTCCTCTGCTGCCTTCCTGCTGGACTGACCTCAGGATATTCACTGGATTTCCACCCCTGTCTCATTTAACATCCCAAGGGTGGTCTTCATCCTCATCTGGGGCTCAGCTCTGCCCCAATTTCTTAAATCTCTGCCTTCAGAGCCTGAAAACACCCACGCCCAGGGTCACCCTAAGTCCATGTTTACCCCAGAGAGTCCCAATTTTATGTTTTCCCAGCATCGCCTTAGTGATAATTTATCCTGTCAATTCCAACTGCCTTCACACCTCACCCCTGCTGTCTCCCAGCAGACCCCACTCAGATGCACTTGCCCCAGACCCCACACCCAGGTCTGTGCATGCTGCCCTGCTTTGCCCATGTGGGGACCACCTCTCTTTCTTGAGGAATCAGCTGGCGATCATCTCCTTGTGGAGGGCTGCCCTGACTTCCAACTCTCTCCAGCAAAGGCAGAAGCCATCCTCGGTACTTCCCCAAAACTCAGGCCAAGTACGAAGATGGCACAGATGTTAGCTGTGCCTGGGATGCCATGGGCAGGGTCCCCAGATGCTCTGCACATGGCCCGGGGCACCGCCTGAACATAGCAAGTGCTGAAGAAACAAAACTGACATGCGCTGACCTCTGATAGGGCCCCCTTCACCATCCACATCTGTCTCCCCTCTGGACAGCAAAATCCACAAGACACGGAGGGCTTGTCTCACCAGTGCTAACAAATTCAGGATTTGTTCACTGTTTCTCAGTTAATTATCACAACTCATTCTCACAGAGCAGCTGCGGACAGATCCTCAGACGTCTACACAGAGTGGGACGATGGCGCCGAGTCACGTGAACGTCCTGTTGCAGACTGGGAGACACCGGTCAGACATGGACCCAGGCAGAGCACAGACCTCACGTTAAATCTGCTCCCTGTAAACAGCACTCCCTGCCACGCCCTTTCCTATCCGCACAGCTTCTACAAATTCAACTCTCACACCTGACACCTAACAATACTGCACACCCCCATGTGAACGCCCCATTTACCTCCCAAAATGACCCGGCATGGCCGAGTACAAAAAATTTCAACATAAGGGAACTGGAGGGCATGTGGGGCTTTCTCGAGTCCCTGCTGCCTCCTGATGGGAGGGTCCAATGCTTCACACCCCTAGTGAAGGGCGGGTCTCTTCGGCCCCCCGACTTTGACCTGGAGCTTAAATCAGCATTAACTAATTTCACTTTCCAGGACCAACTTCAAAGGCCTGAAAAGCCAGAGAAGGGAGAGGAGATGGAACACGCCCTCACCTCAGACCTGCCGCAAGCACTCACTTCTCAGATGCGTCCCAAGGTGCACAGCGTGTCCGATGCCTGTTTCACATCCACCGACCTGCAGGTCTTCTATGTGGCATCAGCCTCTTGGGCACTGGAAACAAGAGGTATAATGGCAAATCCCCTATGCAGCAAAGGTGAGGCAAAGGGACCCAACGCAATGGAACTGACCTTTTTCTGACAGTCTCAAAACAGAAGGAAAATACTGTACAACCAACTTCCCCTCACGCAGGTTTATTTACCTGTGACTCAGAGGCCATGACAGACAACTTCAGGTTCTTACCGATTCCTATTTTCCCCATCCAGGAAGCCTTTGTTTTTAATATCGTACGCACTTGCCATTTTGTAGGCCAAAAACAGCAAATACTGCCAGTTTCCTACAGTTCAACTGAATAAAATATGATCATGGCCTTTTGTGAAACCATGAAGAAGAGGTGGATATCTCAGTATGTGTTTCCAGACTGGCTTTGTTAGTGAAGTGGTAACTCTGTTCACTCAGGATTTTAGACACTGAAGAATAAACATCAATATCCCACCAAGAAAATCAAAAAAAATGAAATAATTTTGCATCCACCTTGGAGCCGTTTTAGGATAAGGCAGGACACAAAGTTTTAAAAAGCTGCAGTTGTCCCTCTGTATACACAGGGACATGGATTCCAGAACACCCCCCGAGTTTACCCAAATCTACGTATCCACAGGACTACACGGCCACCCTATGGAACCGCATGTAGGAAACGTCGGCCCTCCACAAAGCCAGGTGTTTTCAGTAAGGGTTTGGTTGGAAAATAATTAACATAAGTGTTCCTTCGAAGCTCAAAACCTATGTGGTTCAGGGTCAGCTGCATTTATTACTTGTGTCATATCTGAGGCCTGAAAGCCATCATTCTCGATACCTTAACGTGATGGTTAACAAACTAACTGTTCTGATTAGAAAGAGGAAAAAGCTTATTTTTAAGCTGACAATGAGAGTGGATGCGGCTACGGTGAACGGAGAACAGACCTAAGCAAGCACCAAGGCTGGGGTGACTGTCTGTGCTCAGACCCACCAGGGCCTGTTCCTCCATCTCCCTCTGCTGAAAGGGATAACCGCTTCTCCCCCACGACTAAAGGGCCTTTTTTAAATACTCACACGAGAAGTGCTATGAAAAGCTAAAAGGTCACAGATAACATTTTTAAAAATAAACATTAATGTAAGCATTTAACAAGCCCATTATGATTTTTAAAAAAATGGTAATAAGTTCTTGGGTGTGGTGGCTCATGGCCGTAATCCCAGCACTTTGGGTGGCCGAGGTGGGTGCATCACCTGAGGTCAAGAGTTTAAGACTAGCCTGGCCAACATGGTGAAAACCCTTCTCTAACGAAAATACGAAAATTAGCCAGGCATGGTGGCAGACGCCTGTAGCCCCAGTTACTTGGGAGGCTGAGGGAGGAGAATCACTTGAACCCAGGAGGGAGAGCTTGCAATGAGCCAAGATCGTGCCATTGCACTTCAGCCTGGGCGTTGAGTGTGAAACTCCATCCCAAAAAGAAAAAAAGATTATAAAGTTTTCTTTCCAATGAACTTATCATTCAGCCACCGAGGTATCCTATAGCTACTTATTCAGCCATGAGATACACAACAGGAGATATAGGCGAACAGCACACAGTTCTTCCCTGAAAGAAGGCTGCACCCTCAACAGAAGGGAGGCACATACTCCGAATGGAATCGACATAGGGAACAGATGCTGCTGCAGGTGGAACTGGCTGCACAGAGCACCCGCTCAAGTGTCTGAGAAACAAGGAGCCGTTGGTGCCATCACCTTTCATACCTGAGCTGGGTGGTGATGACATCACTACCACTACCACCCGGGACAAAGAGCCCCAGAACCACACAATGAGCTTACAAACTCACCAAGGCGACGACCGAGTAATGTGCGTGGAGTGATGTGAACACGCAGACGTCAGGGCCACGCACGGAGTTGGTTTTGTGCATCAACCTGAGAGTGCCTAGGGTGCCCAGATGGCTGGTTCTGCATTATTTCTGTGTGAGATGCATGTTGGCCTCTGGACTGAGTGGAGACCCATCCTCGCCGGTGTGGGGGGCACCACCCTATCCACCCAGGGCCCGAGTAAAACAGCAAGGCGGGGAAAACTGGGTTCACTCCACCTGTCTGGCTGATGGGCCAGTGACATTTGTCTTCTGCAGCCCGTGCTCCTGGGTCTCAGCTCCTCAGACCCGGGTGGGATCTGCACCCTCCGCTTCTCAAGTCTTCAAGCCACACCCTCCAAGGACTCCAGCTTGCAGGCTGTGTGTCCTGGGGCTTCTTGGACACTGTAGCCCCTGCAACAAGCCTCGCCCTGGAGACACACGCACACCCGGCTGGCTGTCTCTCTGGAAGCCCTGACTAAAAGCCGCCCCTGAAAGTGGTCTTCAGAGTTTCTTTCTAGCCCTAAGATCCCAGCGCCCCTCCTACAATTCTAGGCGGAAAGGTGAACGGAGACCAATGGACAGAGGTGTGTGCGAGGACACACCAGGCAGCAGCACTGGGCAGGAGGGCACTAACGCTCACTAAGCAAAGAATCAATGCTGCTTGCCACAAAAATGAGAGCAGTAAAGATTTCTTCAAACAGAAATGAGTTTGTTTCATGATTTGCTCTTAATACATAAGAAAGCATAAAATTAGGCCTATTAACAATTACGTAAGTCTTTAGAGGCCCTTGAACTACTTCTGTCCCTTTGTGTTTTTATAGAAAATAAGCCTGAGGTTAAAGAGAATAACGTCACTGGCCACAACTGGGGCCACGAGAGGACACAGCTTATACCCCTGAGGTCCCTGGGTGCCCCGAGTCCTTCCCTTGCTATTTATGGAAATATAGGAGAACCAGGAGTTTTCTGCATCGGGTCCTTCAGGCATAGTCAAGGCCCCTGGGCCCAACTCCCTCATCCCTGCGTCATAAAGCAGCAAAGACAGTGAGGAATAAAGCAAGTGAAGGAGTCAGTCCCGCACAAAACGGGCTCCAGAAGCCACAGCCACTCTCCCAGTGTGGGAGCCAAGTTCAGAGACCTGGAAACACCAGCGTTCCCAGGGAGGAGGGCAGAACAATGCCATTTCCCCCTAGTTTAGGGAGACACCACCCCACGTCCTCTGGCCTTAATAGAAGAGACACTTCACATAAATGATTTCAATGACTCCACCACACACAGAAAGTGGGCTAAGGGCTAACACACCCAAATAAATGCCAGGCAAAAACACATTAAATGAACACACAGATAACCAAGGTTCTCCTGTTATCCATGAAATATTCAGAAACAAATCCAGTAAGCAATCTCTTTGCAATCAAAAGACCAATTCAGAGGTGCAGATTAAAAATAAACATACAGGCCGGGCGCGGTGGCTCACGCCTGTAATCCCAGCACTTTGGGAGGCCGAGGCGGGCGGATCACAAGGTCAGGAGATCGAGATCATGGTGAAACCCCGTCTCTACTAAAAATAGAAAAAAAATTAGCCGGGCGCAGTGGCGGGCGCCTGTAGTCCCAGCTACTCGGGAGGCTCAGGCAGGAGAATGGCGTGAACCCGGGAGGCGGAGCTTGCAGTGAGCCGAGATTGCACCACTGCACTCCAGCCTGGGCGACAGAGCGAGACTCCGTCTCAAAAAATAAAAATAAAAATAAAAATAAACATACAACTGAACCCTTAATACACCAAGAACCAAATTCCATGGAAGTGTTATCACATCACCACCTCCCAGCTCAAGGAAGCAGCACTGGCCACTGACCAGCTGTTCACTCGTGGGTCAGTGAACGAAAGGCAGTGCTGTCCAGGACAACAATGAGATGTTAACCTGAAAAGGGCAAAATTGCAGAGGCTGGAGGGACCTTCCAGGTAATCCGGCCCCCTCAGTGGACAGAGGACCCCCGTGGGGCCACAGAGCCCAGAGCTCCAGTGTGTTCGGGGCAAGGACTCAACTGCAACCCTGATGATGTCCGAACGCCTTCTGCCCTTCTGTGTCTCTGCCCCACTAATGGGGAATCCATGAATGCTAAGGAAATGTAACGCATTTTACAATACATGTAGATTTTTAGCAAATTAAAGATAAACAGTGACAAACTTTGAGAATTAACCAAAATATAGTTCAATGAATGCCCAAACTCAAAGCTAGTCTCCAAGAGGTGATAAGCTGTGTGTGGTGGTTAACGCCTGTAAATCCCAGCCGTTGGGGAGGCTGAGGCAGGAGAATCACTTGAGCCTAGAAGGTTGGGGTTGCAGTGAGCCGTCATTGTACTACTACACCCAGCCTGAGAAACAGAGTGAGACTGTCAAAAACAAACAAACAAAAACAAATTAAAGGAGTTCAAATGAACTCGCCCATACCCTTTAAATTTTCATTTGAGTACATGGGGTGATCTAGTTCCTTTTTCCCTTGCAATACATGAATAATCTAATAATTCAATATAATCTAACAATTACATGGGAAAATTTAATTATTTTCCCATTTCATTATTCCCTATCTCAGGGAAAAAGTTAAAAGTATTCCCTATTTCAGGGAAAAAGTTAAAAATCATTTTAAACCTTCCTTCCACAAAACAGTATACTCAGTCATCTCTATCTGCTTTATCATGTGGAATTCAGCTTCACATGTCTATAATACGGTTTTTGTTAAACAGCGTTTATGTAGACAGGCAAGAGAAAGAAACACTTGGTCTATGTAGAAGCAGCAGAAGACACGTTTTAACAGAAAAGGGAGAAGATACCACCGTGTGAATCTGGAAATTCTGTCCTCATCTTGTCCACACACACAGAAAACACCCAAGCACGTGCCTAGTGTCCAACAGGAGCACAGAAAGGACAGGGATCCCTCCAGTTGTTTGATGACCAGCCCCACTTGTCACCGCCACATAACAAAATCCGCACGGCAACTTCAGCAGGTTTCATTCACGATTCCACGGAAATCAGGCTGAAGAACATACAGATGTTTTGCCCACATTTAAAAATCCAAGTGTGGGACTCATAGAAATAAAACACATTATGGGTTCACTTAACTTTTCCAAATTTTTACTTGGAGAAACCTATAAAGTTCTTGTCAGTTACATCCTTAAGTTTTTCAATAATTTTTAAATGCAAAGGTCGGGCAAGACTTGTAAAGAGGTACACACATACGGCCCGGCACGGTGGCTCACACCTATAATCCCAGCACTTTGGGAGGCTGAGGTGGGCAGATCACGAGGTCAGGAAACCGAGACCGTCCTGGCTAACACGGTGAAACCCCGTCTCTACTAAAAATACAAACAATTAGCCAGGCGTGGTGGCGGGTGCCTGTAGTCCCAGCTACTTGGGAGGCTGAGGCTGGAGAATTGCATGAACCCGGGAGGCAGAGCTTGCAGTGAGCTGAGATCTCACCACCGCACTCCAGCCTGGGTGACAGAGGGAAATAGTCTCAAAAAAAAACACAAAGCAGGTACACACATACATGCCACGTTCTTCTCTCAAAGAGACAGGCCCTTTTTTAAGATTCCAGAAGTAAATGTGGTTATC